>NW_011889180.1:690955-698935 GCF_000151845.1 Pteropus vampyrus | reverse complement strand
AAGAAAAATCTCTTATAGAAAAGTAGCATATGTAATGTAATCCTAAAATTTAGACTAACTCTTGTAAATGCAAGGCTGGGTGTTACTTGTACTCCCATTCTATCCTGGATGAGGGAAATTGCTAGCTACAAATAAGGCACATTCCTTTGAAGTAATTAATAACTCTCAAAGAAACATTGGCTCACTGCTTTATTACAGCACATCTCCTTTTATTATTATTATTTGTTGAGGAAGGCAATCAAGGTAACAGATGGGAGAAAGCTTTAAGCCTGACAATTATAAATAGTCTTGCAGTTTATTCTACAATATATTTGCAATTCCCTTTCTTTGCCATTCTGAAAGTTGGGTCTCTGTCAAAATACCGTTCCCTTGACCAAGGAGTACAAATCTTTGCCAATAAGTTCAAACTGTAAAATGATGGAGCGGGGATGGCGAGGTTTGGGCTCTCTGAAAGTTGTGCTTATGTTCTAGAGTGTTGTCAACACTGAAACTTGGTCTTTAGAGAAACCTCTTTTCCAGGGATCAGGTAGATTGGGGGTACACTTTGAATAAATCAGCTGTTCCAAATATTGCAAGGATTGCTTTTTGTCTTCTATAGTCAAAGTAATACTTGCCTAATGACCACTGTGTTGCCAAGCACTACAGGGGACACAGAGACAAGTATTCCTGTCTTTAAAAGGACAGTCATGGAGAGAAAGCATTAAAGATACAGAAGCTAAAATAGCAACAGAAGACAGTGGAGCATAAAATGTCACAAGGCATTATAATGATAATAATAAATTAGAAATATCACAATAATACTGAAAAATACATCTACCAGAGCATTGAAAGTATTTTGAATGTTAAAAATGTTACACACAGAGCGAATATATAATTTTTCCTTAAATAACTGAAATTTAAGTGGTACAAATTTAAGGAAAACCTTTCAGACTATCAAAGATTTTTAAAAGTGGTGATATCCCCACTGTCAGCGAGAATGTAGAGAGACAGGAACCATTAAATACTGTTGTCGTTTGTGTGTAAATTAGTACAACCTTTTAGAGGGGGATATGCCCACAGCTGTCAGAATGTCAAATGTGCATCTTTTTGTTCTGGCAATTCTATTTCTACTAATGGTGGGCTTGGTAATTTGGATCAACTCTCTAATACAGCTAGAAGAACAAGGCAAAGTATTTTTTTAAACCTGTTTTGAAGGTAAAACATAGCTACTAGGACAGTGAAGAATTATAGGGCCAAGATTCAGGCGAAGAAAGAAACCAAGACAATTAGACTTTGGAGGGACCTCTTTATTCTTAGCAACACTGCCTTTTTGATAGATACCATAGAGAGGCTGATAAGTTAAGTACAGTTAGGGAAAAAAACAGAGGAGTTAAGGGGAAGCCCAAGGAGAAAGGGCCCTGGTAATCCCCCAGGTTCGAGGGTGTGACCCAGTGAAGTGACAACTGGAAATGGATCAGCCCTCACAAGTATAGAAGCTCAGCTTTGAGTCAGTTTTTAAGTATAGATTTGATCGAGCCAGTTCTTCTCCACTGAGGTTCCAAAAGATAATTAATCCCAAATGTTCTAAGGCATCTTTTGTATATGAGAAATTAACTTCTTTTTTTATATCTAGGATAGTATTAGCTACATACCTTTCTCTGGAGAATCAAGAAAATAGTCACTCAAATGATTTGCTGCAGGGCTTAATTCTCTCACAGAATCTAAACTGCAAATGGTTGGATTAGGTCATGAGATCGCTAATGTCCTCTAGTCACCAGCCAGAAGCTGGAGGAAGATCACATCTTAGGACGTCAAATTATCTCTATAGTTTTTTATATACACTAATCAGACTCAATCAAAATAACTAAGCATATGAGGAGGTGACACAGTCTGAAAGAACATGAAGATAAACAATAGACACAAACCCATAGGAGGTCAGATAATATCTTTAGACACAGATGTTTTAAATGTTCTTACTAAAGACAAGATTGAACAGAGGCCTAGAAACAACAAAAAAATTTAATGGGAAGTCTGGAATGGAAAAGTTATGACAAATTAAGAACTCAATAAATTTAATAGCCTATTATGTACAGCCAGAGATAGATTTTATAAACTGGAAATGAAATAAATCAAAAGACTATATCCACACTAAAGCATGAAGAGACAAAATACAGGATAGAGCATAGAGTCAAATGGAATGTGGCAAAAAGTTCACATATATGTTTCCATTATATATTCTATTATAATTGTATGTACTAATATATATTATATATAGTAAATATCTATGTGTAGAAAGAAGTGAGAAAATGGAGCATAAGAAATATTTGAAGAGATGATGACTACAAATTTTTAAAAACTAATGAAAGGCATTCATCCACGGATTCAAGAAGTGCCACTAATTTCAAAAAGGATAAATACAAACCATACCTGGGAATATTATAGTAAAACTGCTGCAAACCAAAGACAAAAAGAAAATCTTAAAGCAGAGAAAAAGACATATTGCCTCAAATGAGCAGTAAGACTATAAGCTGAGTTCTCAACAGAAATGGTGGAAGACAAGGGGCAATAGAATATTTTCAAAGGGTTTAAAGAGAGTATATGAAAATTGTTCATAAATGTGTTCAGGGATATTAATGACATTGCATTTGTTATAGTAAGAAGTTGGAAACCATTTAAATACCCGACGAGAAGGATCGGTTAAAGATATTCATCTCTTCTCTAGATGATGATATGTAAAGATGTTCCAGATTTATTGTTAAGTGAAAAAAAGCAGGTTATAAAATAACATATAGCATATGTTCTCATTTTACATTGACAGTATTTAAATATGATTAAGTATGGAAGGATTGGCACCAAAATACTAACAATAGTTATCTTTGGGTGGTGGAATTATGAGAGAATTTCTACTTTTTCTATAATATTCTTAAAATAATCATGTATTAGCAAATGGAGATATATCTGTTTTTAAAACGGAAACAAAACCAGTCAGTACTTTAAAGCCTTCTGCTCTCTGTTGACCCTGCATCCATTGTGGATGTGTAATAAGAGGTACTGTTTAGTGGATTCTATTACCTTTATGTGAAAGAAACTGCAAAGGTACGACTCCTAGACTCAGGTCCCTTAATACTCTAGCTCTTCCTAAATCTAGGGACGATCGATGTGAACAACGTCCCTTGGATCCCATGGCAACCCATTTTATGAGGAGCATCAATCTGGTCACTCTTCTCCCATGTAGAGAAATTATGTTTCTTTGTAAGAAACTTAAGGATACAGTTAAGACTGGGTTAAAATTTTTTAATTTTTTTTTTTCTGCTAAAATGTCAGCCTAAATTGCAAGCTGTTTCCTAAAGGTAAGAAATGAACAGCATTTCTGTTTCCTAAAAATAAACTAGATCTTCAGCGTTGGTTAAATTGCAGTCCCCTCAGCCCAGTGTAGAGGGTTGGTGCGATAATCTTGAGTATTTACATTGATAACATGTTGTGGATAATTTGGGGTAATAAAGCATCATTTGGGTATTAAAATTCGAATTGTTTTTATAGGCAGAGAGATCCGTCTGCCCCTCCGAATCAAAGGGGAAGGAATGGGACCAAAGATTCACTTCAACTTTGAATTGCTGGATATCGGAAAAGTTTTTATTGGATCTGTACATTGTTATGAGGTAAGTACTAAGATTATTCATTGAGACTCAGGCAGTGCTTGGCTTTTTTTGTTTTCTTTTGTGTTTGTTTTTGCTGATAGAAAATTTGTACAATCACATCCACTTGCTATTACTCATACTTATTCAGACCCCAAAGTGATCTGACTCTCTCCTCTCTCCTAGCCTTGTTGAGTGGGGCAACTTTTTCCATCCTCTTCAGCCCCCTCTAACTTTACTAAAAGCACCAAAGCCGTAATTTAATTGGTTTTATCCTTATCATTTTGTAGATCGTAAAGGAGAATTTCATAAATACATCTCCCCATCTGTTTAATGCTTGTTCTCTGACAACATAAACCGTATATCAGAGGATAGAGAACCTTTTACAATTTCCAGAATGTCCTAAGGAGGATAGCTGTTTTCATACCTCAGAATTTTCTTTAAATGTGCTAGTCCCTAATCCATGATTTAAAAACCAATCATTGTGTTTTCTGGAAAAGACCTCCCTACCTTGTCTTTCCAATTAAATAGAAAATGATCCTTTTACAAGATGTACTCATGGGTTCGTAGGATCTAAGTTACTTCAGTACCACCTCATCACTAAATTTGTATCTGGGACACTTTTTTTAATTAATAATTATTGGGATGATATTCATAAAAATCAAGTAAGTTTCAAGGGTACAATTCAACAGTATGTCATATATATATTGCATTGTGTGTTCAGCACCCAAAGTTAGATTTCCTTTCACAGAACACTTTTTTACACTATCAAACTATAACCATTGAAACATTATTTTAGATTCCTGAATTGTAAATGTTTACATTTCTATAGAGGTAATAATAAAAGTTATTTAATGAGTGACAAATAGGTGTCAACTTCTATGCTTGGTTATGTGTGCACGTCTGTGTATTTTGTGTATAGTTTCTAATCCTTAAAAAACCGTGAAAGGTAGGTTTTACTGTACCTGTTTTATAAAGAAGAAATGTAGGGCAAATAGTGGTTAATTCGATCTACAACATCACCCTTCATGTGTGTTGAGCACACATGTGTTAGTTCATTTAGCCCTCACAAAACCCCAGGGAGTAGGTACAGTGACTATACCCATTTTATAGCTGAGGAGACTGAGGCAGCTGAGGCTTAGAGAAGTTTTACTAGTTAAGGTAATTAATGCTAGAATCTGTAACAAACAAATAAAAATATATATTCTCTCAAACATGATAAAAGTCTATATTGTAACTTATATGCAGTCCCAAACGAGGTTGTTGATCAGCAGATAGCTCCCCTTCAGCAGAAAACAAGGAACTTGGGCTTCTTCCATGTCATGGGTTTGCCACCCCTAACACGCGACATGCAAGATTGCAGTCTCATCTGTATCACACTGGCAGAAGGAGAAAGAGCATGGAGGTTTTCATAGGAGGCAGCACTGGAGGTGGCTCATAGCACTTTTGTTCGCATCCCGTTAGCTGTCCATAAGTGCAAGGATATCTGGGAAATGGCAGCGCAGGAGGAAGAGGATATGGGTTCAGTGAATGGCAACCTGGCTCCACATTTGTTAAGTTACTTGGCAAGGACGCACAGCTTGTAAATGCTACTGGGTTACTAGGGTCTATATCCTGTGGGAAGAGAAGGCCCTTTGCTGGCTTTGCAATGCCTCAGTCTCTCACCATGGGCAAATCTAGCCTACCACCAACTCAGCTCTCAGCCCAGCCTAACCTGGCATGGGAAGTAAAAACCCGGTTGCTACTGAGAGCTTTCTGCAGTATCATTTGTCTCAGTATTCACCATGGCCTAAATGGGATGGTGTAAAAGGTAAACAGATGTTAATGTCATGGTGAGATGGAATCATGATAAGAGCACAATTTAAATGAAGAAATCAGTCACATGACTGTCATACAATGAAAAGTGGCACAGCTGCTCTATTGCATTGCCCTGAATTGCATTTTGGAAAAAAAAAAAAAAGTTATTTAGGGAGGAAAATTAAAAGGTACAATAGTTCTTACTAAATCGATCTTCTGTCTGTAATTTATCCAATGTGAATTTCTCACACATCTTACAGACACCACATTAGAAAAGGATCTTTAGTTTCGATGCAAAATGGATAGGGTTTCCTTGAATATAATAATTTCTTAAAGATTTAATAGTAGTGTACTTTAGGCCAGCACTTCTCACCCTCCCAAATCTGAACAGTAAAGCAAACCACAGGCAGCTAAATAAGTGTTAAATGAGGTGCTGCATCAGACCGGCCAGTTTTGAGAGCTGTGCGGTGGCAGAGAAGGGCATGGTAAGGTGCTCCTTGTGGGAATATTTTGCACTCTCTGCATATTTAATGCTGATGCCTCATTGCATCTCTTTCAATTTATTACATCACCTCCTTGAGACAAATTTGAATAATTACCTATTGGCCTTAGTCATTGCTGAGCTTAGCAGATTCATAAAAATAAAACAAAACAAAAAAAACAACAACACAGAACCCCAAGAGTATACACTCTTCCCCAGCGTAATTAGAAGGAAAACAAACGAGAGGGGGACATTCTCTTATACATTTTCTTCTCTCCAAGGACTTTGACTACATGGGTAGGGGTATTACCAGTAATCAAAAAGTCTTAGAATTGTGTCCCAAACAATTTGGTGGATTCTGTATACATGAGTAGGTGTTGCTTTGGCTGGGGGAGGCGGGGCAGGAGGAGGGGTTGGAGGTGGAGAATGACATACATATTCTTGAAAATGGAGGGGCTGGCACATTATAGAAAATCTGAGTAAAAAATTTGAGTAAAATAAAAAGATAATCCACACATCTTCTCAGAGAGAAGAATAAGGATCCTTCAATTTACTGTGAACACCTCTGAGTTGCCTTTGAGTTACCACGAGTGCATGTCAGTTGCTTCTTAAATACAGATAAATTTTAAACCCGTTCTCTCAGCACTGGGGCTGTATATAGCAATCACTGTCATTTAAGCACTATTTGCCAGATACTATTCTAAAAGTTACATAAGTTAATAAATTTCATTTTCCCAAGTCTAAATAGTAATACATACATTTTATAGATGGGGAAACAGTGGCAGAGAAACTAAGCAGGTTTTCCAAGGTCACACAATAAGTCAGTGGCAAAGCTCTGATATGAATCCAGGCATTTGGTTTCTGAGTCCCTGGTCATAATCACTCTTCTACATGGTCTCTTTCAAAGGAATAAAGGGTGAAGCATGAGCCTTACGACCATGGAGCTTAAAACAGAGACAGGGAGATAGGAAATACATGTAAAAAAAAGAAAAAAAAAGTAAAATATCAAGTAGCAACTAGTTATGTATCTATTTTGGTGCATTGTCTATCTTCTCTTGGCAGAAGTGGTGGTTTTCCTCTGCAAGAGCCCCTGACTCTGTCCAACATATGCTCTTGATTCCTTCTCTGCTTCTCCAGAGGCAGCCTGAGCTAGTGGGCCTCTCATATCCACCAGATCCCATTCCCGTGGTTAGCTAGCCCCCTTCTTTTATTACAACAAACATCTAGGCCAGGCAATGAGTCTGCGTTATCTCATTGAATGTAAATGTACTAGTTCTCCTCTACCATACCGTCCCGCAGCTTTGCCACCCCTGTTCTCACTCTTCACCACTAACCTTCTCAAAACACAATCTAGAATAGTTAACCACCGTTTCCTCTGCATGCACTGACTCCCTAAACATTTGTACTCTGGATTCTGCAATCACATTCCATTGGAATTAAACTCTTCTTCAAGGGGAAGAATAACCTCTAATTAAAAATAAAAGATCTGTAACATTTTCTCATTCGACCACATTCAACACTTTCTGGAAATTCTCCTCCCTGGGCTTCAGGAATAGAACTGTGTGGCTATGATACAGGTTCATGGACAGGAATTGTGAGAGGTGGCAGCAGGAGTGGGAGACTGAGCCAGCCGTGGAGGTCTCAGAATGCCAGGCATGAGCTTTTTACACACACCTAGCATGCAATCAAATGTGGCCAATGACGTGGCTCCAGAACGCTAGTATATAGCAACAAAACTTTTCTATAGCAAAACAGTTGCTTGTATAAGCATCCCTGAACAGTTATCCATGCAATAGAGTTTGCGATGAAAGTATTCCAATAGGATGAAATCTAATACCACAACAAAGAGAATACTTGCAATCTGGAATCCACAGTGATGTTGCATTTACATTCTTCAAGCTACGTTATAAACATAGGCTTAGGTAGTTCTCGCTCCTCTATTCTGACTTGCTTTTATTTTTCAGTATGCCACTTAATCTCAGCCTTCTTATGCATTTGAGAGAAATACCTTCCCTTCCCTTGGTTACTTTACAGAGAATATCAAAAAAATAGTATTTAAAGGCTTTTCAGTAGATGTGATTATTATCA
>NW_011889180.1:686072-690905 GCF_000151845.1 Pteropus vampyrus | reverse complement strand
AAAAGATCTGTAACATTTTCTCATTCGACCACATTCAACACTTTCTGGAAATTCTCCTCCCTGGGCTTCAGGAATAGAACTGTGTGGCTATGATACAGGTTCATGGACAGGAATTGTGAGAGGTGGCAGCAGGAGTGGGAGACTGAGCCAGCCGTGGAGGTCTCAGAATGCCAGGCATGAGCTTTTTACACACACCTAGCATGCAATCAAATGTGGCCAATGACGTGGCTCCAGAACGCTAGTATATAGCAACAAAACTTTTCTATAGCAAAACAGTTGCTTGTATAAGCATCCCTGAACAGTTATCCATGCAATAGAGTTTGCGATGAAAGTATTCCAATAGGATGAAATCTAATACCACAACAAAGAGAATACTTGCAATCTGGAATCCACAGTGATGTTGCATTTACATTCTTCAAGCTACGTTATAAACATAGGCTTAGGTAGTTCTCGCTCCTCTATTCTGACTTGCTTTTATTTTTCAGTATGCCACTTAATCTCAGCCTTCTTATGCATTTGAGAGAAATACCTTCCCTTCCCTTGGTTACTTTACAGAGAATATCAAAAAAATAGTATTTAAAGGCTTTTCAGTAGATGTGATTATTATCAGTCTTTATAGCATAAGTATAATTCATATGACTAACTCCACTTTAAAGAGGAGACAAAAACACAAAAATTCTTTCTGGCTTGGGACTCCTATCTTCAAACATTCAAGAGAGAAGACTGTTCATTTCTGCCCTGGAGTTTTTCTTTGGTTCTAATCCCTGCCTCTGTCTCTGTGTTGGTATTAAATGATACAGCCACATGCTTATATGAAAATAAATCGGAGACCCATTGTCTGCCTCTTCATTTTTGCCTTTTTATCAATACAGGCAATACTATCCAACAAAGGCAGCATTGACGCCCTCTTCAACATGATCCCTCCCACTTCGGCCATGGGGGCCTGCTTTGTTTTCAGCCCCAAAGAAGGCATCATTGAACCAAGCGGCGTCCAGGCCGTCCAGATTTCCTTTAGTTCTGTCATCCTGGGGAACTTCGAAGAAGAGTTCCTGGTCAATGTCAATGGGTCACCTGAGCCTGTGAAACTGACCATTAGGTAAGATCCATCTATAACTAATGTGGAAACTAACTGAAGTTTTTACCTACTGCTTTCTTAAACTTCATAACTAGATCATTTCTTGGATAACCATAACTACCTTTGTTTATATGAACACATCGACATAATGGGGTGTTTTAAATTTCCACCAGTGTTTCCCTACTAAACATGTGTAACTTATTATCATAACAAGGATACAGATGCTTTTGGGGATCTAGTTTTTCTGTAAGCTATAACCTTATAAAACAAGGACTTAATTATTAAATTAGTTTTTAGTTACTCTCTCTGTTTTCAGATGTTTAGGGGGCAATAAGTTACTAACACCTATATAAAATCACATCCTTAACTATTATCATAATTTCACTAAACCTTCATCTTTCGTTTTTATTTTAAGGAAGTTCTTTAAATGCCTTTACCTATATCGCATGCTCAGGTATTGTAAGAATCTCCTTATAGAGTTAGTTAGCCACGGCAAGACACTTGCTGCTTTTGTGCTAACAGTCTTTTGATGGTTTCTCCAGCTGCTTATAATAGTCAAAAGTCATTAATAGCAGAGTTTGTCCTTGGGTTTTAAAAAGAAGTTCTCTGTGATCAATCCATTGAGAAAATCTAGAACTTCTGGTTCCTGGTGCTTAGAAAGATCATATCTTCAGAACACATTGCAAATTCTCTTTGGATTCCCACAGCAACAGGTTGTTCATTACCATGGCAGTCCCGCAAGGACTCTATCTGCAGCCGAGGTCTCCTGCAAGATCTGGAAATAACATAGAAAAGAGACAGACGAGTATGGCCTGAAGGGTCCTAGAAAAACTTATGATGTACCTGCTGGAAATTCAGAATCTCAAGATCAGCTCAAAGATCATTTCTTCCCATTTCTTCCACCTAAGTATCCCTGTTATGGGACGAATTACATCCTCCCAAAATTCATATGTTGAAGTCCTAATACCCAGTGCCTCAGAATGTGACTGCATTGGGGATAGGATTATTAAAGAAGCACTTAAGGTCATATGGGTAGACCCTAATCCAATATGACCGATGTCCTTACAAGAAGAGGACATTACAACAAATGTGAAGACAGAGAGAAGATGGCCATCTACAGGCCAGAGAGAGAGAGTCTCTCAGAAGATACCAATCCTGTCAACACATCGATCTTGGACTGCCAGCCTACAAAACTGTGAGGAAATAAATTCTGTTGTTTAAGCCACTGCATCTGTGGTCTTTGTTACAGCAGTCCTAAAAAACTAATCAACCCCTAACAAGCACGGAGGATGAGTAGGCATATGCCTCCGTAGTTCTATGGCACAGCTAAGACAGCCTGCTACCGTCATAAATCCTTTTTTTTTTAAGTCTCAAGACTTATCGGAAACTTTCACAAGGCATTTGCATTCTCTTCCATAATACATCGGTGTTTGTGATAATAGAAAAAAAATCGGAGTTGCTGTCCATATATTTGAATAACAAATTTACAATTCTGGAAAATTCACTACGATTATCCTGGCCCATGGAGGTTATACAGGCCTCCATACAAAACTGGGGAAGATAAAACCTTAAAACTGTGCTCTTATAAACATTTAAGATAAAAAGAATGAAAAGGCCTTATCTGTAGGTAAGAAAGTATCGGATGTTAAAGGACCACAATTTTACTTTTTATGTAGAGAAAGAAAAAGCGAAATGCTGGTCAAGACAGGCTAACTGTCCTTCAAGCTGAATAAGAAAGCCCATCCCAATTTCATCTGGCCATTCCCCATTTTAAGTTCAGCCTAATAATACTGTAACTAACTATCAACATACATACATTGCTACTCTATTTAGGAATAAATGTGTGTCTTGGGGTATTTATTTAATAAGCTCTCCCAGGAAACCTACTCACAAGTGAACTTGGATTAGTTAATATTCCAGGTGCTCTATGGAGGTTAAATCTCTCGTTTCATCCTCTGAACGTTACCAATCGCTCAAGCTCCCATGCTCCTTTCTTATTTGGGATGTTTATTTCTGGTTTCTTTCAAAGGGAAGGAAAACTTGACTGTAGAAAGAATGTTTATGTTCATCCTAAAGCTAATCACAAATTGTTAAGAGAAACATTTTTGTCTAAATTGCATGTGCCCAAAAGTGTTCTAGCACTTCAAACCATAAACAATAGTTTTGAAAACTTGGTAACTATCTGGTGTCGAATAAATGAGACGAATAAATGTCTCATGACGAAGGGTGAAATACATGTATAATATATATATTCTCAGCTCCACCTGTTAATACTGACTTATGACTTTGCTAGAAACACCTTTTGGGCCTTGTGGCCCAAAATATCTCTATAAAGTTAATGTTGTGGATCCTGGAATTTTGTTTCTTATTCTTTTATTGTCAGGTATTCCTCTCTCCTCAATTTTCTCAATACTACGTAATTTTGGTTAGTATGCTTTGAAAGAGCAGAATAATTATCAAAATTTGCCATTTCTATTTATCCCTCAAACTATATGACACAATATTTTAAGTGGTCGGATAAACAACACTGTAGAATTAATGTGATTTTAAAATTACTCACAAGCAGTTTTCTTCCCTCCTGTTTTTATATGTGTAATTTAATAACGTTTTAACATTAGCATAGATATATCTTATATTCAAAATTTTTCACTTCGTATATCATAATAATTCAGTCACTCTCTTAGTCTTTAAAATTATAATTTTAACAGACCACTGTATTGATGGAGGTCACAGTCCTGGCACAGACTGTCCTAATAGTCAGAATCCCTGTTAGAATGGATGTTACGGGATCGAAGCCCAGGTGGTAGTTACCCACAATGCCTTTCATTACATGTGCCTTTGAACAAATGTGATTTAACTCTGGTTTCTACTTCTGCTGTGATGAAACGACTGTTTTGTGCAAATTTGTAATCTTCCTTACTTTCTTTAGCCTTTTGTGCATTTCAGACACTTTTCATGTTTGTTACTTTGCCCTGACCCCAACTTCTTTTACAAATCATGTAGGTATCTAACCTGTAGGCTTGTTTGACTTCACTCTCAGCTGGATTCTAATTCCTTGCTGAGTACCAGCCACCCCTTTTGAAACCACTTTGGGTTATTAGCACAAAATAGGATAGATGATCTTGAGAAAGGCTTTTAGAATTCAAACTGGCTGCTTTGAGTCTTTGCTGTCTTTGCTCCTCCCAGGCTTCTGGCAGCCTCTCACCAGTTATGGTCAGATCTGGAGCAGCCAGAAGTAAAAGTGACTAATGCATTCATCCCGGTGTGGCACACCTACATCACCAATATCTGGAGTGAATAAGATTTATGCTTAGTGTGTTTTCTGATATCTGCGCATCTATAACATTTAAATGCTTGGCACAGCTAGAAGTGTAGATCTCTGTATTACAGGCACACCTCATTTTATTGCTCTTTGCAGATGTTGCATTTTTTTTTTTTTTTTTACAAATTGAAGGTAAGACCCTCTATCAGCAAAAAGATTATGACCTACTTGATTGTGATACTTGCTTTATTGCAGTGCTCTGGAACCGAACCCGCAATATCTCTGAAGTATAACTGTATTTATTTTAAACTAAAGCATCACTCCAAGATCATGAGGTCTTGCTCTGGGAGAGAAATGGACCAATATTTAGAATAAAGTGTCTTTAAAAGTCACCTATTCCAGTCCTTCCTTTTATACCCGAGGAAAAGAAATTAAAGCCTGTGGAGGTCAAGTAACTGGCCAAGGTCATAGCTACTTGGTGGTAGGAACTGGCTTA
>NW_011889180.1:682889-684327 GCF_000151845.1 Pteropus vampyrus | reverse complement strand
TTTTTCATTTTACTCTGTTGCCTCCCATTTTGATTTTCAGTTTTTTTGCTTCATTTCAAGTAGGCCCATCTACTTGGGGAAAAATAGTTCTTTAGAAAAAGCTGATTAATAATGCCTTTATCAGTTGCTTTACCGTTTGGGGAGTATAATAGTTTTATTTATTCAGAACATATTTATTTATACAATGCCCCCCTCATCTACATCGTATTAGGTAAGGTACATCCTGTAGGAAAATCTATGTAAATGAAGGTGAATGTCTATGTTACTATAGAATATGCAAATGGCTAGAGAGATTTTTACAACTTCATAGAATATGTTTGAGTGATAGACTCTTTTGAAGGAAAATAAAAGTGACATACAACTTGACAATCATCTGGTGGCCAGCTGAGAGGCATGCTCTCTCAAGGGTAACTGTGACAGATGCACAATAAGAAATGAATTAGTATACCCAGACCTACGTAGTCATCCTCCAGACAGTTCAAACTGAGTCCGCATAGAGGTCTGGGCAACTGATGCGTGACAGCATATTTCACAGACATCTAAATGTGAAGTCCAACGCAAGGACGTTTGGAAGATGTGCCCTATGTCATATTGCCATGGAGGGAGACAACAGAGTACAAATAGATACCTCAGATCAGTTACTCTAAGAAATGTCACACTGAGTCGTTGTCCACAATTTGCTCTATTGCTCAGCTCTGCACTGTTAATGTGAATGCTGTACTAATGATAAGCTAACAGCTGTTTCTCATGGTTGATTCAACTAGAAGTTTTGGTAACTAGCTAAAGTGAAAATTAGAAATAAGCTTCTTTTTCTTTTCTTGAGGAATATCTTATTGAACCATTTGATGATATAGCAGCTCAACAGGAGGCTGGAGCACACTACAGAGCTATGACCCACGATTCCCCAAATCTGAGATATGAAAACTTATTATCTCTCCTAAGTCCACCTTCAAAACCTAAGTTGCCTTTTCTTTTAGTTTGGATATGGATTTCTTAATCTTCTCTAGTGCAGCAGGAAATGTTAACAAAAACATGTTTTTTTTGGCTTGCCAGCAGGAAATCTAGGGCTATTTGGTTTTCAAAGCCACTCGGGTCAGTTAATTCAAGCTACTTTACTGTACTTCTGGTTTTTGTACCATAACAGCCAAAGTTAGAGATAATTTCAAGATAGTATTTCAAAATTATTTTATGATACTGTTTTCAAATCCCAAAGTTGGAACTAGAGTCCTCATGACTTCAATACAAAGTGTCATTATTCTTCCGATTAGATTGACCTCCCATCACAAAGAGACGTGGTCCATTGGAAGTTATTTATTTGAAACTTTCTAATTATTACACCACATGTACAAGTAGATGTTTGATGAGGCAGATAAAAGTAAGCATGTTATTGGCTCAGGAATTAAAGGCCAATAGGAGTACATGTAGTTCCAGATGCAAA
>NW_011889180.1:666386-682839 GCF_000151845.1 Pteropus vampyrus | reverse complement strand
CCACAATTTGCTCTATTGCTCAGCTCTGCACTGTTAATGTGAATGCTGTACTAATGATAAGCTAACAGCTGTTTCTCATGGTTGATTCAACTAGAAGTTTTGGTAACTAGCTAAAGTGAAAATTAGAAATAAGCTTCTTTTTCTTTTCTTGAGGAATATCTTATTGAACCATTTGATGATATAGCAGCTCAACAGGAGGCTGGAGCACACTACAGAGCTATGACCCACGATTCCCCAAATCTGAGATATGAAAACTTATTATCTCTCCTAAGTCCACCTTCAAAACCTAAGTTGCCTTTTCTTTTAGTTTGGATATGGATTTCTTAATCTTCTCTAGTGCAGCAGGAAATGTTAACAAAAACATGTTTTTTTGGCTTGCCAGCAGGAAATCTAGGGCTATTTGGTTTTCAAAGCCACTTGGGTCAGTTAATTCAAGCTACTTTACTGTACTTCTGGTTTTTTTACCATAACAGCCAAAGTTAGAGATAATTTCAAGATAGTATTTCAAAATTATTTTATGATACTGTTTTCAAATCCCAAAGTTGGAACTAGAGTCCTCATGACTTCAATACAAAGTGTCATTATTCTTCCGATTAGATTGACCTCCCATCACAAAGAGACGTGGTCCATTGGAAGTTATTTATTTGAAACTTTCTAATTATTACACCACATGTACAAGTAGATGTTTGATGAGGCAGATAAAAGTAAGCATGTTATTGGCTCAGGAATTAAAGGCCAATAGGAGTACATGTAGTTCCAGATGCAAATGAGAAGTTAACTCTGATAGGAGCAACTCAGAAACTAGAGGGATTATTTTAGTCGTTTCAGGATGACAGACATATTGTGTGGAGTTATGATTTTCAGAGACTATTGTAGGGCTTAGGAGTATATTAAGCTAACTAAAGTTGGTAATATTGTTCCCATGTTGGCACTAAGGCCTATTCCTGAAGAGGTAACTGTTATAGGTTAGTGTTGGAGACGTGGCATTTATTTGCTTAGAAATAAAGATTTAGATTTTTGCATCAGACTCTGTGAGGTTTGATGATGTTAGAATATTATAAATATTATAAAGTAGGTGAGAGGTAATAGTACTGCCGATTGATATCTAAATTGTTAAAAGTGCAGCAATAAAGATTTTGATGGTAGGATTGGATAGTGTATGACATATTTAATAAATAATTATGCTGACTGAAGCTACAATAGCGTAAGAGTCAGATTATAGAATTTGGGTGGCAGTTGTCCCTGGAGGAACATTGAGACTTTGATAAATCATCAGGTCGGTCAAAAAATAAAACGGACCAAGTAACAGCCGATGTGCCAGGTGACAGACCAAAAGGGGCAGGGTGAGTATGTGTAAACTCGCTATTTCTGGGTTGCACAAAAATCCGTTGAATGAAAATAAGGAGTCTGGAAGGCTCCAGGCACTCAGTGGACTTGACCATTGGATAATTTGGACTGAGAAAGTTAGGGTTTAAGAGCAAAATTGTTGGGATACCATAGCATTTTAAAAAAGCATGATAGTTGTCTCTTCCATAGCCCAGGCGTGAACTGGCAGTATTTTACTCAAGGAGAAGTATTTAAATAACTTTAAGTGAGTGTAAAGTAGGGAGCTAAGGGCAAAGCTTAATTGTAATGATTGTAAAAAAAAAAATCTTAGAAAGGTTGGCAGAAGAGATCATAGTAGGCATGAGCAAAGAGCCTACACCCAAGCAAGTTATTGTTAACAGTAAGGGAGACAATGGGGGATATCAGAGTTCTATAACCTTAAGAGAGTAAATAGAAAATAATATGGCAAGGTGATAAAGAACAAAAGTATACAAAGGAAAGTATGAGAATCAGTAATGTCAGGCATCTTGCAAAATCTCGTTCCATCAGTCTTGGGCAGAATTTTTCTTAGGAGCTTAGAATAGCTGTCCATTTCTGAAGGTCATTATTTCTGGAAGTTTTATTAGCACACTTCCACTTAAGTTCTCCACTAAAGATAGTTTTCTACATGTCTTTAGCCAATAATTCCGTTTATTTGGGTATCTTTTTACCCAAGGTCTACTTCATAGTTAACTGCAGGGTCGTTGAAGCCTATAAAGAAGACTATTGGTATATTTTTCAGAGTATTCATTGTCGAGGTTGAAAGAAGAGAGAGCTTTTAGGGAAGCTCTGAGGGTGGGTTTTTAGGGAAGGCTTCTGGAACTTACAGATGAGTTGGTTCCTGACAATATTTAGTTATGTCTACATGAAGCAAGCTTGATTCAGATTGATCAAAGACTCATAATCATATGAATGTTCTAGTTATTATTTCCTAAAGCGAATAGTCTGTAAGTTCTAGAGGAAGTTAACCTGATCCGATGGACATTGGAACTGAAGGTAAAACTCTTCACCAAGGAACTTCAGGAGCCTCAGAGCTTGGCAGTTTAGGATTGATAATACTATTTTTACGCTCTACATTTCCCAAGGATTGTAGATTGTAGCATTTTTGATCAAATGGTTAACAAACTATAAGATTCTTTATAAGTCTTCTGTGTAAGGCTACTATTAGTGGGGAAGGTTATAGCATACAATTTCTTAAGTCACATTTATGGAAGCAGACTTTCTGTGTAGGGAGGCCGATATCTATCTAAAGAATTTATAGACAACTACAAAAACATATCCTTAAGTATGCAATTTGGACACAGCCCATTTTTATTTGGAAGGTTCTTCTGGAGTATGATTTAGACCCATTTAGACCCATGTCCCACTGCCCAGTTTTCCTGGAATATAAGGATATAAGGCAAAAACTAGACATAGCTCCAGCTATAGAGGAGAAATTTTCCCATCTACTCTTGTTCAGAGATTATCTTACTTTTTCTATGATGGGACTTGTGGTATAAGATTTTTGTCAAAGGCCATCTTGGACTTTGGGTCATGTCATGGGTGGTGTGCCAAAGACCACTGAAGTGGCTGGAGGATTCTGATTTTAGGAAATGTTTGTTTTCCAAGTCAGGGGCTGAATTTTTGATCTCCCATATTCTGATTTATTTCTATAGATGACTACAAAAGTACCACCTGTTTTGCCTAATGATCTGCTGACACATCTCCCTTTGCTATGTGGAGATTTTTATTTTACTAGAAAAATTAGGAACCTATTGTCTAAAATATCTCACGTATCTCCAAAAGTCTATGAATTGTAATTTCACTTGGTCTTGGTTATTGCTGAAACAATTTAATACTCTTCTTAAGTAGGGTCTATTCTTTAGAAGAGGTGTTTTAAATAATGTATCACCATTTTTTAGAATTGAAAATTTTCCTTTGCAGTCTTATTATCTTTTGCTCCTAGTTTCTTTAAGTCTTCTTAGGGGTTTTCTAGGTCAGGTGAAAATACACATATTGAATGAGAATCAAATCTCTTGAGAATACTGTTTTTTACAATATTGTTTAATCTATTTCCCATTTGCCCCGAAATTACTTGCTGGTGGTGCTTGCAGCTGCTGCCTTTACCCCGAGATAACTCGTGTATCACAGTCCTAACTTTACCCCCAAAGTTTGCCACGAAGTATCTCGCTTTTATTATTATTTTCATGTCACTCCAGTGTATTGATAATCTTTGGAAATAAATGATATCATTCTGTTTATAGCATTCTGGTTTTAGTAGTGGTATGGTCATTTACAAAATATAGTAATTCTCGTTCACTGAAAATGTCAAATCCTAGATGTTCTGCTTTATGTTGTTCTGTGCTTTAAAATTTACCACACACACACAAAAAATTATTAAATACTGATCATCATATACGTTTCTGTTACATTAGGATTAGAGACAAGTTCTATTCAGAAATAACTCCAAGAACAGTTTTTATATTTTATTTCCACATTGAAAACCAGTCGAATTTGCTTCAAAGAGCATGTTTATGTAAAATTAATGCTGGCAGCGAGCTGCACTTTTTTTTTTCTAAACGGGAAATGGGTTAAGTACTGGGAGAAGTTGAAGGTGCCTCTGTGAAACTTTGAGGCATTCTGGCCAAGCATGTTGTTAATTTTTTTTTTTTTAAGCACATAAATGTTGAGTTTTTACATACCAGACAATGAAGAAGGGAGAATAGAGGTCTGTACTGCAAAGTACTTGCATTTGGATGAAACCATAGAGTAGTATTAGGACGTGATGCAACCAGAAACGTGGGAATAACGCTCGTATTAACGATCTTTTAGTTTAACAGTATCCCTTTCCTTTAGGCTTCTTGACAAGCAACCTGAGATACTACAGGTAGTTGTACAAGGACTGGTTCTATCTAGGTGGTTGTAATTGGCTTTATTCTCAGAAAAAAAATTAATAGCTTCAGGGAAGTAGTCTGAGCAATGGTTTGGAAGAATTTTTATAGGATCTACTTCCATAATATGTACATCCTACATTAGAAGAGTGTTTATCCCATAAATGGTCAGGTGAAATAAGGGTAAGGAATCTACAGTTTTAAGAGTCAATGTTGGGAAAGTTCAGAAAAGTCAAATGTAGCAATTACGTGATTGTGCACTTAATCAGACAATTATTTTTCCATTAAAGATCTCTTCCAAGTATATTGGCAGGTGCAGAATCATAAAGGAGACATAAACGCATTTTTTATAGTCCTAATGTGTAGACAAAGGCTCACACATTGGGAGAGAAGTAGATTAATTCAAAATACCCCTAGCATTACTGTAGTAATTATTCCAAGACCAGTCATCTAATTTTGCAGTCGGGTTCAAAGTAGAAAGAGTAGTGTTTGCATCCAGTAGAAATATGCATATTTGTTCTCCTATGGTTATAGATAACTCTTGTTTTGAAAGTGGTAGCAGATACAATGGCCACCTAGGGAAACCCAAAATCAGAGCTCAGTTTATTGTTTACCAGGTGAGGAGGATGCACATCTCTTAGGAAAGGAATGTGAATCTCACTGCACTGAATGTAAGAGGGCTGGATATAACATGAAGAAGCAGCTTTGTCTGTGGGAGGTAAAAGCCAATCTATTAGTTTCGGACTGGCTCAGAAGCAGATCACAAAGTCTCTCCTGGGAGAGGCTATTATTTGGTTTTCTGTCATTGAAACTGAAGGCATAAGCCTCAGACAGGTCCAGGATGAGTTATATAAAGTCTTGGCAGGCTCTGAGGTCACACAGCGGGCAAAACCATACAGGCTTTTCCTTTCACACATTGGCAAATAAAAAGAGCAAACATAGTTCTATTGGGGGGCGGGGGAAGTCTATATTTCTATGTAAAAACTAAATGCAAAATATATTCTGGAAGACTACTCAGCAAACTGATAGTAGAGGCTGCTCTTGAGTGGGACCTGGGTGATGATTTTGTGTCCAATGTTGCTGCATAGTAAATGCATAATAAGTATTCATTGAATGAGTGAATGAATGAAATGTATTTATTGATTTACCATTGAAAACAGTTTCAGGGAGAGTTGGAGCTGAGCAAGTAGTGCTGAATTGCATAGACAATTCATTTAAGAGGTTTGGCAGTGCTGGGGCAGGTTGAAGTTAAAGGGAGTCTATTGTGGCCTTTTATGTCTCACCTCATATTTTATTTTCCAGGGTTTCCTCATACCTTGATATGTTCCCTCAATAATACCTCTTTGGTTCCCATGACCTTCAAACTGCGTATCCCTGGGGATGGCGTTGGCGATAAAAGCATTCGAGGTTGTGAGCAGTATTCAGACAACAAAAGACCATCTTGGAACAAGGATGAAATACCCATAATGAAACCAAAAGAATTCACCATCACCCCCAGCTGTGGCACCATTCGCTCCCAAGGATTTGCTGCTATCAGGGTAAAGTGCACAGCCTTCCAGCACACACAGCCAAGCAGCTGAACTTTCAAATAGCCACTGGAACCACATCCAGGGTTTGTTCTATATACCCGGTGTCAATGGGGAGGAATGCCTCTAATTCATGTGGGAAAGTGGGCCTATAAGAAAACAAACTACCGAGGCAAAAGAAACCAAATACGAATATACTGGGCAGAAGGCCTGACACTGCTCCAGTGGCTTTCCATCAGTCTAGATGTATTGCCCTCACCAGAATAGTGGATTGTAGTGATTTCTAGTGAAACCACTGCTCTCTATGCAGATGGCATACCAATCAGTACTTATATGAAAAGATTTAAGGGCTCATTGACAATTAGGTCCTCCTTTCCTTCAGACTCAAAACGTGAATACCAATCAATGTCCAGATTTATGTCAGAGAAGATATCTAGTTGATTCAGATTTTTAATGCAAATCTGGGCTTTATGGTAAATGTGGATGTGATATTCCTAGCAGTGCTTAATATTTAGGTTCACAGAGTGATGCTTTGGTTATGGCTTTGCGGTGCCACCAGCAGAATTATCTCATGGCTAACGGAGAAAGGTTTTACTGTCCCCCTGCGCTTACTTTTTTCTCTCCAAACAGATCTAGACTTAAAATGATTTTATCCTTTCTGGGAAAGAAAAAAGATAAGATTTTATAGCTAAGGTTAATAATTTTCTTTTTAGTCATTATCTGTGAATATTTAACTCAGCTATGATTTTATCCACAAAATTTGTTTTAAATATTTCATAGTATCCCACCATGAATCCACTCATCCTAAATCTTTTCTGGGAGTTTTTAGCTCTTCCAAGGGCTTCTGCATGGTTCCAGTGAGGTTTGCTATCATACATCATTATAACTTCTCAGGGTTGCTATCTCAGTCTGTTTGGGCCGCTCCCATAAAACATCAGAGACTGGGTTGCTTATAAACAACAGAAATTTATTTCTTACAATTTGAAGGCAAGTAGTCCGAGATCAGGGTCCCAGCGTGGTTGGGTTCTGGTGAAAGCCCTCTTCTCTTCCAGCTTGCAGGCTACCAACTTCTCCTCGTGGCCTCACATGGTGGAAGGGGCTGGGGAGCTCTGTGGACCCTCTTTCATAAAGGCACGAATCCTGTTCATGAGGGCTCCCCCCTCACGACCTAACCACAACCCAGCAGCCCTGCCTCCTAATACCATCTCACTGGGGGTCAGGGTTTCAGCATGTGAAGCGGTGAGGACACAGCCATTCAAGTCCTAGCGCTTGCTTGACTCTCCCAGGGAGAAGCACTGCTGCAGCGAATTTATTTATTATTTACCTAGTAACACTCAGCTTACATGTTACCTACCTTCCCCCCCCCAACTTTTTTTTGCCTCTCCCACATAGTACGGGAAGGTTTTAGAAGACATAGCCTCTATCTAGAATACTTCTGCCAGAACCACTTGTTCTTCTGCCTTTTAACCATAGCTCAGAGACATAAACGAGGCTTAGAGTCACTCGAGGAATCTCTTCATGCTGGGGCACCTGCTTCTCTCCAAATCTGACATGATTTCTTTCTAAATCAATGACTCCATCTTTATTTTATTTTTCCTTTATATTTGGACAAGCTTTCTCCAAGCTTCAGTTTTCCTTCATGATCTGCACTCCAACCACGTCCATGTGGACTCAAATTTGCATCCAATAATTCCCTTTGCAACCAAAAAAAATTTTAATTAGTACTTGATACATAATTTATAGATAGAAAAGCCTTAACCTGTGCTAGAAGCTGTTTTCTAGATTTACAAGCATCTCTTCCAGTACAAATCATTTTAAAGCAATTAAACATTGTAACAAAGCTTCAAAAGCCTAAATGTAACATTTCACAACAGTCAATAAAAATATAGGATGAAATATGCTGGCCAGATACTGTCCTTGGGTAGACCTATCTTTGGAGCTTCCTGTTTTCTGTTCTAATAATGAATACCAGTGGTGGTGGGGCAAGATTTTGGTTTTAAAAAAAGACTGGTTGATCTCTCATGCCATTCTCTGGAACTGACATAGTTATTTCATTTATTTTGCTACAAGAGAAATTTAGCTATAATGTTTTGTCGATGTATGGAATTTTCGTAATTTATATTGCCCAGAGGTATAGAGAACAATTTAAATTGCAGTAATTAAAGTTTGTTTGATGTTGTTCATCCTTTACGGTCATTTTTCCCCTTTTGCTTCTTTAACACAACCTCCTCGGAAATGAGCAGACCTATTGTACTAAAAGCCATTTGGTTTTTAACCTGGCCTTTGAAAAAACTCAGCGTGCCCTGACCTGAAATGTAACTCGTTCAGCTAAAAACGTAAAACGCCATGCATCCCATAATAAAATACTTAGAAGCCGCAGTCATCAGTACGGTCATCCCCCTGGTCTTTTAGAAGAGCAGCTCTTCTCCTTTTTCTTTCCAGGTGACCTTATGCTCCAACACTGTGCAGAAATATGAACTGGCTCTGGTGGTGGATGTGGAGGGCATCGGGGAAGAAGTGCTGGCGCTCCTAATTACAGCGAGGTATCACACTCGCCTGCTTCTCTCTTCCGAGTCTCCCCTGAGTCTGCAGTAACGGACTGCCTGTCTGGACGGCAGCAGGCCTGCCACCAGTTCACGCTGCACTTTGTTCTGCTTTCCTGGGAAGGGAGGCTGAATCTGATATTCAAATGACAAAACTTTAAAACAGCAGAGATACCTTTGATGGAGATAAGAGAAGGGATGTGTGTGTTTTGCAGTGTTAAGAATAATGGCGCTCTCTGTTCTTTGACTTTCTGACTTCCCAAGTATATAACTAGAAGGGTTTTAGCAGGAAGAGGAGGTGAGCAGTTGCTGTTTTTTATTTTTATCTTTAAATACAGTATTCCAGAGTTATGCAGCAAGAGTAGTGCTCACAATCCTGCAGGGGAAGATTCATTTAGCAAGGCAGTCCTGCTTCAGGACACTGTCGCTATGACTTGAAAGCAGGCTACAGGCTGTACCCCCAAATGACGCCCTCTCTAACAATATAAATGCCTCAGAACCATCACCCACTTCTCCCTTTTTTAACAAAGGCAGCAGTAGGCTCTGGAATCAGGTTAAAGTCCTGGCTTTTTTTGTTGACCATGTCTCCTTGACCAAGTTACAGTCTTTCCAAGGGTAGTGTGTCACCTACTGATGATGACAGTGATCCCCAATGAAATCATGGGCCACACTCTTGCCGAAGCAAACAGGTGTCCAGATCTGGGACTTTAGAGTATATATGTGAAAATGCCACCTAAAGGAAAAAGAACAAATTATTCAGTAAAACTCTAGTAATATATCAATTCCTAGAATTTAGGTCCGTCATGAATCTTAGGAAGATGTACCTTAAAGAAGGTGCAGATGTGCTAGGAAGTGGGGACATCATAATGGACACCATTTCATGTGCCTTGGGCTTGGACAAAGTCAGAGGGCAGCCCTAAAAGAACTTGAAGGTCAAGGTCTTGCTGTGACCTATGTAGTATTCCTTCTAAAGATTCAACTAATTTGTTTGTTTAAAAACAGCACAAAGTCTTTCATCTGGTCCTCTCTATACCCAGGTTTGCCTTTTTGTCTAGTCTTGCATTTCTTTTCAATGTGGGTTTATTCTGACACTTTCCAGACTCTTTTCCCTGAAGCTATCAATCAGAAATCCTGAATGTAAAAAAAATAAAAAAGGTCCTAAGAGGCTATGTGATTTCTACCATGTATGTTCTGTGACCCAAGTCAAATACTATAAACCCACTCAGCCACAGTGTTTCAGGTAGTAAAGTATTAGCTTTATGAAAGTCGTTGGGTCAACCAACAACTTTTATTCTAGATAAAAATGAATACTCATCCCAGGTGAAGCCCTAAGCTTTGGGGTTAACAAGTCTCCCATGTCATTACTTTAGTGTAATCTACAGGAACTGCTCGAATACTTCCAACAGAAGAGTTGCTTTAGCACTTGCTCCCTAAAGTAGCTTTATCAGAGAGCCAGGAATGACGGCTTGCCAGCCCCCATCACATGTTAATTGTCTCTTACTGGGCTGTTCCCTGGCACTGTGCTGTGACCTTCATTCACGTTATCTCCTGTATCTCCCACAACACCTGAAGAAGAGTTAATGATGCTATTGGCAATCCTTAGAACTGCCTTCATTTTACCAATAAGCAAGATGGGACCCCAGGAGGGAAAGCGTCTTGTTCAGGGTTGAACTCGGTAAGGTCAGTATCTGAACCTGGCTCTGACTGATTCAGACGCCAGTAATCCTCACCATTGCACTATATTGTGACAGTGCAGCCGGGCAGGTCGGATGTTGAGATCCACAGATACAAAATAAAACCCAAGTCACCTAATAATAGACCAGTTGCACACACAGGGCCTCAATTCCTCCCTCTCTGGCACACAACTCTCCTTCCCTCGCCCCCAGCACACCCCCTCCATACTGAGCACCATTGTCACAGTGCCACTTCTGGGTCAAGCAGCTGCCTGAGCCTACTGATTTGAGACAGCTGTTCTGCAGAGGCATTAGAATTATTACCATTATTTAAATGGTGTGAGCTATTGCTAGTCCTCAGGGGATTCTGACGGGTCCAAAGTGTCACAGCTAGTTAGGACCCCATGCTGGTGGAATTGGCCCTGTTTGCCATGGAAACAGATCCACTGCCCTAAGGAACTTGTACTGTGGGGGCCCCTTGCCAAAGGGAGTCCAAATCAGAAAAACAATGGAAATGTTAGTCATTATCCACAGAAGACAGCTGTTTAAGGAGTCCTGCTTCTAGCCCTTTTTTGATTAAAAAATGGTGACGGGGGCCTAAGGAAGAGTGATGACAGGAGGAAGATTTGAAAATGATTAATGTTGGTATTAGAGAAAACCGTGACAGTGACTGTCGTGTTTAACCTGGGACTCTGTTCTCCATATGTGAACAGCTCTCTAGTCTTTTAAATTCTTTAATGGGTTCTTTCCTTCGAGCAGGTGTGTTGTCCCTACCCTCCAAGTGGTAAATACAGAGGTGGATTTCGGGCGCTGCTTCCTGAAGTACCCGTATGAGAAGTCGGTCCAGCTTGTCAATCATCATGACCTCCCGGGATGCTACGAGCTCCTGCCTCAGGTGAGTTACTTTATCCTTTTTCAGTGTCGATTTTTCTTCAGTTGGATTCTCTCGACGAGAGAGATTCCTAAACACATGACCTTATATAATTCTGACTTTTAACCCTGGGATAATCTGGGGATGGGGTTATAAAGCCACAGCTGGATTGTCCACCTGCATGAATGAGCAGCTGCAGGTATAAATAAGTTGTTGCTTTCTCAGGAAAATTGCTTTTGATAAAGAAATAAAGGGTCAGCTAGGCCAACATGCAAAAGTAGCACCTGCAAATAACTGCCTGTGAATTAACCATGCACGGGAAATGAGGCAGAGCTAGGAGTTTTCATCTATGTCTCCGGCTGTGGCTTGACCAGCTTCACTAGGATATAGTAATGCAATATTCATAAATGGACTTGTTGGACTAGAAGGTTAGAGGTAATATAGGAATGAGAAAGAAACCATTTCCTCTTAATGTTTTATGAAGTAGATCTGTCCATATGCCACTACACCTAGCTAGGTGGGACAGTAAGCAGTCAAACGCACATGGATAATGGATTTAAAAAGATCTCTACAGCCTAGAGTTTAGGAAGGTTCCCAATGAGATGCAGTTCACCAAGAATGCATTGGGGTTTAAAACTCAGTTCTGTAAGTACAGTACTCTGATAAAAATGTATACAAACAAAATCAAATGGGGGTTTTATTGGCTACAAGTTCAAAATGAGTTAAAAGACCAAATGAAGGCCACAGAACTAAGGCGGGACTAGATTACATCAGAGAAACAGTGTTCAGCTAAAGGAAGGAGATGGCCCCTGGTCAAAGCAGTGCCAGAATTTTGTCTTCAGATCTTGACATTGTATTTTTTGTAATAGACACTTGAAAAAAAAGATGAATTGTATTTAGAGTAACCAGAATGGCAATCTACATCATCCAGAAATCCAAGTCATATGAGAGCAAGCATATGTTTAATCTGGAACAGACAAGATTTAACCAGGACAAAATAGCTACCCCTCACTAGTCAAAGGGCTATTATGTAAAAGAGGGAGAGTTATTCTGTGGGCTTCTCTGAGACAAAACCAGAATCCAGGGGTGGGGGTGACAGGAGATGCATTTCTAACTTTCAGATGCTTAACAGCGGAACAGGCTATCCCTGTGCAGTGCACGGTCATCTCAAGAACTCAGAGCAGAGCCTGCATCTGGGCCGATGGGGGCTCTATTTCTGCACAACTAGGCTGGGGAAAGGGTGAGGCACTTTGCTTGAACACAAAATTTAAGGGGAGCCAAGAAACTCAGTAATCAAATAATATTTTCATGCCATATTTTAAGAAATCAAAATCAATGTGAAAAATCCATGATGAACAAAATATCAAAACTTCAAATAAAGACAGAATCAGTATTACTGATTTCCCTTTGCCTCAAACTCCAATAGGCTGAACAATGTGCTACTGCAGAGGGATGTCGAGTTAGATTAGGCCACGTTAAACCGTGGGGTGCTCCAGACCGGTAAAACCTGCATGCTCTGTCTTCTCGAGCTGAGGGTCTGAGAAGTGTTTCCCAGAATTACCTAAACTTATTTGGCTATGGAGTTTTGGTTTTTTTTGAAGAATTTTTGGGATCGATTTTATTTAGGCTTCTCACAGTGGTTAGAGCACAGAAAATGCATCACCAAGACTATCCAGAAAAGTCTGACCAGCTGAATCTTATTGCTTAAAATACACACATTCACAGCAACTGACAAATGGTGAAGTGCCTCATGTAGGAATGTGTCAGCATTTGCAAATCTTCCGACCGTAGCACCAAACCCTCGACCAACCCTTTCCTTCTTATTCCCCTGGAAAACCAGACTAAATCAAATCTGCCTGGTCCCCTAACCAGTCTCAACTCCCATTTCCATCTCTTCCCACACAGAGTAGCCTCCTACAGCAGGGGCCAGACTGTGACTGCTGGAATTGGGCCCAGCTCCACCAGTGCCATTTTCTTCACGTGCTCTTAGGGTAGGACACTGCAGCAAACCCAGCAGTTGACACTCAGACCAGTTCCCCATTCTAACTGGGAAAGGAAATTTGAGAGGGCCAGAATTCATCCATTTGATAGTTAACTGAAGAAGGATTCATTTTAGTAAAACTTGATCTCCTTGGAGACACTTCAGTGAGTTGTTTGGGACTTAAAAAAATGATGGAAAGCAAGGCATCTGCGGGCTACTGACACGCTCCTGCCTCCTCTCGCCTACTCCCGCCACACACCGGCCTGCTTGCACGCACTGGACCTCTGCAGAGGGAGGCAAGCCCTGCAGTGTCTATCAAACCTTCCGGCAGTTCTGGGCAGAGCTGACATCTGGGCCACAGCTAGGCCAGGCTTTTCACTGAAGATCTGGTTAAGCTTCCGTTTGAATTCCACCTTAACCTTCTGTCCCCTGTGGTTGTGGACACTCCCCAGGGGCTAATGCAGAGGACCGGGAACAGCTGAGGGAGGCAAACAGATTCAGAGCAAATTGCATTGATGGGTGTAGTAAAACCTCTGCTTTGAGCGCAGACGCTGGAGACTGCCGTCAACAATGCTGCTGAATACACCCGAGCATGTAGTCAGACATTCATTCAGTAAACAGTAAATGCGTAAAATAAATTACCTTGAGAGGGCCGTATTAGTTACAAATGTGCAGTTAATATAAGCAGAATGGCTGCCATTCAAATATATTCACAAAAACCAGGGCTATGGCCTCAAAATGGACAGACAGCCAGGTTCTCCCAAAAGTCACTGTGTATGGACTTCACTTTGGTCAACATGGATTTTGGTTTTGTGGACTCCAAACTTAGACACTCGTTCACCTCACAGCCTTGGATTTGTGTGTGTGTGTGTGTGTGTGTGTGTGTGTGTATTTTTTCCTTTCTTAACCATAATGCGAAACCTAGTCTGAATATCATCATTAAAGAGTCAGGAAAGAACCGAACTCTGCATGTGAACAAGCTGGGCAGGGAATGTTAGTTCTGGCGATTTGCTTTCTACAGTCAGATTCTTCCTGTCAAAGCTCAACTGGTTGTCTGAGACCGATGTGCAGGCATAAGGGCCCTGGTGTCCTTCTGGACGACTGCCCTCACACCCGCCCCGGCCCCCTTGGACTCTACGTACACTATAGCAGTTAGTTACCCCAGTCACGGGGTTGGGGGACAGGGAGTGGGCAGATAACCAAGGCGTTATTTCCAAATGGTTAGTTTAGAAAAGAAAAAAAAAATGTCTTGGGCAAGTGCAGTGTGCGAGCCAGGCTGTGGGGCTGCCCTTCCTCAGGGCCCGTCGCTGCCTCATTTGTTCATTGCGACATACAGGCCCACAGACCATGTGCTTGGGATGGGGGAGGGCCCTCGCCACCTATGTGCACAGACCAAAGGGCAGAGCTGCGGAGAGCTACGCCTCCATCTGCACCACAGCTTAGGCCCTCCTCTGCAACCCGCAGAAGGCGCAGAGATCGCCCTGCCCAAGCCGCTGCATGAACTCTCTCCTCTGCCTCAGCTGCAGCCAGGCTCTTCGAAGGCTAGCTTTGGAAAGAGCCATAAACTTGCCTTTTCTAGAACAGAAGAATTCTTGCCTGCCCACTGGTAAAGTTATTGTTTTCAGCTTGCTTTGGTTTTTTGGTTTATTTTGTTTTTTAAAGAAAAATCAAAGAGAAGGCAGTATAATCTTCTACACCTGAACCAGTCGGCAGCCAGCCAGAACCTGCTGGGCAGGACCCCTCAAGGATGCACAGTGATGCATCGATCTCATCATCTGGAATTTGAGAATGCAGCAAGCCCCGTTCCAGCCTACCACACAACGGCCCGTCAGCTCTCAGCCTCCCACAGGATTAGTCTAGTTCTGGCTCTGCAGACACTGGCGGCGAGGGCGACATCCCCTGGGTCTCCGCGGGCTTCCTTCTCTGGCCATGGGATTTTTAAAGCTTTATTTGTGGTTATTGTCATTGCATAAAAGCTAGTGATATACTGCAGAACCAGGTTCTGGGCAGCACACCTTGGTAGACACTGAACAACATTCATTCATTCATTCATTTATTCACCTACCTATTTCACCATTTAAAAAACATGGACTGAGCATATATTCTAGTCCAGAAAGTGGACGTGTACTGAGAAAAAACCCAGGTCGTGCCCTAAGAAGTTTACAGCCTGTGGTGAAGATGGACAGACAGATAGTGCATGCTATGGAAAAGGACTGCACAACCTGCCCTGGGGACAGGGCGAAAGCTCTGACTCTAGAGCACTGGAGATGCCCGGGGCATTTGGGGTGAGCGTGCAGGCAGGTCAAAGGGAACGGGCGTTCCAGGAGGAGGAAACACAGTGCAAAGGGTCAGCTATGGGAAGCAAGAGCATGTGTTCAGGAAATACCAGTGGCCTCTGTTGATGGAGCACAAATGGACAAGGTGGTGGGGAGCAAAGCCTGAAAGCATGGAGGGCCAGGCTAAGGAAGGTGACCACGGGAAGCTGTTGTCCTGAACTAATTCACATTGTAGATAATTTTTGCATCTTGCTGGTTGTACACTTTGAATTGGGGGCCTTATGCATACCCCACTTAACCAAACTTCCTTTTGGCAGAATTGAGGTTGCTTGTCCCCACGTACTTGCTTGAATGATGATACATTTCTAAAGACCCCGCAAGGACACAGGATGTTTGTTTTGAAATAATCTAATATGCTATTGATTTCATCCCATGCCAGGGGCTTGCTCATTCCTCTGGCTTGTCTCTCCCACCAGGTGTATGAGGACGCGCCCACCGTGTTGCTCTCCAGCCCCAGGCCCTCTGGAATCATCCCTCCCCGCAGCACCGTTCACATACCTCTGGCCTTGGAGACCCAGGTCACTGGGGAGCACAGATCCACAGTTTATATCTCAATCTTTGGGAGCCAGGACCCCCCTATGGTAGGAGTCAGTTTTCAGAATTGCAGTTAAAATTGCTGTACTTCCTACCAAACATTTCAAACCTCTGCATTTAAGGCACGCACCATATTTGCATATCCTCCAGTTGCTTGTAGTTCTAGAGTTCTACAGTTGTCACTCTACAGTGGTAAAAAAACTAGCAACGTGTTACATTGGGAATCTATTTGCAAATACATCCAAATGTAGTAGTGTTTTGTGGCACTTGGTCTTAAACTCCTATCAGGAGTTTTTACACAGCAGAGACACTCCTGACCCTTTTCTAGACCTGTTAATCAGAGTCTCTGAGGGGAGAGCAGGTCTGCATGTTTACCAATCTCCTCAGCTGTCCCTGGTGCAAAGCTGGCCTTGGGCATCACTAGCTTGCTGCATGTGGCTCTGAGGTTGGTGTCACCCATTGCCCACTGGACCTTTTCCTGTATATTGACTGGACTCATTGCCCAAAAAATCTACTGAAGCTGTGAAGAGAAGTAGCCTTCCTCCAAGTGTGGGAAAAGGAAGACATGGAAAGCTCTCTGATGCTTGAGCTGAGTGAAAGGATGAATCTTGAATCTTGAAGGACGTTACCTAATGGTCTGTGTATTCCTAGACATTTGGTTTACTTGGAAGCTGGGCGATGCCAGCGTACAATTGTTTGAAGTGACTCTGATTACTTGGCGAGTAGAATAAATTAGAATTTTGCTTTTATCTCT
>NW_011889180.1:641306-666336 GCF_000151845.1 Pteropus vampyrus | reverse complement strand
AATCTCCTCAGCTGTCCCTGGTGCAAAGCTGGCCTTGGGCATCACTAGCTTGCTGCATGTGGCTCTGAGGTTGGTGTCACCCATTGCCCACTGGACCTTTTCCTGTATATTGACTGGACTCATTGCCCAAAAAATCTACTGAAGCTGTGAAGAGAAGTAGCCTTCCTCCAAGTGTGGGAAAAGGAAGACATGGAAAGCTCTCTGATGCTTGAGCTGAGTGAAAGGATGAATCTTGAATCTTGAAGGACGTTACCTAATGGTCTGTGTATTCCTAGACATTTGGTTTACTTGGAAGCTGGGCGATGCCAGCGTACAATTGTTTGAAGTGACTCTGATTACTTGGCGAGTAGAATAAATTAGAATTTTGCTTTTATCTCTTCTATATGAGATGCCATAGATAAACCTCCTGACTTATAAAGCAGCATCACAAAGGCAGGTCAGTCCAAGAGGTGCTGCTGGTCCAGGTTCCCTGCTTGCCCACCCTGTGCCCACCCTGCAGAAATGTAGCTCATGAGATGGTCATTTGTTGAGCAGGCAGCACTTTATGAAAGAAGGCCCCTTTTCTCAGGTAGATACAGTGCCTGGCCTAGAGCACAGGGTGAGGGTAGCAGACCAAGGTGGATTTCAGTCCCCAGCTTGTACCGCTGTGCGCAGTGGATGGCTCTGTGAGCCTCTAGAAGCAACAGAACGGGGCTCAGTCCAGCCACTTCTGACTCTGTAGTGCTAGTCCTTAGCCCTGTGCTAAGTATTTTTGAGGCCTGAGTGCCAGGGGGCATATAGAGGAATGTTACTCTGGTTTCCCCTCAGTGCGAAGCTCTGAGCTGACATAAGGAAGCAAATCATCCTTCTTGGGGGAGAAATTCCACATTGAATTCACAGATCTGACCAGCACAGCGAGCCTTGTGTCCTGCTGGCCATAGTACTAGGGAAAAGGGATGTCAGTTCTCATAAGTATCCTTTTATGCCCCTGCTTTTTATTAAAGTGGTGGCTAGAAGCTTGTTTCAATTGATTTTAAAGGCCTACCATTTTCAGCTCTTCCTGTATTCTTTCTCTCTCTGGAAACACAGGTATGTCACTTAAGGAGCGTTGGAGAAGGCCCAGTTATCTACGTTCATCCCACTCAAGTTGATTTTGGCAATATTTATGTCCTAAAGGACTCCTCCAGGATTCTCAGCCTATCTAACCAGGCCTTCATCCCTGCATCATTTCAGGCACGCATGGTGAGTAGACTGTGGGACTGTCGTATGATGAAAATACAGCTTTGCCTAAGTCTTATAGGTAGTGGCCCTGTTTTTGTAACATGCCTTTGAAATGATCACCAGAAGCAAAGATTTACGTGGTTCAACTGCATTAAACTGTCGTTCTCATCCCCAATTCTTTTTGTTGACTAAGAAACACAATATGCTTGTAGTTCGGTAAACCAGCAACTACATTTACTAATAATCTCAGTTCAGGAAGATGCTTCAGAGATCTCCTTACTCAACTGTACCTAAGCCCAGCCCCACACCTCCAGAAAACCCCTTTTAAATGTCTCTGTAACTGAAAATACCTCCTTATATTTAATTTGAACCCTTTTGGCTACAAATTTGTTTGTATACTTATTCTATTTTTTTCTCTTTTCCATCGTCAATATTTTAATGTTTATAAGGATATAGGAAATAATAAGACAGTATTTGCCATAAGTAGAAATTAAAGAAAACAGTGAAATGGACAGATATAAAATGGTTCTAGAAATGAGTCCATCTTATTTCTGTGTACTTTGTAATGATATTTAAATCTGATAGTCTTCTATAAGCTAACTTTTTAACAAATAATAACTTTTTTTGCAGAATTTAGGAATTTCTAACCCAGTAATTAGAAAATTCTTGATTTTAGAAAAATTTGCTAAATTTAATATAAAATTTTAAATAGTATACCCTTCTCCTATCTTCAAATTATTGACAAATGAATGCTAACATTTGGTTTCAGCATTTATCAGATATTTCTGAAAAATAAAATATTAATTTTGTAAGTCACTATCAGAATGAACAGGGTCTTAGTTTTTTGCTGACTTGCGACAGCTCCTCAGTGTCATTGCTCCTAATTAGCAGCCATTTATCATTACCATTATTTCTTTTTATTATCATTTGTTCTTACTCCTTGAAAAGGCAGCCATTTCCTGTGCAGTCATTGCTCATTTAACATGAGGTTAAGACACAACCCCACTCTTGCTCCAGTGCCTTAATCTTGTGTAAAAATTAACGTGTAATAATGCGTAAAGAAAAATCCTGTAGAAAATATGCCTTTGCTAGTCTTTATCCAATGAATTGATGCGTTTGGTGGAAAGCATGGGAATTGACAGGTCGGGTGGAATTGCTTAGGAAGTATGGCTTCCAGTTTAGATTTCTACGTGCAGAGTTCAGAGTGGGGGAGGAAGAGAGTCAGATGGCCTGGCCAGGGTGGTGAGAGGTGGGCACTGGAGGGGCCTAGCTGATTACAGAGGAAGTGTCACCTACACCCTGGGCCCTTGTGATCTCCCAGGGCGGAAATCAAGAGATTGCCAGACACCAATGTAAACAGAGAGAAAGTTTTATTAAGCTTCTGCACAAGGGAAGCAACACTGGGAAAAGGAAGAAATGGGGGGGTTCCCCGAGAAAAGCCTGGGCAGGGGTTCTAAAGGGTGTCAGGTGGGGAAATAGCTATGTCTAGGCACGTAGAGGCCGAGGTTTCTTGGCACCTGGTCACTTGGGCTACATGTCTCTTTAGCATGTTCATTAGCATGTTAAATCTCCACCCTGGGGTGTGGTTTTTAGCATCTTAATGAAGAAAAGGATATACAGGGGCGCTTTTGAGCCTGACTGCCCCTGCGGCACCAAAAGAAAAGTCCTCCGGCCCTTTGTAAGAGGGTCCTTGTCTTAATGTTGGTCATTCTCCCTGGGGCTGGTGTCCTTGGGGAACTTATCTAAGTATTAGCTGCTATGGCCTGTTCGTTGAACCCCACTGACTCAACTGTAGGAGGCTGCCTCCCTGTCTCAGGAAGAGATGGGCAGAGGCCACAACACTGCTTAGTACAAATATAGCAACTGTTTCCTTTCCTACCGCCTCCCTTTTCGTTCTCAGATGTCTCCAGATTTCACTTTTTTATGGCAACTTTTGGAACCTTTCAAGAAAAAAAAAAGCAGGTCAAGGATCTGTTGTTTTTACTAATATAGCGTCTATAGTGCGTGACCCAGCTAGTTAATGAAATGGGACTTTTTCTTTTCCACAAAAGTTTCATGATTCCATCTTTTGATTCTTTAATATCATCTTAAATTATTTTTTAAAATCAGTTTTAAGGAGCCAAATGTATGATATAAGTGATCTGCTGTAGAATATGTTTTTCCCTCAGTCCTCACTTGGAAAACTGGTGTTTATTGAGTTAATTGCCCCGAACACATCAAAGCTGTTTCAAAGGTAATTCTCATTGGTGAAAATTAAACCGTTCATATTTCGACTGGGATTTTTGATGGATTTCCTAGTAAATTCTGTATGTGTTAATACTATGGAAATTGAATTATACCAACTTAGAAATTAAACACAATGGTTAATTTCAACTTGATGTGTCGTACTGAACGTGCAGATTCATTCATACTGAAATTACTAAGCATTAGGAGAGAGTTTCAATTAATAGTTGCTTGTTCTCTAAGCCTACAGCTCAGTACCCAGGTAAGTGGTAGTTAAATATTTATTGCATTTAATTTCTAGCTCACTGAGAAATAAGTAGGGTCAAGGACACATTCATTTCTTCTGTTATTACTATGAATTCAGGTCGGGAAGTTTTTCTCTTTTCCTCTGGCCACCCTGACAGGAGGGGTAGTTCTCTGTCCTCTTTTCGCTGTCAGCCCTCCCTGGACGTGGCACCACTGTCAGCCATCTGTCACGCTCAGCCATGTGCATGGCACACGCATCAGGGCAAACATGTGATTAGATTCTCCCTTAGCAAGAAACATCTGTTTGTTATCAGCTGGAGGGGTCAGGAGATGGGCAGCTGGAAGCCCACCTTCACCGTGACGATGGGAAAATAAATGACACTTAGAGCAATTTTGAATTTCTCAGAAATAAATGCTATACAAAAAAATGATTTTTTAATAAAAACTGAAGTATAATGTAGTATACTGAAGTATACTCTTAGTATAATGTAGACTGAAGAAACACTGAAGATTATATATATATATATTTTTTTTTTTTTCCATTAAAGCTTAACTTACCCTGAGAGTAAAAAAAAAAAATTGGTTAGTGAAAGAAGAGTGTTCTGTGACCTGGACTATTTACTTTAGAATGCCTGGAAAACCAGCCTCCCTAAAGGTTTCCAATTGCTGATTTATTTGAATTAAGCCTAAGGGCGCAAAACAATAGAACGAGTCACCTCTGGTTTGGAGGGGTAAAAAATATCAGAATGTGAGAGCCAAGCACAAAAGGCCCTTTGGGCAAGAATTTGTGGGTTCTGCTTGTACACACAGTGCTCCTTCAGGAAGACAGATGCCTCTCTCTGGGTGACTGCAGAAATGAGGGCGAGAATATGGTGGTTTCCCCCCAGGCCCTGGGACCTCAGCACTGGGCTGGAAGACAGATGCCTATTCGCATGGGTGAAGCAAGTGCATTGCTCAGCATTTGTTTGGAAGCATCTGGAATTCTTTTCCTTTTACTCTTGGCTTTTATTCAGCCTCGGGTACCACTAACTTGAAAACTTTTGTACAGATATCAGTGACACCTTGGGATTCAGCTGGCACTAAAACACCTTCACAGCGGCCTTCTGCCTCTGATCTGTGGGAGAGGCCATTTTAGTTCCATCTTTAGAGTTTTTAGCATCCAGGAAACAGAATTTCTGATGCCACAGTCAAGCATGGTTCTTTTTAAACATTTATTTTCTTGGTCACTTGTCACAGCCATACACAGTGGTGTGGCATCGAGAGAATCATTGGACTTTCACATCTCCTTCAGTCTCTGAGCTACTGGGTTATTTTCTCATTTAAATGGGGACCCCCCCTTTCTATATTTACTTGTTTATATGTCTGTCTCCTTCAAATGAAAAGAGGTCTCTGCTTTCAATTCCCAGCACCTTGCAGCAGGCTTGGCAATTATGATGATGATATACAATGACATTAGTTATGACTAATGTTAATTAGTTCTATTTGCTACTTTATATGTAGTATTTCATGTACCAATACCCTGTGAGAGAAATACTATTATAATACCCATTTTAATGAGGTAGAAACATAGGTGCAGACAGGTTTGAGTAAATTGCCATAACAGCGAAGTGGTAGAGCCTGGTTCCAACCCTGGTGGTCTGACTTCAGATCCATCCCAGGCTCTTTTCCTAACTTTGCCTAATCAATGGCTATTAAAGTGGACCTGGAAATGGTGAAAGGAATTTGGTTTCATGTAAAAGATCCTTAAAGTTAGACATCTAGAAGGGGAGGTTTTTGCTTAAAAAGACAAGAGAAGAAATTAAGGGGCATTTCTGAAATAGACAAAAAGACCAGATATTCTTTGTTTTATTCAGAGATGTGTTGAAATGTATATATGCAAATAATCTCCATGATGTCATTTTCAACCACAATTCCCTCAATTGTATATCTGAAATAAAGACACAATCTGCTTTCTTTGATCATTTGTGATGTAGTTTGATAAAAACATTCAGTTCACTTATGTAAATGTATGCAAAAATTCTTCACTACTGTAGCTATTAAAAGAGGTTTAAATTCAAAGTCCGCCTATTTTAACAAAATAAATAGACAAACCCAGAAGGAGATTAGCAGGCGTTTTACACCCAGTGAGACTTTGGGTGCTGCCCTGTTCATTTTAGAGATAGTGATACTGTAGGCATACTGGAGAGCTCATTTTTAACTTGTAGCAGCTGTTTTATTGAAATCTTTAGCTATACCTCATACACTACACCAGCGGTCCCCAACCTTTTTGGCACCAGGGACCGGTTTCATAGTAGACAATTTTTCCATAGACCAGAGGTTGGGGGTTGGGAGGTGGTTTCCGGATGATTCCAGCGCATTACATTTATTGTGCACTTTATTTCTAATATTACATTGTAATATATAATGAAATAGTTATACAGCTCACCATAATGCGGAATCAGTGGGAGCCCTGAGCTTGTTTTCCTACAACTTGATGGTCCCATCTGGGGATGATGGGAAACCTTGCAGCAGGCTTAGCAATTATGGTACCTGAAGTGTGTTGCTTAGGTCCAGGCTACTCTGTAATCTCGTTTGGTTGCTGTCACTGCAGAAAACCCTGCTTCACAAAGGTAGGATGTTGGAAATGGGAGTAGGCTTTTCAGTGCTATTGTGGCAATCTCAAGATATTCCACCTTGACTTTAATTCAGAACATATGGAGATTTGAAGTTGTCTGAAACACACTTTTAAGGCCACCGTCATTTGCGATCTCAAGCAGTTGATCCTCCTCTAGCACGGACAAAGCCGATTCACCTGGCTTATTCACAAATGGGTCGCGGATCCATTCCTCCCCAGTTCAGGGTCTTTTGCAGTTGGGAGATCATGTTCAAACTTTTTTGAAAGCTGAGCTGGTAACTATGCACCAGCCGGGAGAAAGAAGGCCCTGGCTCCGTCTCTTTCAAAAATCTCCGCTAATGTTTGAAACATGTCAAAAATCCCAGTGTTCACTTGTCACCCCCATAATTCCGGTTCGGCTTTGAATGCAGCCACTTTATCTGCCGACTTGAACACGGTTGTGGTTCTCCCCTAAAGTGACAGATTGCGTTGGTTAAGCAGGTTGAATATGTCACACAAGTAAGCAAGTTCTGCAGCGCATTCTGTGTCTCTGGAATGTGCTGCCAGTGTTGACTGTCCTTCTAAAAGAAATCTCTGGAGCGGCTCTCTTAACTCATAGAAAGCCATCTGTGTATAGAAGCTTCTGTGTATAGAAGACGTGTGTGCTCTGCGTCCATCTCTCCACACAGAGCCGCGTGAACAGCTAAGGGCATGTACTTTGATGTGGTTGATAATTTTAATCACATCCTGTAAAACGTTGTTAAGTTCAGGTGACATTTTTTAGCTAGCAGGCATTTCTCTATGGATGACAGTGCGTAGACTTACATTCAGAAGCGACCTCTTCGACCCGAGTAATGAAACCAGAAAGCCATCCAGTCATGGCAGCTGCTCTGTCCATGTATATACCGACATAAAATGACCAGTTCATTTTCCTTGATACGTGATCATTCAGAGATTTGAATAGTTCTGCAGTTGTGGTGTTGGTGGAAAACAAAAGAGCACATAACATATCCTCATGCACCTCATCCTCCTGAAAAATAGATTGTACAGAAACAAGCATTGCTGCCTGTTGTCAGCATCAGTAGACTCGTCAGCCTGGAGTGCGTACCACGGCGACACATTAATCCTCTCTAACAATCATGCCTCAGTATCCTCTGCTACTTCATCAGTTCATCTAGTCGTGGTGCTAGCCGAAAGAGGAACACGTGCCACCTTTTGAACTGAAGCCTCTCCTAAAAGTTCGTGACAAATGTCCTTAGCAGCAGGAAGGATCAACTCTTCACCAATAGTAAAGGGCTTCTTAACTCTAGCAGTGTGGTTAGCCACTAAGAATGATGCGTGCCGTGCGGACACATTTGATGAAGTGGTGACCTTCAATAATTGCTTCTCTTCTTCACGTTCATGGTTTTTATTCTTTTGAAAAACTCCAAAGGCTTGTCTTAATGCAAGGTGCTTGGTCTTCATGTGACGAAGCAGTTTTGAAGGTTTCATGGCTTCTTTGGATAGCCACTCGCCACATACTATACTAAGTGAGCTTGGAGAATGTGAATCAGCTGTTGCAATGAACCCATAATTTAAGTAAGACTCTTGGTATTTTCTTTTAAATGCAGCTTTTTTTTTGTTGGCAGTCTTAGGGCAGGGGTCCCCAACCCCGCTGGCCACAAACCAGTACCCAGATGTGGCACAGCAGGAAGTGAGTGGTGGGCAAGTGAGCAAAGCTTCATCTGTATTTGCAGCTGCTCCCCAGCACTAGCATCACTCCTCAACTCCACCTCAGAGCATCAGGCAGCAGATTCTCATAGGAGCACTGGTCCCTGGTACCAAAAAGGTTGGGGACTGCTGTCTTAGAATCTTCTGCTGTCTCATCATTGGGTCTTTCCCCGTTTCAAAAAGCTCTCCAGTGACGTTCTGTTTTTACTCATTTTGGCTGGGGTTAGCTTGTGAGCTTACCAAAATTGTGACAGACAAGTGCACAGGGCTGGAAAGAGGCACGGATGGAAGTGGTAAATAAAATAATGGGTTGGCCACGCACGGACTAAAATAAGTGTTGGATTCTGACTTAAAGCCTGCCACCAGATGCAGCTGTACAGTTGAAGTACATCAACTCACTTGTCACTCTATAAAGCCTGCCACCAAATGCATCTTAAATGTCACTTGCCACTTACTGATAGGGTTTTGATATGAGTCTGCAAGAAATTGATTTATTATGGTTTCTGTGCAGTCAAACCACTCTTTAATGTTAATCTGTGTTCACAGCCCCTCCCCAGCACTAATATCAGCTGCACCTCAGATCATCAGGCATTAGAGTCGCATAAGGAGCATGCAACCTAGATCCCTTGCACGCGCAGTTCACAATAGTGTTCACACTCCTATGAGAATAGGATATGTGTTTTAGCTAATTGCAAATATAGATGATGGTTTGCTTGCTTACCCACCAGTCGCCTCCTGCTGTGCAACCTGGTTCCTAACAGGCCATAGACCTCTGTGGCCTGGGCGTTGGGGACCCCTGCACTGCACCATCCCTAATTACCTGAAGCTCACTCTATAGATCTAGAACTTAGTCCTCCCTTTGGGGCACTTACTATATTGGGAAATTAGTGCTAGAGAGATTTCTAATGGACAAACAATAATTCTCCAAGGCTTTTTGACAGATAATGTTATTATTATGCCCTATAATATGTGTGAAGAGAAGGTAGATGAGCTGTTTCTCAGCCCTCAGTGGGTAAATTAACTCTGCCCTCAAACGAACATTACTTCAATAGAAGGAAACACGTAAGAAAAAAAGACAGAAGGAAACAGGAAAGAAATGGTCATGAATCAGAAACCAACTGTAGTTGTGTAACCTCTTTATATTCTTCTCTGTTTCTGAGGGTTTTGCAAAATAGTAGCTTTGTTTACTAACACATACATTTACAATATAATCTTTGGTTTTTAGCTCATAGTTAAACTCATGTTGAATGCGATTTATGCCATAGATCTTTCTGTGTCTTCCATACATCCCACTCCCTCTAGGTTGGCAGTGTCTGCATTTAACAGATCAGATAACTGAGGAGGTTCTCTTGACTGAGAGAACTGCCTGAGTTTACACAATAAAAGAATGGCGGCCCCTCTGCTATAACTCAGATTTTCTGAATTTTAGTCAGTGCTTTTTTGTTTCACCACAGAAATATTTGATTCTAGAAGTCAGTGTATATTTAGCATTTTTTTAATACAGAAAAATTAAAGAGATAACACTCGAACTCAAATCTAACACATTAACCTTTCCCACATTTATCTCAGATCCTTATTTTAAAAAAATCAAATATTAAAGTTGGAGCTCCATATATTCTCCTCGCAAGTCTTATTTTCTTCTTTCCCCAGAGGCAACCTTATCATGAATTTGATGTGTATCCAAGCCATGTTTTTTTTTTATCTTATTATAAGTATATTTGTATTCATAAATACTAGATAGTGGTATTTTGTTGCTGTAAAATGTATGTACGTTGTATTGCTGCATGTAACATCTTGCAACTTGATTTTTAGACTCAAGATTGTTTCCGACATTATCCATGTTAATACATATAAATCTATTTAATTCATTTTTGCTGCTATGTGTACTCTACTTATCAGCAGTATAGTATATCTAACAGTATTTTTCAGCTTCACTAGATATTGCCAAATTACCTTGCAAAATGATTCTGTCAATGTTCTCCTCCAGGAGAGTTTGAGATATTCGTTTCTCTAGTGAGCTAAAACCTAGTATGGCCAAACTCAAGCTCTTGATACTCTGAAAATGAAACATAATTTGGGTATATTTGCCTTATTACTATTAAGGTTGAAAATTTTTTCATTTGGGTTTCCCCTCCTGTCAATTATCTGTTATCAGTGATCTATTTGTAGATGTTCTTCATGCTTTGTGGATACTAACTTTTTGTTTATAATGGAGTTTGTGATTTTTTTTAAAGATTTTAATTTTGATGTCAACTTTATGAATATCTTGCTTTCTTGTGTCTGTTTTATTGGTGGTTTAAGAAATGTATCCCTGCTCTTCTATTCATATAGTTTCAGACGCTTATTTTTCAGGTCGTTAATTCAGCTAAGTTTATTTTTATCTATAATGTGAGCAAAGTCTATTTTTTTCATGAAGAATGCCAGTTGTCCTAATACCAGATACTTACTAGTCCTTTCATTTTCCACCGGTTTATAATGCTGTCTATGTTATACTTAGATCTAATTTGTGCCTGGGTGTATTTCTGAGCTTTTTGTTATATTCCATTTGTTTATCCCAGTGTCAGTACCCTCAACTGTCTTAAATGGTATGGCTTAATGATAACAATAATAGCTAACACCTAGTATGTACCAGCCTCTGTTCTAAGTTCTTTCTGTGTATTTTTTTAATGTAATCCTCACCAACTTGATTAGTTAATTTTATTATTGTCTCTATTATATTGATGAGGAAAATGAGGCACAGGGAAGAAAAATAAGTACTCCAAATTTACACAACTAGAAAATGAACAATAGAACTGTACTGCTATAATTAGTCTGAATTATCTATTAGGGTTTATGGCCTTTAATAAAGTCTTTTACATCCTTTGTCTTCTCTACTAAGTTCCTTCTCATGAATGGCACCTTATTTTCATTGCACTTTCTAATTAGATATGAATCATGTATAGGAACACTATTGAATTTTTTATAATCTAACTGTATCAGTCTTCAGTCTTGCCATACTTACTTAGTTCTAATTGTTGGTAAACTCTCTTCTATGGACTTCCTTTCTAGTCTTTACCTTGCTTATTCTTCACATTAGATAAGATCTTCAATGTAATATTGAATAGCAGAGTAAGTTAGAGTGGACATATTGATCTTATTTCTGACTTTATTGAGTAAGCTTCAAGTGTTTCACTTTTAGCATAATATCTGCTACAGATTTTTGGTAAATATTTGTATCACATTAAGGAAGTTCTCATCCATTCCTACTTTGTTATCATGAATATGTGCTGAAACGTAAACAGACTAACCATCTATGTCTGTCTGTATGTTTGTATTAGATCAAGCTTATTGATTGTGTTGTTCAAATCTTTTACAGCCTTACTAGTTATTTTTGTGATATAATAGTTTCTGATAGAATTTTATAAAAATCTCCCACTTTTCCATTTCTCTTTGTAATTATATCAGTTTTTGCTTCATATATTTCAAACTTTAGTTGATAGGTGAGTATAGATTCATAACTTCTATTTCTCCTTGTTAAATTATTCCTTTTTTCATAATATATTATCCATTTTAGTCCTTATTTATGCTTTCTGACTTAATTCTATTTGCCTGATAGTTATAGTGCTATATCAACTTTCTTTTAGTTAGCACTTGCCTGATATGTCTTTTCATTATTTGTTTTCAGATTTGTGTGTGTTGATTTAAGATCTCTTTTAAATAGCGCATGACTGGATTTTTCAAAATTTAATGATAGACTTTATCTTTTAATAGACAAGTATATTTGTTTTCTGTTGCTGCTGTAACAAATTTATTATTTACAGTTCTGAAGGTTAGTAGTCTAAAATGTAAATACAAGGCTGTGTGCCTTTTGAGACTCTGGAGGAGAATCTTTCTCCTTGCTTTTCCAGCTTCTGGAGACTACCTGCATCCCTTGGCTCATGGCGTCTTCCTCCATCTTCAAAGCCAGCAGCATAACATCTTCTCTGCTCTCTGACCTCTACTTCAATCCTTACATCTTCTTTCTGACTCTGACCCTTTTGCCTCCTTCTTATAAGGACCTTTATGATTACACTGGGCCCACACCAACAATCCAGGATAATCTCTTCATCTCAAGATTCTTAATCACATCGTAAGTCTCTTTTGACATGTAAGGCAACATATTCACAGATATTGGGGATTAGGACATGGACATCTCTAGAGGGCCATTATTCAGCCTCGCATACCAGCTTAAAGTTTAAAGTTTATTGTGACTAATGATATATATGGACTCACTTCTACCATGTAATTTTCTATATACTATGCTGTTTTCTTCCTTATTTATTTTTCTCCTATTCTGCTTCAGATTGGATTGATAATTTTTCTGTAAGCCTTCCTCCAATCACTACTACCTCACATACATATTTCCTGTACTTGTCTGGAAGCTATAGATTTTATTTAAGTAGCTCTACTTACACTGTTAACAAAAAATTATATATTTTCTAACAATAATGAAAGAATTGAGTACCTTGGTCCTCCTCAAGAGTAAGACAAGGACCCTATCACATACTTATTATTTCTTGACATTTTCCCGCTCTCACCATTTTTTATCATTGTGTAGAATTTTGGATCATCCCTTCTTTACCACAAAGTTGTTTATTTTTGTCAGTCAGTAATTAGGTACTGACCAGTTACCAAAATAGTCTGCTGATTTTTCTTCATTCATCTCTTATTTTGTATAACTTGCTGCTTCTTCTTGATTTGTATTTCTTCTTGCTGAATTGTATCTTTCTAAATTCTAGGCTAGAGATCTCGTAGGTTATGTATGTTTGACCATATCTTGATTCCACCTTCAATCTTGTGTGATAGTTCAGCTGAGTTTAACATTCTATTTGATAGGTTTTCTTCTTTGAAGATAAATCTCTGGCATCAATTTTGCTGATAAAATTCCACCATTAGTCTATTATTCCTGTTAAATTATTCCTTTTTTCATAATATATTATCCATTTTAGTCCTTATTTATGCTTTCTGACTTAATTCTATTTGCCTGATAGTTATAGTGCTATATCAACTTTCTTTTAGTTAGCACTTGCCTGATATGTCTTTTCATTATTTGTTTTCATTATTTGTTGAACAATAATATTGTTCATTATTATTCCTGTATAGGTAATTTGTCTTTCTCACTAATTACTATTAAGACCACGTTTTTATTCTTGACTTTCTTAAATTTCTCTTTAATATATCAGTATTTGATCCTTAAATACTGGAAACATTTTTGGCATTAACTCTTCTAATGTTTTTTCTCTGACATCTCTTCTATTTTCTATGTTGAGAAAAAAATACACATCCATATGTGTGTGTAGACATACATATGCACACACTTACGTTCCTATACAATTCTACATATCTACTTTTATTTCTCATTCATATCTTTCATCTCTTCATCTCTCTGTGCTGCCTCCTCCATGATATTCTCCAATTTATGAATTCTGTCTTTGATTCTGGCAAGTCTAAAGTTTACCTCATTTTTACTTTTTTCCCCTCATCTTTACTTTTTTAGCTTAATTTCAGTAACTATTCTTTTTTCAGTTCCAAAATTTATAATTAGTTATTCATAGCCATGATTCTTGATTTACTTACATCTGCATGCTTTTGTTTCATAATACTTGTTTTATATACATTTTTCTATCCTGAATCTGTTTGAAGATCTCGGGCGCATTTTCTAATCAATTTTAGTTAGCTCTATTGATTGCTCAAGAATGAATTCATGAACTGATTTTTACAGCTGTCCTTCTGAGCATTTGGAATTTTAAATAATAAATTAATCTGGTAGGGGCAGGAAGTGTGTTTTTCTCTCATTCTCAGTGCTCTTACCTCCCTGTCTAGCATTTTTTGTATTTGCCTTCACCCTGGACAAATATCGCTACTCCAGAATCAAGTGTTGAGCCTTTTATCCCATGGGGATATTGGAGATCACAGATCCAGTCATTGCACTGAATGGTGGCGTAGCCTAGGGCCTGGTTACATTACAGTCTCTCCTTCACCACAACCATGCCCACCACCATTGGCACAAGTCTGTGTAGACTGTAGCCTCAAGAACATCACAACTTTGTTCAGCCTCCTTCCAAATGCAGGGATGCTCTCTTGGCTGGGTACCATGGTCCTTACCCCTTACTTTCTGAAGAATATTTTTGGTTTCCATTTTTCTCTCTTGAGCTTCCTTTACTGATTTCAGGACCTAGAGCCCAGGAAGTCTGTGGCTTCAGGCTCCCCTTTCTGTTTCTGTTGCTCTCCTGGTCAGTATGATGTTTTTGAGTACAACTATGCCCGGTTCTTCATTTTTTCAAAATGTTATCTCTTTTTTCTTTGTGTTAGAGTAAAAGGCATGTTTTAAAGCTTAAACTGATTGATTTATAGTCAGTCCTCTTAACTACTTTTTATAGTGCTTTGTGTATTACCAATTGAACACTTACAAAAGGATGGTGAAATATGTCTTTTGTTGGCATAAGAGCAGTTCTTTTGTCTTTGCCTAAATTGTAAAATCTGTAAAATAAAATCACAGGAATGAGGAAATAAGGAAAGAATAACATTCTAGTCTATCGTGGTGGGCATCTTTTCTTTTACCACATAAAAATCATAACCATTGCAAAATGGAATGTGTTCTTCCTGAACCCTACCAAGTGACTCATTCAGCGACAAGAGCATACCAGCAACAATAATATCAAGAGACTTCCAGAAGGAAAGATTTGTGTTTGTCAGAGAGAGGTGAGCCTCTGACCTCAGCCCTCACTTGAGACCTCTTTTACTTTGGCAAAGCTAATTGTGAAACCCAGAAGACAGATCCCAGCAGCTCATATTGATTATAAAGTACACTGAGAGAGGGGAAGCTACTGACTGAGTGTTAGGTAACATATTGGTCAGCACGTTCCCTGAATTTAGAATGATGGCTCTACTGATCGAATATGATTAGTTTGAGTATAAGCTAAAGCCAAAATTAAAGGAGGAGGTTTGTTTCCCTTGTCACTAATGAGCTATCTGGAAAATAAAAGAAAAACATACTGGCTTTTTTGCATGCTTTGCAAGCCTTTTCATCTTTATTCTGCCTGTCCCAAATTTTAATTGCTTTAGCAAATTGTTTTTTCTAATTAATATTCAGGCATACAGTTAATACTTGTCACCACAGAGGGAGATTAAGGTAAAACTTCCTTTTTATGGGTGAAGTATGGTTTTTTTTTTTTTCGAATCCCACCTTCCTTACTCCATAAAAATTGATAACTTTTTTCCTATTATGAGCATCATCATCAACCCAATTTTTATGGACTAAATGTTTGGGTCTCCCCGAAATTCATAAAATGAAGTCCTAACCCCCAACGTGACGGTATAAGGAGGTGAGGCCTTTGGGGGAGGTAGTTAGGTCGTGAGGTTAGAGTGCTCCTGAATGGGATTAGTGCCTTCATAAAAGAGACCCTGAAGAACTATCTTGCCCTTTCCTTCATGTGAGAATGCCATGAGGAAAATGGCTGTCTGAAACCCTGAAGAGAGCTCTCTCCAGAACCTGACCCTCTTGACACTCTGATTTCAGACTTCCACCCTCCAGAACGTGAGAAATAAATTCCTGTTGTTTATAAACCACCCAGTCCATGGTATTCTGTTATAGCAGCCCGAACTGACTAAGCTACCAGCTCATGTCACTTTTAAGGAATGGCTATTATTGTCATTATCAACTAAAGAATCTATTCTGCCGGTTTGTACAGTGGCAGTAGACATTGTATTCATTTAAACTAGTACATGATGAGATATAACACTTTTATATAATGAGCAAAGACAAAAAGAGATACATTAAGTAGCATGGTATAAAGGTTTATTAATGATATGAAATTCCCAACATATTTACATCAAGATTATATGATGTTTTTCAGAGAGCAAATAATACTCTTCCTCAATCCCATTTCCTCTTCCCTGTCACAAAGTAAGGGACAGATACTGGAGGAGTATATATGACATGGAAGAGCTCTTCACTGAATGGCATTTGAGGAGAGTCTTTTGTTAATGCCAGTTGCAATGAAATTGTTGTATGCAACATTAAGTTTCATGTTTTGAAAGAAAAAACTCCCCTCTGGGATGTTAGGACATTAAATTGGGATGCATCTGGGAGGAAAGGACAATATTTGAGAGCAGGCATGGTGATGCACAGTTGTCTTACTATGGTAGTATGTAACCAACAAAGAGTTGTTGAGTATGTAAGTGCACTATAGAGAATAAGGGTGGTATATTCAGACAGATCCAGAATAAAGTCCTGACTCTGAATGTACTAACTCTGGAAAGTTACTTAACATTTCTGAGCCTTCAGTTTCTTCTCCTTAAATGGAACTAATAATGGCACATAGAAGATTAAACATGACAATATATGTAGAAAGTGCCTGGTGAAAGATAAGCACTCAGCATTCAATAAATGGTAGCTTTGATTATTTATGTTGACAGATAGAAAGATCTAGGTGAAATGGCTTGGGGAAAGACTTAAATTTTTATGACACTATATCTTAAGATCTTTTGTGTTTCTTTCTTAGATAAGAAAGAAAACTAAGGCACACTCAGAGAGGCCCTAAGGTTTTAAACTAACTGACCCATATAGTACAGAGCTATGTGAAATAGGAGCTCTAAGCTCTAATTCTGCCTTCTTCATCACTCTTCACTTGTTTCTCTTCATTTTTGACAATGAAATCATCTTCTAAAACATAAAACATTTGTATTTATGAATGCATATGTGTTCTTCCACATCAAAGAAAAGAGGTTCATTATCAAGTAAGTGACTATATAGAAATTTTAGGTTCAGTAGCTTTCTGATTCTCTATCTCCTTGGGACTTATTTATTCATTTATTTGTACAGATGCTCCCTGGCACTGTGTAAATCGTACCTATGTGATCAGAAGCCATCCTATTTCCTTTTGCTTAATTATCTTTATGCTTTATCTTTGGTCTGACACCTATCAGACCAAAGAGAAGGCAATAATTCTCTTTGAGAATTATTGAGAAGGCAATAATTTTCAGAAAGAATATTATGGTCCCTATTCAAAGATACATCCTAATAATCTGAACAGATTGTTGGTACATATTACTTAAGAGAAATGTACCTTACATACACCTGCCTCTCTCATGTGATCCAATTCAATTCACCTTAAAATTCCTATAGACTTTTTTCCCCAACAAATTGGGGAAAACAAGAGATAAGACAATTGCTTGACCAACAGGAACAGCATATCACTGACCAACTCCTTTATATTCAATTTATCGTTCCAACTACTTCCCTCTAAGAACAAGGAGAAAAGCTGGGCAGGAAAATGAAACACAGCGAGTTGGAGGGAATGATGGAACAACAAAATCAGTGATGATCAAAAATAAATACGAAACCAAGAAATATATGCCTAGCATTTGTGACTACTTTTCCTATATATGTCTAGAAAAGGCTGAAAAACTGAAAGGAGCTTTCAGAAAACTTGCTGGTCTAGGGAAATTGGAATCAGGGTGGGCTAGAGAAGGATGGACTTAGTAAAACTCCCAGACTTTTGCTTAGGACTCTGAAAAGCTACACTCTGGAAACAGGTAAACTAGTATAGATATTCATTTCAAATAATTTAGATCTCTGCCTAGATAAAGGATATCCAAGATTTATAGTTCCAAGAAGTAAATATATATTGTCACCAGAGGAAGAAAACATTAGTTTAAGCCTCAATGTATTGTAACAGTTTTTATATACAGTGTCCAACAAGTTAATTTTAAAATAATTACAATATGTTTAATAAGCTCAAGGAAATAAAAGGCAAGATTTAAAATTTTTATAGAGACCTGGAAAGCATAAAAGAGAACAAATGGGAATTGAAGACCTGAAAAATACAACAATTGAAATTAGGGACTCAATAGATGGGTTTATCTGCATATTAGATACAAATGAAGAGAGAATTCTGGAAGTAGAAGATAGATCAGAAAAAACTACCCAAAATGAAATAAAGTAGAAGAGTTGATAAAGCACAGGAGATGTGGTTTTGGAGTACCTGAAGGATAGGAAAGAATGAAGCAGAAGAAATAATGGCTGAGATATCAAACCACAGATTCAAAAAGCATTATAAACATAAAGCAAGATAAATACAGAGAAAACCACATCTATGCACATGATAGTAAAGCTGCCAAAGGCCAAAGAGTAGGTATTAAATGCATCCACATAAAAGAACAGTTTACTTTAAAAGGAATAATATTAAACTGGCTGCTCATTTCTCAGGTATTGCTGAAGACAGGATACCATTATGAAAATAAGAGGACTACAAGAAAATCTTCATACTGAAAAGTAGAACTCTAGCTCCTTTCTCCCTCAATACCCAGGACATGGGAAGAATATTAGAATATTTTTCTCTGGGCAATTTCACCAGCCTCAAGGAAAGGCAAAAATAAACTGATAGTTGGGAATCTAAAGTATCTGATGGCACTTGGCTGGCTGGTGCTCAAGCACACTGCAGTTTTTGTGCTTTACTCATTTAAATATAAGTATTTAACTAAGCTTCACCAAGAAAGCCTGTAGTGCAGAAGTAAGAAACCAAAAAAAACATAAAAATGAGAACTTGGAGGAAACACACAATACAGTGAGAAGAAACCTTAAAACAAAATGATCATTGATAATCTCAGGAAAATAAAAGATGACTTTGCATCCATGAATAAGAACAGAGTGTTGTTTATAGGAAGAAAACAAAACTGCTTAAAAGGTTAAGAATATAATCACAGAAACTAAAATCTTGACAAGATAATTAGAAAATAAAATTGAGAAGCTATTAGAAAGTAGAGCACCAAGGGAAAAAAAAGCTAGAAATTAGGAAAGAAAGATTAGAAAATTAAATGATTTGTTCAGAAGTAAGAGGTTCCAAAAAAATTTTTTTTAATGGCAGTGAAGAGATTATGCAAGAAATAATTCAAGTAATGTATCCAAAACTAACAAAGAAGAATTTATGGAAAAGACTCATCAAATATGCTGCATAATGGATGGAAATAGGCCATGTCAAGGCACACCATCATTACATTCTAGAACACTGGATGCAAGGAGGTCGTAGAAACTTCCAGATAGGAAAAAAAATGATCGAAAACCAAAAATTAAGGACCATAGTGACATCAAACTTTCTGACAGCAACACTAGGTAGTAGGGCTGTGGGGGCAGGGAGGACACTTTCTGAAGGAAAATAAATCCTAATCTTGAGTTCATCATCCAGCCGAAAGACTAACCAAGAGTGGGGATAGATAGAATAAAGACATTTTAGACATACAATATCTTAAAAAACTTGAACTCCATTAACCATTTCTTAGGAAGGCTCTGAAGAATGCGCTCCATCAAAGTAAGAAAGACATGAGATTCAGGATTGCTCAAGACAGTGCTGCATTCCTAGGATGCTGGCCATATTGCAGGCCCAGGAAGCAGCCAGTTCATACAGGAGTTGCAGAATAGATGGCCCCAGGAGAGATTTGTCTCCAAGAAGATGGAAAGTATTGAGAGGAGATTTACCTCTTTGAGAGTGTGGGCTGGAATCCATGATAGATTAAAATCCTAACCAAAAAAAAGGGGGACAATAACTCCTGGGAAAATGAAAGTCGTACAAGAAAGGAAATGTATAGCTCAGCTCTTGGTAGAAGTTGCATGTTCATAATGGCGTAAGTACAAATGTTTATCTCACGAGAAAATAAGTTTGAACTATATTGGGACGATGGGGAGAAGACAGCTAAAAAGAGAAAGAGACATGGAGAGAGGAGGAAATAATTAATTCTTCTACAAAATTAAAAATGTTCGTAGGTAGGAACATTTGCGTGGAGGCTTGAGGGATAAGGAGGAAGAGGACGGGGAAATGGGGTGTACGTTTCCAGAGAACAGCAGAGTTAAATGCGGTGATGAGAGAATAAAGCTATCATTGTCTTCCATAGGAGCAACTGGATAATGCTCAAACTGAAAAGTTAAGTAGCAGAGAATTACTAGAGATACAGAGGCAAACACCAAAAGAAAATGCTGAAAGAATTGCTGGTGGTTGACTCCATTAATGGGCAAAGGTGGAGATACCGGGGAAGGGCAGGAGAGAGGTCAGGAACTACTGTTTTTCACAGTATGCCTATTTTAGAACCACTCGACTCTGTAAATTGTGTGTATGTGTACATTTCATAAGATTTAAAAATTAAATCACGCTGCAGGACAGTATGTATAAGTTTGCAACCATTTATGCAAGTAAAATTGCACATGCAAATATGCTTCTTTTAGTCACAAAGTATTTCTGGAAAGAGATGAAGAAAACTGCTAACAGTGGCTGCCTCTGGGCATGGTAACAAGTGACCATAGGTAGGCATGAGAGAGAGACTCTACCCTTGTATCCATTTGAGTTTTACACTGTGTACATGTATTATGTATTTCGAAAGAAAAAGCTAAGAAAAAAAGAAACTGGGAATGAAACTGAAGCAAGAGAACAGTTAAAATTAAACGGGCTCTAAAGAGTTGAGAGGATGAGTTATTTATTCAATAAAAGTAGGTGTGTGTCTCATTACACAAAGGACATTATCGTTATAAAACAAAAGGAAGTGAAAAACAAGGGAAAAATCACTCGTAGTGCCATCCTGCAGATAAACACTATTAAATTTTTGGTGTGCACCTTTCGAAACTTGACTGTACGATTGTTTGTCTGTGTATTCCTGCCCTCTCTCATCAGATAATTCTCTTTTGCTACCAACTACTTCCACTCGACAGTATAGTGTAGTCACTTTTGATATGAATTATTAAGGAATATTTCTGTACAGATCACTTTCAGTGACTGATTTCATTGCATCATTTGGCTTCACCACAGTTGATTTAACAAATTGTGTCCAGTTTTTCACTATAAATAATGCTCCTGTCTTAATTGCTGCTCACATCCTTACCTGTCTCCTTAAACTAAATTTTTATAAATGGAATTGCTGTGTCAAATGGCATAAACATAACTCAAAATCTTGATACATCTTATGAAATTATCTGCCAGACAGTTTGCACCAATTTACATCCTTGCCCCCAGCAGTGCCGAAGAATATCATCCTCTCCCAGGCCCTTGACAACATTGTGTTTTTGCCAAATCTGGCAGATAAAAAAAATCTTGTATTGATAGTTAAGTTTGTTTCTTTGGTTTTCTGGTGATGCTGAACATTTTTTGTATATTTATTGACCAATATATAAATATTTTTTTGAGCATCTTCTCCAGGCTGGTGCTAACTGAAGTGAGAGACAGAAAAGTAAATAGGATGGTCTCTTTCTTCAATGGGTATAATCTCAAAAAAGAAATAAATACACAAACAATATAGTATTATAGTGTGCTATGTTATGTGTAAATACAGAGGAAATAATTAATTCTTCTATAAAATTAAAAATGTTCATAGGAACATTTGAGTGGAGGCTTGAGGGATAATTATGGAGGAAGAGGACAGGGAAATGGGATGTATATTTCCAGAGAACAGCAGAGTTAAATGCGGTGATGACATGCAGCACACTTGGAAAAGGTAAATGATCTGGCGTGGTGGAAACCAAGGGTATGTGTTGGAAATTGACAGTTCTTGGAAAATAAGCTTGGAAAATGCATTGAGTCCTCTTAAGAAGAATTTGGAATAGATCCTCCAGACCAGAGCTTCCTATGCGGTTTACGAGTCTTGGTTTCAGGCTGCCACGTTTCAAACAGAGGGTGACAAATATTCACCGCATTCAGGGTCCATGAACCCTGGAAATTATATGTAAAGTTTGGAGGATATGTTCGGGGGTGTGTGTGCATGTGCGTACATTTTCTATGGAAGGGTTCCATAGCTTTCTCTAAGGGAATAAACGATTCAGCACCACTGGTCAGACATTGGAGCACCATGCAGTATCTTCAGCAGGAGACGAACAGGATCAGGTCTGTAAAAGTGAATCCCGTCAACAATGTAGAAGGAGAACCGGATGTGAAGATTTGAAAGATAGTATTAATAATAACCACCATTTATTGAGTGTTTACTCTGTGGTGCCAAAGTGGTAGATGCTTGTCACCCATTTTATTTCATCTCCAAGTAACACATTTAACAGATAAGGAAACTGAAACCTAGATTTTAAATTTAGCCCAAGGTTGCCTGGCTACAAATGGCAGACTACACTGTTGAATGCCAGGTCATATGACTCTGAAGCCCACTCTTAATCATGACCCTCTCTGTCCTTCTTGTAAAGCTCTAGCACCATTTCTTTTGTACTTCATCTCCTACTTTTCAGTTATTTTAAGCAGCAAAGTGACTCACTTCAGGGCAGAGAACCGTATGACTAGAGACACATTGAGAAGACGAAAAGGAGAAGGGCCTCAGTGAATATTCATTGTTCTTGTTCCACAAAGAATTGATTATCTGCTGAGATAATAGTATAAATCCAAAGAAATCTCTCACCGTGTACATTGCTTCCTCTTATAATTTGTGTCTTCTTATTCCATAGAAAGAAATTCTTGCAGATTTCAACTGGCAAACAAGTCATTTTGAAGAAAAGTGCACAGTTCTGTTTTCTTCAAGCTTCGTAGTCATTAGCACTACAGGATAGGAAATCCACCTGAGTCTATTCACTCTCATTTGTTTTCGAAATGACATGTGCAAACAATAGCATTCACTTCCGTCTGTCGTGGCAAATGTTAAATACATGCTAAAGGAAATTTATAAAAGTTCTGACTATTTCACCTTGGAAGCTGAACATTGCCTAAGAAGGGTGCTGATGCCCTATTGTCAAATAAAAAGCAAATATTATCTTCAGATACGTGAAACCTCAGGGAGAAGTGCTTGACACAAACCACCAGTGGGCATAGAATTCTGAACTGCAAACAATCACAGTTTTTTCATCTTTCGCGCAGTCTTATTATGCACACGCACCTGCAAACCTTTTGTACATGCTCATGGGCTGCTGTAATGATTCTGGTTTTCTAGCCCCAATTCACAGAAGAAAAACAAAAAATAGAGGCAGCTGTTGCTGAGATTTTGGTGGAAGATTTAGAAAAACTCATTTTTATCATCGTTAGAACAAATATATGAAACCCTGTATTAGTTTTCTATTGCTGTTTAACAAATTACCACAAACTTATGGCGTGAAACAACACAAATTTATAATGTTTCCCTGGGTCAGAAGTCCAGGTATGACTTGGCTGGATCCTCTCCTTAGCATCTCAAAGGGCTAAAAAAAGAGCTGCATTCCTTTGAGGAGTGCTGACTAAGGAAAGATCCACTTCCAGGCCCCCTCAGGTTGTTGGCAGAGTTTATTTTCTTGCAATTGAATGACTGAGGCACCCATTTCCTTGCCAGCTGTCAACCAGAGATTGTTCTCAGCTACTGCAGAACCACTCACAGTTCCCTTCCATAAGCCCTCTCACACTTGGAATCTGTTCACTAGGAAGAGCCCAATCTTTTTTAAGGGTGCTCCTGATTAAGTCAGGCCCACGAGGATAATCTCATCCTAAAGTCAACTGATTTAGGGCCTCAACTACATCTACAAAATCCCTTCGAAGAAGCACTTAGATTAGTGTTTGATTAAATAACTAGGAGAAGAAAACTATACATCAGGAGATAGAGATCTTGCAGGCCATCTTAGAATTCTGCCTACCATAAACCTTATGAGATGCTTTTCTTCTGGCAAGAGGATTGTATGTTAAGTGCTTTCTTAGCATGCATCTTTGTCTTCTATATTTTGTAATTTTTTTTTTTCTTTAGCAAATACCACTGAATCCACAATTAGGTGTCACATGAGGGGATTTCAGGTTTTGGTAAAATGATGACAGTAGCTGTCATTCATGAAGACTTACTATATCCAGACATTATTCTGAGTTTTACATGCATTACCTCATTTAACCACCACCACAACTCTATGCAGAAGGTGCAATCAGTATCATGAGCTATGGATGAGAGAGCGCGCTGGGCATGGCTAAGTGACATGCCCAATATTTATCAAACAAATATCTCAACAGCTAGAAAGTGGCAGATCTGGGACTCAAACCCACATCTCTTTTTTTTCAGAGCCCTCCTTCTTATTTCCATCAGTTGTCTTGCTATGTTGTGGTTTTGAATGTCCTCCATATCTATGATGATTATCATTCGTCCATTTTTTTCTTAGTCAAATTTGCCATCCAATAACAGAAAATGTCACATAGACCAAACCTTCCCTAAAAACAAAGGACATCCCTGAAAGTCAAATACCAGAGACACAAGGGTGTTAGAGTGATTTAGAGCCTGACTTTTGGTAAGGATAATCCATATGTTAGCAGCTGGCATTTTAATGTGCCTTGTTCCTGGATTCTATGATATGCTTTGCTGCCTGATTTTATGCCAGACATTGATTAATAAGTTTCATCAAAAAGAAAACTCAGCAATTCAGCCCTGGAGAGCAACTTCAGGTCTTTCCAGAACAGCCAATCCGTGTCAGCAGGACTCAGAATAGAAATGGTACGCATCCATCAAATGGATGGATGGGATTTTAAGAGTCCTTATAAGAGAGGTTGCTTCCTCTGCTCTACTCTCTACTCTTTACCATATGAGAATACGACCAGAATTTGGCAGTCCTCAATCCAGAAAAGGGCCTTCGCCAGAACTCGACCATGCTGGTACCCTGATCTTACACTGCCAGCCTCAGGAACTGTGAGAAATAAACTTCTGTTGTTTATCAGCTGCCCAATCTATAGCACTTTGTCATAGTAGCCCAAATTTAAGGCAGAAATTGGTACCGAGGGTGGGATGCTGCAGTAACAAATACCTAAAAATGTGGAAGTGGCTTTTAAACTAGGTAATTGATAGAGGCTGTAAGAATTTTGAACTGTATGCTAGAAAAGGCCTCCATTGCTGTGAATGGACTAAGACAGACTGTTAAAAAAGTTGGGGGGGATAAATGAAACGCATTAGAAATTATTTCTTTGAACATAAATATGAGCAGAATATAGTGACATTCAACCCTTGTAGTTTCTCTTGTCAATAATAATGGATCTATAATCTTGAAAATTAAATTAATGAGGATTATTTTGTTACTGATGTTTTAAGATAAAATTATAAACAAATGCAGATTAATGATCTGGAAAGACAGAC
>NW_011889180.1:624955-641256 GCF_000151845.1 Pteropus vampyrus | reverse complement strand
AGTGTTTGATTAAATAACTAGGAGAAGAAAACTATACATCAGGAGATAGAGATCTTGCAGGCCATCTTAGAATTCTGCCTACCATAAACCTTATGAGATGCTTTTCTTCTGGCAAGAGGATTGTATGTTAAGTGCTTTCTTAGCATGCATCTTTGTCTTCTATATTTTGTAATTTTTTTTTTTCTTTAGCAAATACCACTGAATCCACAATTAGGTGTCACATGAGGGGATTTCAGGTTTTGGTAAAATGATGACAGTAGCTGTCATTCATGAAGACTTACTATATCCAGACATTATTCTGAGTTTTACATGCATTACCTCATTTAACCACCACCACAACTCTATGCAGAAGGTGCAATCAGTATCATGAGCTATGGATGAGAGAGCGGGCTGGGCATGGCTAAGTGACATGCCCAATATTTATCAAACAAATATCTCAACAGCTAGAAAGTGGCAGATCTGGGACTCAAACCCACATCTCTTTTTTTTCAGAGCCCTCCTTCTTATTTCCATCAGTTGTCTTGCTATGTTGTGGTTTTGAATGTCCTCCATATCTATGATGATTATCATTCGTCCATTTTTTTCTTAGTCAAATTTGCCATCCAATAACAGAAAATGTCACATAGACCAAACCTTCCCTAAAAACAAAGGACATCCCTGAAAGTCAAATACCAGAGACACAAGGGTGTTAGAGTGATTTAGAGCCTGACTTTTGGTAAGGATAATCCATATGTTAGCAGCTGGCATTTTAATGTGCCTTGTTCCTGGATTCTATGATATGCTTTGCTGCCTGATTTTATGCCAGACATTGATTAATAAGTTTCATCAAAAAGAAAACTCAGCAATTCAGCCCTGGAGAGCAACTTCAGGTCTTTCCAGAACAGCCAATCCGTGTCAGCAGGACTCAGAATAGAAATGGTACGCATCCATCAAATGGATGGATGGGATTTTAAGAGTCCTTATAAGAGAGGTTGCTTCCTCTGCTCTACTCTCTACTCTTTACCATATGAGAATACGACCAGAATTTGGCAGTCCTCAATCCAGAAAAGGGCCTTCGCCAGAACTCGACCATGCTGGTACCCTGATCTTACACTGCCAGCCTCAGGAACTGTGAGAAATAAACTTCTGTTGTTTATCAGCTGCCCAATCTATAGCACTTTGTCATAGTAGCCCAAATTTAAGGCAGAAATTGGTACCGAGGGTGGGATGCTGCAGTAACAAATACCTAAAAATGTGGAAGTGGCTTTTAAACTAGGTAATTGATAGAGGCTGTAAGAATTTTGAACTGTATGCTAGAAAAGGCCTCCATTGCTGTGAATGGACTAAGACAGACTGTTAAAAAAGTTGGGGGGGATAAATGAAACGCATTAGAAATTATTTCTTTGAACATAAATATGAGCAGAATATAGTGACATTCAACCCTTGTAGTTTCTCTTGTCAATAATAATGGATCTATAATCTTGAAAATTAAATTAATGAGGATTATTTTGTTACTGATGTTTTAAGATAAAATTATAAACAAATGCAGATTAATGATCTGGAAAGACAGACTTTGCTTACTGTTTTCTTAATATTTTAGTACTTTACTAGGGCTAATTTACTATGAGTAGAAGAGTTACAGAGAAAATTTTGGAAAAACAGATTGAGTTGTATAAGAACATTTTTTCCACAAATATTCTTAGAATAGAGATAGTTATACAGATATCTCATTTCAACTCTTATTTATCTAGTGTGGTATTTATGTTTATTTTCTTTTATAGCTATGTCTCTAGAGATGATCAAGGATAATAATAATAGTAGGACTCTTGGCATAGAGTGAAATCTATAATTTCCATTAATTCTAAAATTAAAATAAAGTTTCATCTACACTCTCATTGTGAATAATTTATCATCTTGAGAACTGTTTTCTTTGCTTCAAATTTAATTTATTTAAATTTTAAAATACAATTTATTTATTTGTTTCCACATAAACTTTTAAACCAGGAGGAAATGTAACTAATGTTCTGGTCTGTCCTCAGTTGTTAGTTGGGAAATTGGCATTTGAATTTAAATATTAGATTCTCTTTATTAAATACTTGTGAGCCTGTTCCTAAGAGAGTGACCATTCAGGGTCAAATTCAGTTTCTAAATCTGCAGTGGGGCCAGATCTGGATTTTGGTGACATGCCAAGGCATTGCTACCTTGTGAGAGTTTGCCTGGCTGAAATTTCTAACACTCCTTTGCAAACTGCAGGGTGCATTCTTCTTATTTACAATGATCATCGGTGCAGCTCTAGTCTAAACTCAACCTATGCTTGACGAGAAGTTTCTGACTCGTAGCCTTACACTGTACCTATACCTTCATAGAGCTACGTGTATTTTACATTTCTTGCTTTCTCTCTCTCTCTCTCTCTCTCTCTCTCTCTCTCTCTCTCTCTCTCTCTCTCTCTTTCTTTTTTCTCTAGGAGAAGTGCCCCATAGAAATTAAATGGAGGAAGGAAAATTTTAGATTGGAATGTCCTCTCAAATCCAGCCCACAGAGTATATTTTATATTTAAGTACATTGTTTTATGCTGTGTGCTTTCTTTAGAGGGCTGCTTCTTAGCTACCATACTCAGGAGACTATGAGATTCGTGAGGGAATAATCAAACTCTTCTCCAATGAACTGAAAAGGTAGCTTTACCTCTCAGTTGTTATCCTGGAAGTTTCTAAGTGATCTCTACATCTTTTTTCAGCCCTTTTGCAGTGCATCGTTGGTATCACTAAATATTTTCTATGAATAGTAATCCATATATTTATTTCTAAGTAATTTCTTCTCCAAAATTAAACAGGACTATCAGAATTGATTGAGATGATATAGCAATCAAACGAGGGATATGATGGTTTTTGTTAATTTTGAGATAATTGTTTGTTTATAAAATTAGAATAGAATAAATTTGAATTTTATTAATAGCATAATACATTTAGGAATCACATCACCTGATAATGAACCCCGATTTCACAATTAGAGGGGAAAAAACCTGTGTCTGGTACATTTGTCACACAATCAAGGGGTTTCAGCATTTTCTGCTCTGAAAACCATCTCGTTCTTTAGATTTCCCTGAAGCATTTTCACGCCTGCCTCCTTCTGACTTGCATTTTTCTTGTTTACATGTTGGTTGTCATGACTGTCATTGCTGTCAGCTCCATGGGGACAGGGAATGTGCTTTGGACATTTTTTTTAAGTTTATTGGGGTAACATTGGTTAATACAATTATATAATTTTCAGGTGCACATTATAATTTGACATCTGTATATTCTATTGTGTGTTTCCCTCCCAAAGTCCAATTTCCTTCGGCTACCATATATTTGATCCTCTTTACTCACTTCACCCTCCTCCTATCCCCCTATATTTGACCCCCTTTAACCATTTACCTACCTCCTTCTCCTCCACCCGCTACTCTCTGCACTAGTCTATAGTCCATGTCCATGAGTCTCTGTTTGTTTGTCCTGTTCCATTTTTTGCTTAGGTTTATACCCCGCATATAAGTATATGGGGTATATCATGTGATTTTTAACTTTTTCTGTCTGGCTTATTTTGCTTAGCATGATTATCTCAAGGTCCATCCATGTTGTCACAAATGGCAGTATTTCATCTCATGGCCGAGTAATATTCCATTATATAACCTCCATATTGTTTTCCATAGTGACTGTACCAATTTGCAGTCCCACCAGCAGTGTATGAGGGTTCCTTTTTCTCCGCATCCTCTCCAACATTTGTTATTACTTGTCCCGTTGATTATAGCTATTCTAACAGATATGAGATGGTATCTCATTGTGGTTTTGATTTGCATTTCCCTAATAGCTAGTGATGTTGAACATCTTTTCAAATATTTGTTGGACATTTTTTTTGTCTCCCGTAACACCTGAACCTCAGAGCCATTGAGTATATATTTGTTATATTTAATTGAAAAGTTCTAAAAACAATTTGTTTATCAAAGTTGCACATGACTAGGAGAGACTAAGAGGAGTAGCTAATAAGTTAAATATCAGGACTTTAAAATATCTCAATAGGCCGAAAAATGTATAAAAAGAAATATAAATAATAAGAACTGAATTCAAAAACACAAAAAAACAAAATTAGGAATGTAATAGGTGTGTTTAATAGTGAATTACACACAGCTGAAGAAGGAATTAGTGAACTAGAAGATAGTTCAAAAAAGTACAAAATGAAGCACAGAGAGCAAAAGATTAGAAAATGCCAATGAGAGGCTAAGAAACAAAGAGGATATATTGGGAAAGTCATATACATATATAATTGGAATAATACAAGGAAAGGAGAAAGGGAATGAGGCAGAAACAATATTTATAATGGCTGAGAATTTTCCAGAAATAAAAAATATCAAACCACAGATTCTAGAAGTGTAGCAGATTCCAGGCAGGATACGCAAATAAACCCATAATTAGACATATTATGGTTAACCTGCGCTACAATCAAAAATAAGGAGAAAATCTTAAAAGCAGACTGAGAAAATAAATATCATCAAAGAAGCAGAGTTTATATTTTTAGATTAAATAAGATGCTTATTGCATGAGTCATTTTTTTATGATTTAACACCTTAACCAAATTTTCATCTTTGGAGCCTGATTAGGCCATATGAAGTTTTCTTCCAAAGCTAGAATAGAGGATTTGAATGGCTATTGACCAAAAGAGAGAGATTCGATTTATTCTAGTTAACTCCAAGGGAATGGACCAAATTCCAGTATATGGAGGGTCCAAAAAAATCAAACATATCTCTACTTAATATAAAGAGAGATATCTAATATTTCGAGTTGTTAAAACCTGGGATAAATTACCTTATATAAGAAATGAGTTCTCTAACATCAAAGGGTTTGATCAAAAGGCAGATACATTAGTTCATTTATCAAATATTTAGTAAACACCTACTATGTACCAGGCGTAGCTATAGATGCTGGGGATATATCAGTCAACAACACCAACAAGAACGAAAATGGCAAAAACTCCTTCTATGGAGAACATATATTCTAGTGCAAGGACACAGACAAGCATGATAAATAAGTCAGTCATGCACAGTGTTAGAAGATGCTAAGTGCTAAGAGGCAAAAAATGAAACAGGGTAAACGGGATCAGGAGAACTGGGGGAAGGAAGGTTGGCAATTTAAAAGGTAATGATCACAGTGGATCATTGAGAGGTATTGTTTGCCATTAAGACCTTAAGTCGGGAAGGGAGTGTGAGCTGGAAGGATCTAATCAGTTAAACAGAAAAGATTGGTGGGAGTTACTTTCAACTCCATAATTTAGTCCTACCATATATTTCAGAATAAATTTAGAATTTTAGCAAATGGAATTATATTTATTATTATGAAATAATAGAAATCAAGATAACATCCTATGTTTATTAATGAAAGCTGTTAATCCTCACTGTAACATCATAGAAACTCTGCACTTGAAAAACATTTCTTTTAAAAATTCCAAATTCCAGGAAGGATGTGGTACCTTCTTTTGGTACTCTCAGAATTTGGTGGTTAGAGCAGATAATTAGTATCAGCTTGTTAGAGAACTGGGCTGTCATCTAGAGAAAATATGTAAAGAATCTTCACAGAGCGTTGAATAGCGGAATTGTTGGTTTGTACTTATGAATCAGATTGTTTTTTGAAAAAAAGAAAAGCCGACAAACACCCAGCTGCTTTTTTAAAATAAATAAATAAATAATGTCTGTCTTTGATGTTGAGTTTCGCAGTGCCAGCCATTTGAAGTATAGAGGGCTTTGACATGTGCAGAAGGAAAAGCCAAGAACATCTTCACTGGTAACTGTAGTCTTGTGTTGCAGGCACACAAAAAGTCCCTTTGGACAGTTAAACCCAGTGAAGGCATCGTTCCCCCGGAAACTGATGTTCAACTGACACTGACCGCCAACCTGAATGATATAGTGACATTCGAAGACGTGGTCATTTTGGAAATCGAAAATAGCAGCACCTATCGGATTCCTGTCCAGGCTTCAGGAATTGGTTCCACCATTGTTTCAGATAAGCCCTTTGCTCCAGAACTCAATTTGGGAGCACATTTTAGGTATGGAAATACCATGGATGAATTTTCGAAAATATCACATATATTGCATAAGTAAATAGAACTAGCCTCTTCAGTCCCTCCCCTTTCCTGTCTTCACTTTCCCCCCTCTAGATGGGTACATCAGCCACAAGAAGACACTTCCCAGGCATAGCTTGATTACAATCTCCAAGCTGTGTCCCTCTACACTGCAGAAAAGATGGTTTATGGGAAGTGTATTATTCTCTCAAACTCACAGTAGCTTCTCTGTGACTAATTCAGAAACTCAACAATGATTCCTCCTCTTTGATTCCAATACACTTTTAATCTCTCTCCATGGATGTAGAAAATACAGATGCATCTTAGTGGTAACCTAAGTAGAGTATAACTAGGAAGCTAAAAATTTATTATAAATGCTTCTTATCGGGAATTACACAGCCAGTAGCTTGGGGGTGGGCATTATGTCCTCTGCTTGCTTCCCCACTACAGCATCAACAATGGAGATGGTTGTGATTGGCTTCACCTGATCACTCAGGAAAAGCTAGAGCATGTGAACAAACATTTAAATAAAAGGTGGTAGAGTATAGACACCTCTGTGCAAAATGATCTAAATGTGGCTCTAAAAATGTATGCAGTCTGAAAGCTAATGGGGGAGGATATGTGTGGGGATTTATTCATGGTTTCCAGAAGAGTCATGCAGCTGTCTAGGGCCAGATAAATTTGTGCCTATCCATTGCAATACTGTGAACAAATCTCAAAGGGGCACTCCTGCCTTCTGGTCTAACAGGCCCCAAAAGCCAGCTAGACACACTGTGCTTAGAGAAGATGAACCTGACAAAAATAATTAGGAGCCCTTCCCACAAACCCATCCATGGCTCCTTCTTCTGTTCTATCTACGAAACGTGGCACTTTATTGAAAATACTGTAAGCTGCTAGGAATTAGGTAATAGGCAAGTCAGATAGTTGAATTGCATGTGTTTTCAGAAAAGCATCCATTATAGTTTTTTGTCAAATAGATATAAAAAAGCTCCTCTCTGCCTGTCTATTGACCATAAGCTAGAGCATTTTGTCAATGCATGCCATGCTTCTATTTCCAAATTTATTTAAGTACACTCAAAAAAAATTATAGAAAACAATATACTGTGAACAAGCCTTGATTACATGTTCTCTTTAATCTATAAATAGTGTCGAATAGCCTCAAAGGATATTCTATCACTTGCCTGGAATTGAGAGGGGTAACCTATAGTTTTCTATGAATATAGAAGCAAACTGCAGCATTTAGCTGTCAATTTCCCCTCCGCCTAAACCCTATCATTCTTTTTTACCAAAAAAAAACATCATGCTGCCAGAGATCTTGTTAAAAGCAGAGGTGGGCAAACTGCAGCCCACTGTCTGTTTCTATAAATAAAATTTTATTAGAACACAGTGGACAGTTGATTAGTTGTTGACAATGACCATGTGACTCAAAAGTCTAAAATATTTATTATTAGGCCCTTTACAGAAAAGTTTGGGGGCATATAGGTCTAAAAAAATTACCCATATGCCACCTCTTCTTTGGGGCAACTCCCTTAAATTTTCAGAGCTTCTATTTCTTCATTTATAAAATGGGAGTAAATATACTTATTTTTACTGGTTTGCTGTGATGGTTGAAAGATATACTGTGAATAAGTGGCAGAGGCCCTGCCTATTTTATAAACAGTATGTATTATTTATTGTTTTTTTCCAAAGCCTACTCTTAGCCATGAAGTCAAACTACTTAGTAAAGACTACAGTGAGCATGCACTGAGGACATATATCTAGAACGAAATGGTTACACCTGGCAATTGACAAATACTCCTGATTATTTATCGGATGCTACTACTTACTTCTTAGATATGATATAACTTCCTAAGGAGGAACAGATGGGATAAGATCACAAAGCCTAATAAAATTTAAAAAACAGTCTCAAAATGAGTTTTATCACTGAAAAAAATTTTTTATACATCAGTAAAAAAAAAATCCCAAACAAAATACATTTGAACCTCCACCTCCAAGATCTTAGACATTCCAATGTTTAACAAAGAGCCGGAAAATCAAGAGGCCCTTAATAAATATTTGTGGACTAGATGAAAGAGGGAGTGAAATAGCATCTTTAAAGCCGTTAGTCTAAGAAAAAATGACCAGTCCAGCTGGCATCCTGGTCCACTACAGTCCTCTTGACTTTTGATAAGGCGTGAAGGACATGTGTCATTTCTCTTTGAAGTTCCCTTCAAACAAGCCCATCACAAGACATTTCACTCAGTCAGCAGAAATTTACTCAACACTATTTGAAATACACTTCTCTTCCAGTCAGCATTTTGCTTTCCTTTCACTCTTCAGAACTACTTCTCATAAATTAGCGTGGTTTTCATATGAATTGTGTCTGTGCATATTGTGGCATGCTTGACCTACTGGGAAAGTCTGAAGATGGGTGGGGTCACTTTCCCACGGCCCCTTCCTTGGTGATGACAACTCAAGGGCCAAACCTAGGTCCCTGACTCCAGTCTGTGGACCCCCTGAGTAGATCCTGCTTTGTCTCAATGCTGCGGTAACTCCTAGTAGCATTGCGATATAGCCTTTCTACATTAAAATAATAATAATGATGATGATGATGATGATGATGATGTCTATTTTGTTGCCCACTTTTAAAATACTTCCAGAGGAGTAAATCCCAAGGGTGTAGAGCTAAATAGAACATCCCAAAGGTGAGTCCTCTCTCTACCGGCCTTCTCTTTTCCAGCCTGGACACCTATTACTACCGCTTCAAGTTGACCAATAAGGGACGTCGGGTCCAACAGTTGTTTTGGATGAACGAAGATTTCTGTCCCCAGAACAAGCTGAGCAAGAAAGGCCTGGCTAAGAAGGGACTTGCTAAGAGCCAGTCCCAGCACCATTGCTCCCAGCCACCCGAGGCTCCCCACTGCCCCGTGTTTCAGCTCCACCCTGTCCGGATGGAGCTATACCCAGGCCAGACAATCGATGCAATACTCGAAGGCTATTCTGCTACTCCCAGGGTAAGAGGACAGCATGTGTAGAAGCTATTTTTCTCCTAAATAAATCTTTACTCCTTCTATTTCTTAGGAGAGTTCCTTGACATTTATCTGAAGAAAGGATGTGGCTTCTTAAGGATTGCATACAGAGCTAAGTTACCATGGCAGCACCCATTGTTTTCAAGGTTCAGCTCTGCTCAGTTTTCTATTTGTTTCTACAACTGTCACGAAACCAACCTGAAAATACTATTTAAAGGAGGTTGTCATCCCCAGGGTCAACAGTGACCAGCCAGTAAATCTCTAGGAAAGGGATATCCAGCATTCAGCCAAAGCTAAACCTCTGATGAACACTTAGCAGTATTCCTATTTATTCAAAAGGAGTGTTTTTATAGGTACTCTGGGCTGCCTTTTTTATCTGGGTATTGGGACATCCCCAGTTCCTTCCTTCTCAGCCTGACATAACAGCATCACATTTATAATCATTATTTTTTTATGTGTCAATAAAGGAGCCACATTTACCTTCAGTGATTCTGATATTCTCTTATTTACATTATCACCATTCTGCTTAAACGTTTATGCAAATCCAAGCCATATCTCTGTTTATTCCTATTCCGTCATGGAGACTGGAAACCAGCAGAAACCTAAAATAAACTTCTGGAATCACTTGTGAGCCTCTTCTACCTCACAAACACAGACTTTGTGGATGAGAAATGATGCTTGCGCTTTTCCTGGTGTCACCAAATTAGGAGGCAATAACAAACTTTCTCCTCATGAAATAGAAAAGAATAAGAAATTTGTCTTGCAGCAGACAAGATAGCATAGCTGGCTCATTACTTCATTATGGAGTGTATAATGAGGTCTTTCTGTTATTTGGGGGTTCAACCATCTGTTATTGAGTGTGTACCACATGACAAACAGTGTGCTAGGCAGTAAGGATGCGAAGGCGAATGGAATGCAGCCCCTCATTTCAGACGCTGACAGCCTGTTGCAGGAGCACATTTACAGTGTGATCAGGAGCTGACTATATTTCCAAAGGCATTAAATCTGACCTGCTAGGGTTCTAAATTCAGTGTAAGCTTTCCTGAAAGCTTCCCTGAATGTTCTCCCAAGTTATGCTACATAATTAAGAAGAGAAGTGAATTTCTTAACATCTGAAACTTGAGCCATCTTCAGTACAAGCTATTCATGATATAAATTCACCTTGGGTTGCTTCTACTTTATAAAAATCTCAGCCTCTGGGGGCCAAAGAAATATTGATTTCTGTAGCATGATTTTTAAATATTCAAGTAAGAAAAGCAAAGTTTTTCCAGCCACAGTTTATGACTAGCTTAATAAGAAATATAACTGCAATTGAACTATAAGCCCATAAGGACTTTTTCTGTCTTGTCCATCACATTTGGGGATGTCCAGTCCCTAAGAGTCCTGATGCATAATACATTATATATATTTTACATATATATATATATATATATATATATATATATATACATATATATATATATATATATATATATATATATATATATGTTGAATTGAATGTAAATTGACTATGTCCTCAAGAGCAGTCAGAAATAGACACAGGATCCCTCCAGGACATATTTAACCAATCAGACATCAATTGTGTAACAGAGCAATATCTGTAATGCACTATTTGGGAAAATGTGCTCCTCCCTGGTGTCTCCAGGCAGGTAGTTGAGAATCAGTTTGATGATCATTGAGAAATAAGTTTTCTGAGCTATGAATATTCCCAATATGTGGGTGTATCTCATCTGCAGATAGTCAAAGAAAAGCTGGTTTGCCACGCCATGATCGGGACACAGAGGGTGAAGAGCTTGGTGATGAATGTTAACATCATCTGTGAATTCATAGCGCCACTTATCCAGCTCTCCACCAAGCAGCTCATATACCGACTGGAGAAGGTCAGTGGGGCTGTGCTGGGAGGGCTGGGATCAGCACTTTCACATTTGCATTTGAGAAGCTGGGTGGATGGGAAGCCTGTTGCACCCACACCCAGCGTATGTTTTGGGAGCTTCAGACACCTATACACCTTCAGCTGAAAATTCTGAATCTAAACCTATATTCCTTTGAAATGTAAATTGCTATGCAAATTTTACTTCCATCATTCCTGATGCATAAAACCAAAGCGAAGGGATATTCCTATGCACTGAAAATGCACTGTAGTCGATCATTTTACTCTAATTAGGTGAAAAAACATCACAGTATAGAAAGAGTTGGAGTAGAATTATTGATAATTACAATAATTAGTAAGAACAGCTACCACTTATTGATTGGCTTGTGCTAGTCACTGAGCCATGTTTATTTCGTACATTTTCCCAGTTGTTCCTCACAGTAGTCTATGCTGCAGGTCCTGTATCATTCCCACGATACACATGGGAGAACTGAGCTGCAAGTTAAGCTATTATGTAGAGCACCTAACACTGCTTAAGAATAATCAACTTAAACTATATGATTCACATTTTTAAAAATGTTATTATTAGTTTCAAGTATATAGTACATTGGTTAGACATTTATATAGTTTATAAAACAACCTCCCTGATTGTTTTTTCTCCTCTGGCTCTCCACCTAGCCATTACATTACTGCTAACTGCATTCTCTATGGCGTGCTCCCCATCCCCGTGACTATCTATCGACTACTAGTTTGTACTTCTTTCATAAATTACATGGCTCTAAATGTCCATGACTTTATATGGCCATTAATGGGGAGGCAGAAGATAGGAGAGAAATGGAAATGACTGCTGCTCAGGGCAGGGAGTCAGGATAGTGAAGAGGTGAGGGAGGTATCACAGTAGGACTTGACCTATTCCTCAGCAGATGTCCGTCATAGAATTGTTTACCATTTAAAACATGTACATATGGAATGTCTCTTCCAAGCTGGAGATTGTATTGGTACTGAAAATCTAGTGAACCAGCCAGACACAGTCAAAGCTCAGAGACTGGTTGAGGTCACAGACTGTAAACAAATTATTAAAATTTACTTATTTAAATTACGATTCTGAAGAGTGCTATGAACAAGAGGTATAAGGTGCTGTGGAAACACGTATCAGGAGATGTGACCTTATTTGTACCTGTGGTGACAGATGTCATCCTTGAGCAAGTGCCTCAAGTTGAGACTTGAAGAAGAAATGAAGTTAGTCTAGTGACAAGAGAAGAGGAGAGAATTCTAGGCAGAGGGAACAGCACACATGATGGGCTCGAGTTAGGAAAGAGCTTGATGAACATAGACCTGAAAGGCCACCTTAGACAAAGGATTTGCCAAGAGCAACATAAGGCCCATCTGAATGAAGAAGTGGGCAAGGACCAATGAGTGTGGCATGACTGGGAGGCATGTCTTGGCATTCGGGACACTGTGTCTCATGCTGGGGACACACAATGAGGACACACCCACCCTGACGAACCTCACAGCCGACTGGGAAGACCAAGTATTAAGTAAGCAATTGTCCCACAGTGTGATCTGTGCTGTCATACGGAATGACTCGGGTGGCAGTACCTGAACTGTCATGGGGAAATCAACCAAGGTTCATTTCATGACTTGGAGGCTTGCAGGAGAGTGATCAACACCATTTATTCTGGTAGTGAATTCGATCATATTTTGTTCATTTTAAATAAGTGTCTATTGAGCACCCACCATAGATACAGTTCTCTGCTGAGAGATGACTGAAGGAGGTTATAGTCGAGAAGGGGAGCAAGATGTACAAATTCTACTCAAATCAACAAGTAATTTTTGAGCACTTAAAATAGATGAGGCAGCAAAAACACAGCTAAAACCCTGACTTTCCCAACTAGTGGGAAAAAGTAGACATTGACGAAATAGCAGGATTTCAGTTATAGAACACTAAACTGTGATAAGCTCCATGAGATGTATAAAAAGAAAACACTACAAGAGTTCCTGCTACAGTTATTAAGTTTTCATTGCTGTTTTAAATTCTTCTTTTTTTAAGAATCAGGAAAGGTATTTATTGGCTGTGCTGAATCTGTTGGCATTATATTTTTTCCTAAATGTAACTATTCAAAGAAAATTCAGTGAATATTTATTGAATAGCTATTCCGTATAAGACATTACAGTATATATTAAATATGCAATTTATTTTCTTTTTAGATTTTTTTCTAAGCCCATAAACACTCATAAAATGTGTAGTGTTCCTTTTCTTCTCTTTATATCCTTAAGCCTCTTTAAAAAGTATATCTTTGTTTAAATGTATGTTGTTTGACTTTATCACTAGAGTAAAATGGCAAATATTTTAATCTGGCAGTGACTTACTGAATTAAAAAATGAATTGAGTCCCAACTCCCTGTTTGTTTTTGCCTTTCTCTCCTTCCCCGCAAATATCACAAGTTTGAAATCTGTCTTACTACTGTTATTTTTCGTTGTTCATTTCCTGCTCATATGTAACCCATAGCAGGGACAATAAAAAAATGCAACTTCATTACCCAGAGTGTGCAAGAGACCTGTTAGGTCTCAGTATTCAGATTTAATTATCTAACACCCAGTTATCTATTCTGTTTCCTTCTTTTTAACTCAGGGCAGCATATCTGATTTACTACATTAGCTGATAATGATACCAGCGCTGCCTATAGGAGAAATTTTTCTATAACCGTTTCCTCCGATTTGATCTACTTTATAACTATTGTACCATTCATAAGCCACAGAGATGAAACCACTTCTTTGTGGAATTGAAAAGGTCAGTTGAAACCAACAGCCGGTTTGCTTCATGAAATCTAGCAGGAAATCCTGTCTGTTGATATTTGGAGAGAAAAACAATTCAGAGAGAAAGGGATCATTATAAAATAGAACAGTTTCTCTGTGCATCAACTCCTTCTCATCACTAACCTCTAAATGGCCTCTTGCCAAAAGCAGCCAAATGTGGTTTCTTTACTTCAAAGCTACCTACAGTGACACAGCGGCTGGGGGGAAGGTCACTGGGTGGACAGTTCTCCATGCAGCCTTTGTATGGTCCCAAAGTGCTGCTTTATCCCTCCCCCAAACTGTAGTATGCAATCTTCAAATGCGAGATAAGTCTAGTACCTGTATTACCATGTTAGAGAGAGGGGAACAATAGTTGGCATCTTATGGAAAGTGCCAGACCAAGGGCTAGTAGAGTGTAACTGAGGCAAGAAACTCAAGCCAACTGTTCTGGACTAAATGATTGTGTCCTCCCACCAAATCATGTATTGAAGCCCTAAACCTCAATGTGATGGAGGTGGAGCCTTTAGGAGGTGATTAGGTCATCAGGGTGGAGCTTTCACGAATGGGATTCATGCCGTTATAAGAAGAGTCAAGAGAGAATCTCTCTCTCAGCCAGGAAGCAGGCCCTCACCAGACACCAGATCTGCTAGCCCCTTGATTTTGGACCTCCCAGCCTCCAGAACTGTGATACATAACTGACTGTTATTTAAACCACCCGGTCTATATTTGTTATAGCAGCCCAAACTACGATACAATGGACGGCCACCCAGTCGCAACCAGAGCCAGGGGACCCAGGAATCACAGTAAAAGGAAGACTGTGCTGGACAAAGACGCAGAGACAGAGTCAGCTGACAAATGTGGAATCAGGAGGATTTAACTGAAATCGGAACAAGGAGAAAAAGCTAATCAAAACAGAGGCCTGTGGGGAAAATGAGCTAGAGTTGTTGGAAGAGCTAGGGAATGATTGGATGGAGGTTCTCTTTGGAGGCCATAGATTGAGGCTTGAAATCACCTCCTGCTGGTATGAAAGGACCCCCTTTCCAGGGTACACAAGAAATAATGTGGACCCCAATAATAGAGTGAGAAAAATCCAATCTGGCCAGAAACTTCCGGCTCATGATCCATTTCTGATGCTTTCTCCAGTTGAAAATTAAATTTGATATGTTCAACAGAGTGAAAAAATGCTTCTAACTCAATTATCCCAGTGTTATCAGAAAAAAATTAGAGGAAATAGTTATGATCATTTGCCCATACAACAAGTTAGGTATATTGGCAAATTGGATATTTTGAGTATGGAAAAAATATTGTAAAAGGAAAAAAATGTTTTATTCATTATAATGATATATGAGTTCTTCCGCAAGATATCACTCGTTTATTAGACTTTGTTTTATGACACTGTGGAATCTTCTATAGTAAGAGTTCTGTCCAAAGGCATGGTTTGTACAGGCTTTTTAACCAGGCAACAAGAGAGTAGGAAATATAATCTGCACTTTCTGGCTTATGTGAGTTCACTTCTCAGTAGTCCACCAGACATTCCGGATAGTTTATCTAAATCTCTGCAGGAGAGAGAATAGCACATATCGTGAGACTTTTATTACTAAAGGCTTACTATGTTTAACATAACTTGGTTTGTTTCCTCTTTTTCCTTTTTCTCAGAAACCTAACACTATCTTGGAACCTCATTACCAGCCCTTGGTCATGAAGAACATTTCCACCCTGCCCGTGACTGTGTTGCTCTCAGTAAATGAACCCTTCTTTGTCTGTGAGATAGATAAATCTCTGCGGCCCTTAACACCTGAGGTAACTTGACTGAGGGCTGTCCTAGCAGATTCCTGGGTAGGTTGTGCATGAGAAAGGGGAATAATGTTAGAATACCAACTTCAGTCCAGAAAATTATAAAGAATCCAGGAAACAAAGAGGAAACAATACAGAAAATTTTAAATGAGTCATAAATAATTTCCAGTGTCAATCAGTAGGAAAACTATCATTAATAGTGTAAGAACTTCTGGCTCATTATGATGACCCTTTTATCCTTGCCCATTATAATGAAGCTGATCTTTAGAAAACAGTGACTTCACACAAATGACAATAAATATCTTTTAATTCCCCTCCATCAAATCTGACCAAAACTCCATCCAAGGAAATGAGGGAATAGCCAAAGCCCAGTCCCTAAACCAGCCAGCCCATCTCCAAATACTGATAAATTGGAGCCAGTCTGAGAGAGGAGGCTTGAGCTCATCAGGCTGCCAGTCTGGGGCATGACGCAGTGTTCTCTACGCATTCCTTCGAGATCATATTCGTGATCCTTTGCTGGATGCGAGGGCGGCAGTAGGGGTGGCCGGGCCATGGGGCAAGTGGCACAGCAGAGCTGTAAGAAAGGGGGATTGAAGGAGAAACCAGACCCACATACCATCAGCTTATGGAGAAGTGGTCCCAAGGAAAAAGTCAGAGCAGGCAACAATCATGAGATCTCAGAAGAGGAGCCTGGGACTTAAGGAGAGTTTCCATGAGCCACATTTAGGGAGGTGGGTCTTTGCGGGGAACGGGGAACAGAGCTGCTTGGT
>NW_011889180.1:564905-623845 GCF_000151845.1 Pteropus vampyrus | reverse complement strand
CGGGGAACAGAGCTGCTTGGTAAGAGCTTGTTACAGATCATACCCGACTGGCAGCTGTAAACGGCACTGCTGCCCTCTTTAGCGAGTCTTATTCAAGCATGAGCTGAGGAAAAAAAAAAAAAAAACAGCTAAGATCTTCGAACAGAGAAGTAAAAGTTAGAAATGATCATAGGCAAGAGGCAGATGAAAACCTGCTGCAAGGGCGCCTAGGCAAGGAAGAAGGCCAAAAGTATAAACATGTAGTCCTCTATGGCCTCAAAGAAATGACAGATGATATGACCGGTCTTTAAGAAGAGCTCAAGAATGAGACAGGCTTTCAAAGAGAAGATGAAGAGTGAACTCACAGAGCAAAAAAAAACAGCTAAGATCTTCGAACAGAGAAGTAAAAGTTAGAAATGATCATAGGCAAGAGGCAGATGAAAACCTGCTGCAAGGGCACCTAGGCAAGGAAGAAGGCCAAAAGTATAAACATGTAGTCCTCTATGGCCTCAAAGAAATGGCAGATGATATGACCGGTCTTTAAGAAGAGCTCAAGAATGAGACAGGCTTTCAAAGAGAAGATGAAGAGTGAACTCACAGAGCAGAGGAAAACAAATGGACGAGAAAATGAAAGTTCAGACATGGGCGCTTTCTCAGTCTGGGGGATAGATTAGAGCCACTCTTGTCCCTCCTAAAATCTTAATAAGATAAAAGTAGAAATGTTTAAGAGGAAAGAAGCCTAGAGCAATAAAATAAAGGGGGAAGAGGATGGTATAACCAAATTAGGAGAGATTTAAACACATTCTAGGAAATAGAATAAGAATGTAGTGGCTTGGCAAAATGACACAAAAACTTGCAGCCTAGAAAATTCTCCAATGAGGCCACAAAGATGTGGGAGTCATTCGGCCCAAGCAGCCGGGGCTCAGAGGCAACGAGTGTGAGCGGAGTGCTGAGAAAAGAGGAATTCTGTGTGCGCCAGACGGCGGCCCCACCAGACCCCATGCACGACACACGAGCACCTGGCTTGTATCCCACGACATAAAGATACATGCTCTTCCCCAGAGAAACTGACCAAAACGTTTCGGGAAATCTAATGTTTCTAGTGTCAATGTTGGCACCCCAGAATAATCCTGCTTATCTGGGGTGTGTCCACTGCCTGATCGTCCCCTCTCTTCCCAAGGAAACTGTTCTGTAGATCAGCCCCACCGCAAGAATTGAGAAATGGTGGCCTCCAGATTGCTGGGATGGCAGGGTGGGTCAGGAACTACTGTTTCTTGTAATAACTATTATAGTGCATTTTGACCTTTTATATTATTTGCATGTATAACTAATAAAAATATACATGTAATTTAAAAAGTAAAGAGCGTCTACAAATCAACAAGAAAAACGTTAATAACCCAGTAGAAAAAAGGGCAAAGGAAATGAACAGAGTTCATAAAAATAAAAATAAAATGGCTCTTAAGTATATGAAAATATGCTCAATTTTAATCGTAGTAGAAGAAATGCAAATTAAAATTACTATGAAACACATCTTTTTCCCTCTCAGATTGGCAAAGAGCAAAAATTCAGTCATGCTTTGTGTTAGGAAGGGCATGTGGAAATAGGGATTCCTCTACTGTGTTGGGAAAGGGTACACTGGAAGACAGCGTGGCAGTAGCTATCAAAATTTTAAATGCCCATACCCTTTAACCTGTATATTCTGTAGATTCTGTCTATATCTGTAAGATACAGTATCAGGAATTACATATCTTACATGTATTTATATATGTCATCCTGTATATTCTGTCTATATCTGTAAGATACATTCCTAAGAATGTATACATTCTTAAGAATACATTCCTAAGAATGTATCTTACAGATATAGACAGAATATACAGGATGACATATATAAAAGGACATTTACTGCAACATTGACTATAACAGCAGAAGATTGAGAGCTAATATCCCTCAGAAGGAGACTGGTTAAAGAAATGATGGCAGAATTATGTGATAGAATAAAATGAAGCTATTAAAAAGAATGAGGTAGCCTATATGGGGAGATGAGCACTAAGGTGACTTTTCATTGTCCTATTTGAAAATATAAATTAAATATTTTTTAAAGATTTTTAAAAATAAGGCCACACCGTATTCCAGGACAAAATGATATAGAATATTTATATTGAGAATATTTATATAGTGAGAACTTTGTCTTAGTGAAGTTACTGGTCTTATTAAGAACCAAAGAATCCCATGGCATCTGAGCAGACAAGAAGAGACTTCATCAGGGGAAGACACCAGACTAACCTTGGACTTCTCTACAATAATACTTGATGGCAGATGACAACAGGACAGTGCTACAGAGTTTTGAGAGAAAGCGTGACCCAAGAATTTCATAACCAGCCAAATTGTCTTTTGAATATAAAGGTAACAACAGGCAAACACTCTTAGAATGCAGGGACTCAATGAATACAGTACTCAGGCACCCTTGTTGAAAATCGATTTGCCATTGAAATACAACTGTTCAGGAGAAAAACCAAAAACCGGCACTCGGAAATGAAAAAAAAAACTGTAAGGAAAAGACTGGCAGGAGGACTGAATCCATTTAATTCTCCAACTGAGATTAAACAACACTGGCAGTTATGATTTTAAAACAGAATGTTTTATACCTCAACTTTTTAAAAATTAACACTATAACCAATAACAACTGTGAGGTAGGGGAAGCATAAGCATGCTGATTTCATCCCCTTTTACAGCTGGGTATCAATAAGATATTGTTAAAAGATGAAACTGCTTAATATTTAACCATCGTTTTTCTTGGTCGTCAAGGGATAATAGTGATAATTGCCACTTATATATCATACATTACGTGCCAGGCACTGCTCTGAAGATATCATATGTCTATTAACTCATTTCATCCTCTTAAAAAGAGATAGGTACTATTATTGACCCTAATTTACAGATGGAGAAACTGAGGGTTAGGAAAGCCAAACAACTTTGCCCAGATTCATAGAGCTAGTAACTGGCAGACCGGGATTTGAACCCAAACAGTCTGGCTCCAGAGCCCATGATTTTAGGTTGATATCTCTTGTATAAGAAATTTTTTCCAGGTTTTTTTTTTTTTTGAGAAAAATATTCGAACATGATATTTTTAAATAAATTAGTCTAGTTCTACTTTTGTAAAATTTTATTTAGCCATTCATCAGTCATGTCTGGCCTAATGTTTACCAAATATGAACTCTGAGAAATAATACATGGTGAAATTTGAGATGTTTCTAATTTCTTCTTTGTGCTTTTATATTAAATGTGAAGATTTGGGGTAATGTATCATTTCTATGAAACAACAAAGTTGTTCCTCTGGGGGGAGTGTTTAACTCCCTCTTCAGATATTTAAACACCAAGCATTGTGATACCAAGTGCTGCAGGTGCCATGATCTACAAGAGTGGGTTCTCAATTGTGGGTTCTCAATTCCCAGCCAGTTGCGCCAGGTGGCCCGCCAGCCTCTCAGATGGAGTTAGCCTACTGAAGAGTCATTACTGTCTCTGACTCTTGAATCAGGTGATTGGCACTATCAACCGAAGCCACCTAACCATGTCACTGGTGTGCGCAGTTGAATACCTGAACCTTAAAACTCAGTGGAGAGGGAAGTGCTCTGTAAACAGATGCACAGATGTGCGCATGCCATTTGACTACCTTGGGGTACTTTCTGCAAAACCAAGAAGTGGCTTTCATGCCAATTAAAAATGTGGGAATCGAGTAATACCCAAAAAAGCCAACTCATAGCAAGGCATTCTATGGGAAGGTATTACTGTGGCTTTGGCATCTAGGAACACATGTGGATTTGAATCAAAGAGAGAAAAGAACAAACAAAATCTACCCAACAAACTCTGTATAGCTCTGGAGAGTCGTTTTAAGTTGAATAGAAAACAGCAGAAAGTAGATAACACTATGCTTAAGAGTTAGAATTGCAGACATTGGAAAATAAATTAAATTACCTAATCCATCCCTTTCTGGGTCATCCTCTACAGAGCCCCTCCCCCAGTGCTTGAGAAAGCCTTTTAAAATTTTTCTTAAGCAAAGAAGTTTTCCCACTTGTCTAGGAAGAGCATTTTACAATCTAATTTATTTTCAGGTAAGAATATTTTATGATAGCTGTTCATTTTTACAGCTCTTCAATCATTATAACCTCACAACTTTTATCGAAAGCTCTTCCTTCAAATAGTTCCTCTATAGATTTTCCTTGCTTTCATCGTCAACTAAAAATATATATATATTTGCATATAAATAAAAATACCTATAGATATCAGTATAAATATAATAGCTGTTTAAGTGTAAGTGTGTATATATAAATATGGATAAAGTGTGGATGTATATGTATTTCATTCTAATCTATATGTATGTATCTGTGTGTGCATAAATATATTTAAATAACTTTGGTTGTCCTGTTTTATGTATCAAGTTGGAAATGCATAGTGCAAAGGTTGGTAATTTACCGTTATCTTGCTTGTAGCCTATTAAACTGGAGATTGGTGGAGAAAAACACCTGCTGGTCAAATTTGACCCTTCCCACAGAAACGATCTGAATAACTGGGTGGCAGAAGAAACTCTAGCAATCAAATATGTGGAGCACCCTCAAGTAGACACTCTGAGTCTTCGTGGGGAAGTACATTACCCCAACCTCAGCTTTGAGACCATGGAGCTGGATTTTGGCTGTATCCTGAATGATACTGAGGTGATCCGCTACATTACAATCAGCAACTGCAGCCCACTGGTTGTGAAGTTCCGCTGGTTCTTCCTGGTGGACGACGAGGAAAATCAGATAAGGTACCGCCAGCAGAGACATCCCACAGAGGTCTTCTCTGCCATTCATTTTTTCCTCCTCCAAGCTTTGCACTGGGTTCCTGTTTTCTGTGCACTGGTCTTACATGAATACTTTCAGTTCTGACAACTAATTACTGACAGAAATAACAAAAAGCCTAAAATCGTGTCCCTCCTAGATTTCAAGCAGGAAAAGCAGATAAAACATCTTTGAAAGTCTCAATCACCACCAAATTAACAAAGCAATAATTTTGAATCTAGAGAATGTATCAGAAGTTTGTCACTAAAAAGTAAAGTCTTTGTAGAGTTTTCTCAATAAGCATTTCAAACCTAATGCATGCATTGCGCAGCACGGTACATCGAGTATGTGCTACAGGAAGCTCCGTATTCTGCATATTTCAGTGGGTTTTGTTCTGGCCTGTATAGGTGTATATAAATATGTGTATATGTTCATACACAAAATAGTGGGAGGTGATGAGTGCCAAAAGGGAAAAGCGTCTTCAGAATATTTGTATTTAGAGATATCTCTCCTGTTCAATTAAATTTAAGTTCAATTAGAAGCTAAATCCAAACTTAATTTTGAAAACACTCCTTTAAAAAAAATAAACAGCCTGTTTTAGTCAGGCCTCGGGAACATTTTTGATCTAGGTCAAGCCTCGTTGGCAATCGGGACAGATAGGCTTCTTTCTGCATATTTTCTCATCGGATGTTTTGACAGCTCGGTTTTCAGCACTGACTATTGAGTGGCCACTCTTAAATGAGGAAGCCCCATGTGTCCTTGGCTTGTCGGTGCTTCCTGTACGCAGCCCTCATCTTGTACACGACAGCTACCCTTTCCTTTCTGGCACTTGTTACCATGGTAATGATGGTTTGCTCTGGATGTTTTCTGTAGACATCTAAAGATGACCTAGCATAGCACTGAAACCAGGCCTGGGCCCGAGCAATGGAACCCGATCGTTAGGTCTCCAGGACTGTTTAGATTTGAAATGAAATTCTGCAGAAGATGAACATTTAAAATAATTACGGAAAAATCAGCCAACCTGACCTAATAAGCTTCGAATACCAGATTCTGTGAAGTTGTTCTGATGTAGCATAGCTAAATGAGTTCATTCCATCTGGGAGCAAAGGACATGCTTTATTTATTTATTATTTTTGTGAGGCCATTTCCATAATTAAAGTAATGACATTTTGAAAATGTGCTTGGCCAATACTGGAGATGATACACTTAATTTTTCATGGGTTTAAACATTCATTTAATCATTTTTTTTACTTTTTCAGTATCTTCTTATATCTCGATATTGAGCCTCTGCTTATAATTCATTTTTTAATTCATCTATTCATTTAATTCAGAGAGTCATTCAGAAAACGTATGATAAGTGATTCTTATGCAACAGTTAATGTGTGAGGCTTCAGAGATATAAAAGTAGATAAGACATGCTCACTGGCCTGAGGCTACTGGGGAAGCACAAGTGTAAACCACGGTGGACCTGTGATAATTCCGGGCTCTGAGGAAGGACAGAGATGGGGTAACTGCTCAGAGCGCTCGGAGAAGGCTGTGCTGGGAAGCGCAGTTAAATGTTCCAGATGGAGACACAGGGAAACATTCTAAGTAACAAGAATACTATGCTTATATTAGTTAGGATTCATGGATTCGGTTCTATTGCAAGGAAACCCGACCCTAAGCAAAAAGAAAAAGAAGTGGACACTCATTGGTTCCCACAACTCAGAGGAACAGATTCATCTGGCTTAAAGCCAGGGCTCGAACAGTGTCACAGGATCCAGAGTTTCTGTCTCTCAGCTCTGCTCTCTCCCATGTGTTAGCCGTGTTCTCAAATCAGCCCTTCTCTCATGGTCCCCAGATGGCTGCCTTCGCTCCCGGGGCCATGTCCTTGCAGATTCTGATCCACTGGAAAGGAACATGAGCCTCTGTCTCAGAACTTCCATGAGATTCATTCTGATCAGACCAGCTTAATCACATTTCCTGCCCCTCCCCCAACCAGTCATTGTCAAGGGAGGGTGAAGCACTGATCTGCATTGGCCCAGCCACGTGCCCCACACCAAGGACTGCAGTGGTGACCTCAGAACCCTGTGGACTGAAGAGGGTGGGAATGGGGCAGATCTCCAGACAAAAACTGATTATGGGAGAATGGATATTGGTGAGGCAAATGGTACCACTTGCCGATGTGGACGGAGGGTATGTCAGCGTGCTACAACGCAGACTTCACGGCGAGGGAGAAGTCAGGGAGGAGAGTCTGGGGAGCAGACTGGCAGGAGAGTGCAAGAGGCCTGGTGTTCCATGATGACAAGGCAGTGGCAAGATTTAAAATCAAGAGGGCGACAAGGGTCAGGTTTTTGTTTTTGTTTTTCAGAAAGATAGCTCTTAGCATTCAGCACAGTTGCCCAATCCCGTCTTCCTGAAACACGTTCCTTTCTTGCTTTTCCTCTCATCCTTTCGACTGACTGCTCCCTCTCAGCTCTAGGCCAGAAACGACTCCACCAGACTAGTAGGATGCAGGGTTCTCTCCCGGAGCTCTGCTTTCCCTGACAACTGTGCTCACCCCACAGCTTCCCTTAGCCCCTGTCGCTCCCAAACGTGCATCCGCACCTATGACTGCCCTACTGAGTCCCAAGTGCATTGCCTTCTTGACATCTCCTTTCAGATGTCTCCCAGGTGACACGTCCAGTGTGCCCCACTAAACTCAGGCTCTCCCCCATCCCCTCCCTGCCTCTCTCTAGGACCCCCATCTAAGTAAATGACGTCACTGTCCTGGGAGGCATCTAGATTCCTTCCTCTCCCTAACCCCACCCACTTCATCAAACCCATCACCGAGCTCTACCTATTCTGCCTTCTAAAAACTTCTTATTCTCATTTCTACAGTTGTTACTCTAGTTCAAGTCACCGTTGCTTCTTGCCTGGACCATTGTGACAGCCCCTAACTGGGCTCTCACCTTCCACTTACGTGCCATAGTCCGTCATCCACTCAGTAGTAGCCAAGTGAGGAGCATGGCATTTCCCTGGTTTTCAGCTTTTAATGACACCCTTGCTTCTTAGGTTAAAATACAAGTACTGTGTTCTGCAGGGCTCAGCATGTGCCAGCCCCTGCATTTCTCCCCAGTTTCTTCTCGCTTCAGTCTGCCCTCTCATTGACCTTTGTTTACCCACCATGCTGGCCTCTGTCCTGTCTAGTGTTAACTACCTACTCTCTACTGGAAGCTGTTCCCCACTCCTCACCTAGAGCCTCTGCTCCCACATCAGGTCTCAGCTTAAATGTCCTTCTCCAGAGAAGCCGTCTCTGAGACCCTTACCTGAGACCCATCACAGGCACTGGTAGCTCATCTCCTTGGTACCTCATCGCATTCGTAATAATGGCTTAATGTCCAACTTCACAGCTGGCTCTTACTACCCATGATGCCAGGGAGCACGTCTGTCCTGTTGCTTCTGGATCCCAGAGCCCAGCACAGTCGTTAGTGCAGAGTCTGTCCTCAGAGGATATTTTTTAATTAATCAGCTGCTCCCCCTGCCTCCACTACTCTTTGTACTAAGAGGAGATTCGCTTCATAACTGGTTTAAGATTCTTTTCTGTCAGCTTCCTGGCACCTGCCAAATGGAAAGGTTCAAGGCATAAATGTCACCTTGAATGGCAAAAAAAAAAAAAAAATGCTACTTACCCTCTAGATAGATTTTCTCTGTGCAGGCCATCAGAAAAACATAAAGCACTCATTGGCTAAAGGTCACTTTTATCAGATATACCAACACTAACCTTTTTTCCCAATTAGAATTCTTCTAAGCTTTACAGTTAGTAAAAGAAACAAAAGGATAAAAGCAGCTTTTCTTTTTCTTTTATTAGGCAGGGTATGAGGATGTCTAGACACTTTCAACATTGCTTCCCGTCGCACCCCCTACATCTGCTGTGTGTGCACAGGCATGCGGAGTGAAGTGCATGTGTACATGTGTGTGATTTTGTAGGCGATTCTTACTCATTTAAAGCATCTCTCTGGTTTGAGTATATTTTTTCCCAAGTTGGCCCTCGTATTATACATAAGAACAAAAAAAGAAGTAAAATGGATAAGCATGCTAAATGATTAGCACTCCATAAGAGGAAAAGCCAGTTATTGGCTTAGCAACACACTCGTCCATGTGAGTTCATGTGTATGACAGGGTTTTAGACTGACTTCTGTACCACTCACACACACAGATGTAATGAGGACGGTGGGATAAAATATAAGGGCTGAGTATCGTGCTGGCCTAGCCAGCACGTAGGAATGTGTCCTTTACTAAGTCTGTCTCTTCAACCTGACTGCTCAGCTGGATGAGAGCACGATGCTTCATGGCATCTGTGTGAGAGAGGAACATGAGGAAGCCAACACCTGAACCAGCCTTTACTTCTGAGAGGCCAGAGAGAGCCAAGCAGATGTTGGCTCAGCTGGCATCTCTGCCCAGGCTCAAAGCCACAAATCTGAGGCGATGCTAGGACTCAGAGCATGTGAGCCAAGCAGTCTCCAAGGACAGCTTCGCCTTTTCATTTCCAAGTCAGATTATAAATAAATCGAATACGAAGGCCTAAGGGAGCCCAGCCCTTCAACAAAGGAACATGTGTTGTTCTCACATTGATTTTGCTGTGATGAGCATCAGTCATCAGATATTGTGATTGGAAGAGGAAGGTGGAAGAGAGGAGGAGGAAGCCTCATTTTCTGGATGCTTCCATCTGTCTCTTCATCATCCCTCAATTTCTGTTGCCTTGAAAGTGGAACTTTTCTAAGACGTGGTATGTTAGTGGTAGTTGAGGTCCTGGGCTGTGGTTGGACAAGGCTGGTTAGAATCTGGGCTCGGTCCTTCTGGTCTATCCCTGTGTTTGCATCTACCCAGCTGTAAACTAGAGGTAATGCAGAAACCTGAAAGAGTTGTGAGGATTAAACGAGAGATGTCTGTAAAATGAACACGTCTCTGAGATGGTAAAGAAAATCTGAAACTGGTGGCTTTCAGCTTCCCTTTGGTGCCTTCGTCACCTTCACTCTTTCGTACCAAGTGCTGCTAAGTGAAGTGCTCCCCAGGATCCTAATGTGTTAGAGCTCTAGGGGCCTCAGCCCCCCCCCCCCAACTGATGGCCCAAACCCCTTTCCTTCTGACTAAGGGTAGAAAATCCTTTTCTTGTTTCGGGCTGCATTCATCAAAGCTGAAGCCAGGCCTTAGCAGGCGACAGCCTATGTGTGGCTCAGGAGGGCCATACCTGCAGTGCCTCCCTGTCCCCCCCCCACAACTCTTCTCTGCAGCCAGCTAAGCCCAAAACCATGATCAGGGGGAGGCCCTTGCTTCGCCCAAGGGCCCAATCAAAACAATGTAAATATTTAGAGAGACACATAGTTCTTTATTTTTCTTTCAAAACAAGAATAGCTTTCTTGAACCCCAAGGGGGCACGCCCTGGGTACCCTTGCACCTTGCTGTCCCAGGCTGCTCATTGTGCAAGTTAAAGGCCTGGCCACTGAGACACGCTCGTGCTGGGCTGCCTGCCCCATGTGACCTTGGCGGGTGGCTAAGTGTTCCTGAGCTTCGGCTTTCTCATCTGAAATGAGGGGGATGATCATGGTGCCTCCCACATGCAGATGTGGTGAGGATTGAATCAGCTCCTACCTGCAGAGCTCTGGAACTTTGCCTGTCATGTATTGCGTGCTCAGTAAATGCCAGCTGTTAGGGCCATTCCTTGATTGAGGAAACTGAGTGCATTGGCACCTCTGTGATGGTTGTTTGAGAAGCAGCATCCCAGAAGTGGCTTTGAGACATTTTCTCCTGAAGTCAGCCTGAAGACATTTCAGGACATTGGGAGGCCTCACAGGGTCTGAAGGCCTCAGGTGCCTCTCTCTGGCCTAAGCTTTGGCTTCTCCCATAAATACCCCTCTCTCTTCCTGACAAGCCCCTCATCTCCCAGAACTCTTTAAGCCTCTGCACTTGTGTTTTTTCTCTTCCGCTTCCCAGAGAAGTTTGGGTCAGAGACAAAAGCAAACATGGAGCCCTGGGGCTAGAGGGAAAGCAGCTCTGATGAGGGAGCAAAAGGGATCAAAAGAGGTGGCCACAGAGGCCACAGCTGGCCCTGGGCAAATGCTGACTCCAGCCCTTATGCCCCTCCCAGTCTCCTTCTTCCCTAACTCTTCCCCTATGTGTCTGAGCCAGAATGACAATTTCACAGCCCAGAGAATGAATCCAGTGCACATGGGGGCTTCCCGCTCCCCTGTATTAGTTTCCCGTTGCTGCCATAACAAATCACCATAAACTGGGTGCCTTAAAACAACAGAAATTTATCCTCTTCCAGTTCTGGAGGCCAAAAGTCAGGTCAGCTTCACTGGGCCAAAATTAAGGGCCAGACTCTTGATCCCTCCAGAGGCTCTAGGGAACATCCTTTCCTTGCCTTTTCCAACTTCTAGAGCTATATTCCTGGCATTCTTTGACTCGTGGCTTCTTCCTCCATCCTCGAAGTTCACAGCATAGCATCTTCAATCCCTCTTTCTCTCTGCTGAGGTTGTCACATCCCCTTCTGTGTTCTCTGGAGTAGTCTCACCCTCCGCCTTCCTCTTGTAAGGACACTTGTGAGTATATCATTGGGCTCACCCAGTAACCCAGGGTGATCCACTCCATCTCGAGATCCTTAACCTGTTCACTTGTGCAAAGAGCCTTTTGCCATGTAAAGTAACATTCACAGGTACCCGGGATTCAAATGTGCACATCTTGAGGATAACCATCTTTCAACCTACCAGATCCCCCCACACTCAACTCTACCAGCAAGTTTTCACTCTCTGCCAGTTCAGATTGACTTTTAAAAATGAATCTACTATTAATGACTATATAATGACATAAGGCATTTTTTGGTTGTAAGTGATAGCAAACCGGACTCAAACTAACTTTAAAAAATAGAATTCATTGTCTCACCGAAAGTGTCTAGGTTTAGGCCTCAAGCACAGCTTGAGCCAGGGCTCAGGCAGTGTCACCTGCACGTCACATCTCCCCCACCATCTCTTGGCTCTGCCTTCTGCTGCATTGGCTCCACTCCGGGTCAGGTTCTGCACACCTGCTGCAAGGTGATTCAGCAGCTCCAGCAGCTCCAGTTCTTCATATGCTGGGCTCAAGCCCACAGAATAAGGCAGAAGCTTTTTCTCAGAAGTAAGCCCCAGCAAATGTTAGGCCGCATCTCACTGGCTCTGGTTGATTCCTCTGTCCATTCCTGAACTATGGCCTAAGGAACACAGCGCTACCCCTGAGCCAGGCTGGAAGTTAGAGACAGACCAGTCCCCAGCGGGAAATGGCGGACATCGGAGCAGAGAAAGGGAGAATGGATGTTGGGCAGCGAAGAGCAAAGATGCTCAGCATCATGACTGATGGGCCCATTGCGTTTCCCCAGTCAAGCCCGAGCCAAGGAGATGGACATCTAATCATGAACTTGGATGCCAGCTGCTTAGAGGCATATGTGAGGGATAAGACACCTTGCCAGTGTGCAGAGACATGATAAGCTGGTAGACCCCTCAGACACTGCAGAAAAGCAGTTCACGGTGAGACCATTCAGCCCATTTCCCACACTGCCACCCATCACCATGGAGCCCAGAGTAGCAGTTTCATAGGCACCTTCACGTTTATGGTTCTGCTGCTTTTCACCTTTCACATGAAAGACAATGTCTCTGTCTTTGAAGACTTAGGGTAAGACCACCATATAGTGTGAATAAATTCACACCTTTACTATGGGAAAAACCTTTTTATAGCTTTCCAGAGCAAAATATGTCTCAGGTAGGAAATATTTCCTGTAGACAGCTTTGTAAAGCCAAGTCTTCAATAAAAAGCTAATTTAGGAGCATGACAGATTCTATCATTTTGACCAATAGCAATAACTATAATTGTGTGCCTGTCATGGGCCATGCTCAGTTCAAACTCCATTACATATCTTAGCTCATATCACACAACAACCCTGGAAAGTATTAATATCTACCCTTGAAGCTGAGGCCCCCGGTGCCTGAACCCACACAATGGATCAGGACTCCAGGTCTACCCTGAGTTTAAAGCCCCTGCCTTAACCACTATTGTCTACTGACATCGAAGCACACTTTTCTGTATATTATATTTTATTGCTATATATCCATATTTCATTTATATGAACCTTTTGTGAACCTTTTCATTTATATGAACTTTTTCCGTCTAAAAGCTGTGCTAGGTGCTATAGAACTACAAAGATAAATGAGACCCCCTCCCTGTCCATGCAAATTGGTGGTGGTGATGGCAGTGGTTTTAATATTTGTCCAATTAATTCTGGTGTGTTCTCATCCCCACTCACTGTTAAAGGCTCTGCAAGAACAGGTATGTGCGAAACGAGTGTGTGCTGAGAAGTAGAGAGACAGCTCGTGGGGCCCCACTACCTCTCTGCACCTCAGTAATGAGGGCTCTTCCTTCTTGTACCTCACAGTGGGTAACCACCATGCTAATCAGAGAACCATTCCAGAACCTCACTTTAAAACCTTTTGTTTTGAGTTTTTAAATGTCCAAAGAAAACCATGTCGGCCTCTTTAAGAATCAAGTTGGCATGAGCAAGAAGTAGCTATAGAGCTTGACAACAAGTAAGTTGGAATATCTGTTGGGCTTGCTTCAGGAGAAGGAATGAGGCGATTGACAAGTAAGATCCGGAAAATGAGCTAAATGTACAGTGAGGTGTTGATAGGTGAGGAGGGAAACACTCCAGGTTTGGTGGTAGAAGGAGAAATTGGGTCTGTGACTGGAAAAGATTATAACAAAGCTCCATGGACATTTGACACCCCCCTGCCCCCCGCCCATAGGGTGAGAATCAATATAGAAAATTAATTGGGCTCCTTCAGCACAAAGCATAGTGAGTAGGAAGGCGCTGCATGGCACCAGGTTAACAATAGAAAATCATTCCCAGTAAACAGGACTTCAGGGACACATTTAAATTTTTAACACAGATTTGTAAATTTCTGTCGTAGAACCTTAGCTCTTCATGATATATTGTAGTCTCGTGGCCCTGAATCCCATCTGTTTATTTAAGAACTTGTGAAAGGAACAGGAAAAGACAAAAATAAAGATGAAAATCTAAGTCCTGCTTGGTTCCATGAGGTCATGCAAGAAGTTTGGTGGCCATGTGGCCTTATCTCCCTCATTCCTTGTCCTTGTCACTTTGTAGATGAGGTGCTAGGGATATCAAGGTAATGTTCTTTCTCGTATTGGAATTAGGATGTATACATCTTTGGGGGGGCCATTGTTCAGTCTACCACAGTGAGATTTTATTATATTTTTTAATTTATTGGGGTGACATTGGTTAATAAAATTATATAGGTTTCAAGTATACAATTCAATGATACATCATATGTATAGTGCATTGTGTGTTCACCACCCAAAGTTAAATCTCCTTCCGTCACCATAAGTTTGACCCCCTTTACCCTTGTCTACCTCCCCCACCTTCCCTCTGGTAACCACTATGAGTTTTTGTTTGTTCGTCTTGTTCATTTGTTGCTTTCTGTTTTATGTCCCACATATAAGTGAAATCATATGGTTCTCAACTTTTTCGGTCTGACTTATTTTGCTTAGCATGATGATCTCAAGTTCTCAATCCATGTTGTTGCAAACGGCAGTATTTCATCTTTTCTTGTGGCCTAGTAATATGATTAGATAAAGAAGATATGGTACATATATACAGTGGAATATTACTCATTAGTAATCTTGAAAATGGAGATTAAAGCGAGTGCTAGACACCATTGCATACCCACAAGATTGGATAAAATTAAATATGACTATACCAAGTGTGGTTGAGGCTGTGCAGGGATAGGAGCTCACACATTGCCCATGGACATGTAAATCAATACAGTCACTTTGGAAAGCAATTTATCATGTGCTGGTGAAGCTGATCACAAACATCTCCAAGACCGTGCCCAGCCTTTTAGCCTGTCTGGTTCTATGTCATCTTTCCTCGGCTCAGCTTCTCTCTTCTGGACCTGGCCGGTTCGTTCGCTCCACCAGTTTTTCCTCAGAAGCGTTTCACAGACGGATGCTGCCTTTCAGCTCTCCTAGCCGTCTCCTTAAACTAACACACCTCTGTGCAGATTCCCACCGCGCTCCGCTGGACGCCTTGCTTCCCCATGTTGATGTCCCCCGCCCACACCCGAGGTCGCTTTTCCTCAGGCTCCGCTTTCATCACCTCATGTTCTTCCCTCTGATGTCTGTTACTTTTCAAGGTCAAACGTTCTGACTGTTCTCCTCGCTATCAGTAATCTCGTCTCACTCTTTATATCTGCAGGTTCTCTATACCTCTGTCCTCAGTGCACGTGCTCCACACCCTAGAAAGCCTTTCTCTTCATCCTCTCGTTGAATTAAGCACCAACCCTGAGCAAAGCAACGATGCACTAGTCTCCTCCATTCACTCCCCAACCCAATTTAGCTGGCTTTTGCACCGCCCCCTCCCCCCACCTCACTTAACTGAAACTGCCTCTCTGGAAGATCAGAAACGATTTCATTACTCCATATATTCCTTGACATCCACTCTCTTTTTTTGTGAAATTATATCATATATGCACAAGTGTATATGATATACATACATAGTTTAAGAATAACAATGTTGCATCACCCCCTTATAAATATGACATGATTAGTAAATTTGAAGCACCTTGTGAAAGAGAACAGTGTGAGGTCGACCTTTAGCAGACCTGCTTATACTCCATGCTGACGCCCTTGAAAGCCTCCCAGGCCCTCCATCACCCAGACCCCACTGTAGACCATCCATCTAGAACCTCCTCTCCTGCTGAGATGGGCCAGCTAATTTATCCGGTCAGGGATCAGAGTAGTCTCTGGGACTAATGGAAGAGCTATAAGCCTCTCTCAAGTCTGAGCTTTTATAAACAAGTTCCTGCCTTTGTAGTTGGCCTGCAAGTGACTCAAGGCCAACCAGAGGGAGACCTCTCATATTTAACTTAAAAGTGATGGCCATAGTAGGGATCCTATAGTCTGCTGCTATTTACAGTCCAGTTTAGTCCAGTCTCCTGAGATACCATGTGTTACCCCATAGAGAAATGAATTGGGCCATCTTTCATTTCAATTTTGAGTGTTACAAAACTTTTTGTATGGCTTTTATGTTATTATAGAAGAACTCTAGTTACCTTATCTTAGATTCATGCTTTTTAAGGCATCTTCTAAACATCAGCCTTTTGTATATTCAGTGTGAGCTAAGCTGGCCTCTGAAGAAATCAGTGGGAAGTATCAGTGTATCATTGAACCTGCGTTAGGGTTATATCTGCTTGGTTTATTTAGTGATCTGATTCTTAAAAAGTGTACATTTGATTTATTGATGTGTTCATATTAATTAAAATCCCCAAAGCTAGCTACATCTACTGAAGACCAGACATTAAAAGGAATCGACTTTAAAAACTGTCCTGTTTTGAAAATATTTTTAAAGAGATTTGAAGCTAATTATAAGGGAGATTTCACAGTCTACCAGTTCAGCAGACTTTCTAAGAGTATGCAGCAGTGGGGACATCTTCTGGAGCTTTTATAGAAGTGGTCGTTTCTCTCAGAAATCCCTCTGGAGAGCTTCAAGGTAAAGTCTGGGCGTATTCCTCCAACTGCTCACCTCACAGCAAAACTCTTTGTGGGAACTCACTTCAAGGGCAAGTTCAACTGTGTCTTGCTTTTCTTTATCTAGATATAATCAGGATGGGTCCCTCTTCTTCTAAAGAAAGATTCTAGGAAATACATTGTATCCTCTTTATGTCATGGATTCTAATTACTTTTAAAATGAAAAAGCCTACTCTGTGAGTCACTGTCATGGGCATGGCATGGCATGACATAACCAAGGAGAAGCCCTCACCTGTTGACCAGGTAGACTATCCAGTATAGTTGGTAAGAGTGTGAGCTTTGGAACCAGGGTAATTTAGCTCAGCCACTCGCTCTCCGAATCTCAGTTTTGTCATCTGAAGACTGAGGGCCATCATAGTACCAACCTCACCGGGCTGTTGTGAAGATTTAATTAGGCAGTTCTTATTAAGTGCTAAATGTAATACCTGGTAGAGAATAAGTGATGAATAAGTGTTGGCTGCACTTACTTAATTAGGGCCTGCTTTATTCCATTCAGGCCACTACAACAAAAATACCAGCAACTGGGCAGCTTATAAATAACAAACACCTCTTTCTTACAGTTCTGGAGGCTGGAAAGTCCAAGATCATGGTACAAACAGATTCGATGTCTGGTGAGGTCACACCTCCTGGCTCATAGATGGCATCTTTTTGCTGTGGATTACATGGCAAAAGGGACAAGCTGGACTTCTGGGGTCTCTTTGATAAGGGCACTTATCCCAATCATGAGGGCTCAGCCCTTGTGACCTAATGACCTCATCACCTCCCATAAGCCCTCCCTCCTAATACCATCTCCTTATGGGTTAGGATCTTGACATATGACATTTGAGGAGACATAAACATTCAGACTATTGTAGTACTCTCACTTTAGCACTGCTGTTTGTGACCTTCTTGCCACCATCTTCTGAGTGACTCTCATTAGAAACTTGCTGGTTGCTTTTCAGTATTCTGACTCCAAGTAAATCAAAACTCTCCAGTCAGGAGTCAGGCGTGAGCAGTTCTTAAAGTCCCACAGGTAATTCCAATGGACAGCTACAGTGAGAATGACTGTTTTAGAAGCTCCATTGCAACTCCTTTTGAGAGCCTTTAAAAATACAATTTTTGTCCCCTAAGGTCTGAGTAACGTGAGTTTCATCTACTCGATTATGTCCCACCAACTTCCACCTTGGTACAAGCGGCCAGTTGGGAGCGTTCTGGGACATAATAAAGTCAAAGCCTGAGGCAGGCTGCTCTCCGTGATGGGTACCTAGCTGCCGATCTCCTCCCTTTCTCATGTGGCCGAGCTAGAACGTGCCGGTGGGGAAGGCACTGAGCCAGCCCCATCCATTTCCATCTGTCGTTCGCTTCCCATTGTGCAAGGAGCAGCAAGTGTAAGACCACAAAGCCAGGCAACAAAGGCAGAAACATGGCTAGGACGTTGTGTTTACGCCCAGAGAGACTCAGGAATTTGCCCACTTTTAATGTGATTTAAAGTGATAATTATAATCTCCCTTTAGAAGCAGGAATCGGGCTTTTGTAATCTGAAGCAGGTTTGTGATGTGTAGTCAAAGGAAGAGAGGGAGGGGAAGGGGGAGAGGGAGGGGCTAAAAAAAATAACAGAAGCAGAAGATCGCTGAGAGGAATCACAGGAATGTAAAAAACTCCTGATAAGCTCTAACGAATAAAGATGAGGGGTTTGCTCAAAGTGGCCCACAGATTATAAGTCAAAAGCAGTGGCGATGTTAGGTACAGTTGTAGGGGAAAATATCTCAACAATGCAATTAATTATGCTGAATAGCACATATTCATACCCTTGGATTGTTGAAAACTCAAACTGGACCTCAGAACCTAGGAGCATAGAAAGGATCCCAGTGGCTGCTATGGGTCGTTTCTCATTTTGCTATCAAAATGGCAGGGCTGAGGGAGGAGCTTAATTATGAAGGATCTCTGAAACCACACTAAGGAGTGGGCTTTTTCCTCTGGAAAATGGAGGGTCTTCGTAAAGGTTTAAAATGAGGAAATGAAATGATCAGAAAGTTCACTTGGGCTGCAGAAGGGAGCATGGATTAGAAGGGGACAACCCCAGAATGACCAGAACTCTGAGCCATATTGTAAACAGTGATGGAAAACATAGCCCAATGGGCTGTTTTCTATTTTATATCATTTATACAAAAACAAAGTCAGGAAGCTCACATAGAAAACAGTGTTAGAAATCCAGACAAAAGGTAATGGCAGCCTTCGCCGAGGTGAAATGGAGATGCAGCGGAAGTTCCAGTGCTCGTGAAGAGGTGGAATGGCAGGACCACGCCCTGGGCCGAGGGTCCCGTCCTGAGGTTCTCTTCCCGCTACCCCTCCCCAGCCCGTCGTGAGCAAGGCTGAGTAGCTGGCTTGACAGAAGGGATGGGAATAAGAGAATAGTGGAGGAGACAGTGGGGGCTGCCACAATCAGAGCCGTCAGTCACCTGTGTCCCCCCTACATTTGCTGTTCATGCTTCGGAGCCTCTTCTGCCCAGTGCCAGGAGGAAGAGGTGTGTGAGAACAGTGAAAACAAAGCGGCAGGAGGAGGGTCAGCACTCCTCCCATCCCGTGACTGTTGTCCCAGCAGCTGCTGTCCCCACTTCCTGTCATGGCTGCCTCCACTGCTGGCCATCACCAACTCTCAAGTCATTGCTTCTGCAGTCTTCATCATCATCATCATCATTGTCCTCATCACTGTCCTTATCATCACCATTTCCTTCCATTTGGCATCTACACACACTCTTCTAAGACAGACTTCTCACTTGTCCCTGAAAAATCCAGGTTCTCTCAATCTTTTTTCCTTTATAGATACTTTTCCCTCAGAGTATGCATCCTTTCCACTCTTCACCTAAAATATGCCACTCTTCCTTCCAGATACAGGTAGACTATCTCCTCCTTTGTGAAGACATCCCCACGCATCCGCAGAAAGTTGGTCTCTCCCTCTTCTAAACTCCAATAGACTCTTCTCTCATCTGAATGCCAGAAATGATCATTCCCACCAACCCCAGCACAAGAATAGACCATGTGCATTGGACATTTACTATGACCCAGGCACCTTGCTGAGTTCTTTAGGTGAACTAAACCTCACAACAATCAGATGAGCAAGGTTCTGTCACTAACACCAGGTCACATGGTGTGTAAGCCGGGAAGTCAAATTCAAACCCAGGCCATCTGACCCCACAGCCTTGTTCTGAGCCACTGTGCACTCTGCACCTCTTGCTCCTGGAGCATTTGTACCTTGACTTATACCTGCTCCTCGCTCTCTGACTCTGATCCCCTGGCCTCTGAGTCCCTCGAAGCAAGAATTGGCTCTCTCTTATTTGGAATCATACGGTGCCACAGTGGATTTCCTAGAAACATAACCTAGGTGGTGATTCTTGGGCAGGGGATTTATTGAGGGAGGCTCTCAGGAGAAACTATTAGAGTAAGAGACAGTATGGAGTGGAGGGAAAACCATGGGAAGATGCGATTTCAGAAGAAGTCTCACCTCTGCCTGAGCCCACGGGGAGCTCTGGAGTGTGATTGCATCAGAGCTTGTCCCACGCAGAGACAAGGAGGCTGGGCCCTTATGGCCCTCACTCTTATCAAGCAATCCTTGCCTACAGCTCACACCCTAATGGTTGGAAGGACATAACCTGCAGGCAGCTCTAGCCAGGGCAATGCTCCAGAGAAAGGTGCAGCCAACACCCACAGCACCCAGGGGATGGGTGCACCATTCTAGTGAAGGAGACCTAGAGAGCTTAACACCAGTATCTGCTATAGTCGTAACTGCAAGAAACACACACACACACACACACACACACACACACACGTATACATATACGTGTGTGTGTGTGTGTGTGTATAACAGCATATGAGCCAAACAAAACATACCCGTAGGATCTTTTATCCAGCCCATGGCTGTTTTCACCCCCTGTAGTGGACACACCCAGAACGCAGGTCCAAATGAACCAATGAATTTGAAGTCATCATGTCAAGTCCAAGGCTTCTTCTCCGTTTATGAGACCTTGGCTACACTGCAGAGGCTTGAGCAGATGTCCAACACACACCATTCCATCTCTAAATATCATCTGAACTACAACACGAAAAATTAACTAAAATGCAAACATGTTCTTCAAGGTTTTCTTTTGATGCAGCATTGCTTCCAGCAAAGGGGGAATGGGATGTAAGAGCGGTGGACTTTTTTTCAGTTTGCAGCACAAAAGATGGTATTGATCCTAACTCACCCAAAAATAGAAAATAAAATATGAAGAAGGCAAGTGCTGAGCCCAAACCGGTGTGGCTGGTTGACAGTGTGTCTGACACTCAGGTGGTTCTGTCACAGCTAAAGGGAGGGTTCCTTTCCTGGCTCCACCAGTGAGTCTGATGTGGGCAGCTCTGGAATTGGAGCAATATTGACTCTTTTTTTTTGTTGTTTGCAATGCTCTCTCCTTTAAAAATAACTGAATCTAATCCTGTTTGGGTCAGCATAACAGGAAAGTAATCATCTGTTCCTAAGGGTAAAATGAAATCTGATCCAAAAATTCTACCAACATTCTATTTCAGCTTTTTGGAACAGTTTTTGATCTTAATGTTAAGTGGAAGGCTTCATTATGATAAAAGTTTCACCGTCTCCTGTGGCTCCGTCTGTCGGCAGTAGGGCTACTTTACTGGTCTCTTTGTTTCCAAAGAGACCTCTCCCTTCCCAATTGCCCAGTCATCGTTGTCAACTGAGGTGCTGTTTTTCCTCAGGTCTGCAGGCATTCTACAGCTCTGTATTTTTCCTTTACAGATATTCCCATAAGCTTTTTTTTTTTTTTTTTCCGTTCAGCACAACATCCCGGAGGGGTGCAAATGTCGAATGAGAGAGTGCTATTATGTGGGGCAGTGATCCAGCAGAGTCTCCCCAGGCGTTTCCACTGACCTGGGGTGATTTAATAAGTGCTCCGAATCACACTCTGCTGATTTTCACTGTCCCTAGCTGGCAAGGCTGAGTGATAGCCCCATATTAATTATCAGCTTCAGTCCTTAGCTGTCATGTTGCCATTCCTACCCATGGCAGGTCCTAAATCTGGCTGGATATTAGAATCACCTGTGAAGACTGTTAAACATCTAAATCCTGGGCCCTACCTGAGACCTGCTCAATCAGAATTTACCCAAGGATGAGGTTCAGTAATCTTTATTTTAATGAGCTTCCCATCACCCAGCCCAACATGGGTCCTGTGCCCAGAACAGTGTGGTTTATAGCAACTTTATTCGGCTGGAAACAGCTGTGGTGTCCATCAACAAGAAGATGGATAAACACACTAGTCATCCATACTATGGAATACGGCTCAGGGATAAAGAACAGAGTACTGCTCACAGTAACATAGATGAATCTAAAAACAATCTGCTGAGTGAAAGAAGTCAGACACGAAAGAATACATATTTATAATTTCATTTATATGAAACTTTAAGCATATCTAATCTATAATGATATAAAGCAGATTTATTTGTTTGGTGTAGGGGTTGGGGGATGGACTGGGTAGGTACAGAAGGGAACTCTTTAGGGTGATGGGAATATTCTGTGTATGTAATAGTATGTAATATGGTAGTGTATATGTATTTGTAAAAACTCATCAAACTATATGCTTAAAATGAGTGCATTGTGTATATAAATTATGCCTCAGTAAAAAAACGATTTATTAGGTGATACTTAATATAGCAGAAATCATGAAGTTGATAGAAGAATGCCCAAAGTTTAGTAAATGGTACTCAGGTACATGATAGAGAGTAGACAGTATCCTAAGAGAAATGCAGACAAAATGCTGTGAAACTTAAGAGGGAGGAAAAATTTTTTCAGTGGCAAAATGGGACAGTGTTGGGTTCTTTATATAATAAGTAACATTTCTGTGGAGCCTCTGAGAAAAAGTAAAGTGCATATGGGGCCAGAATGAATATATAAGTGAAATTGGGTTGAAATGAATATCACGGGCCAGAGATAGGGGAGGGGAGGGGTCCTTTAAAAGCTACATGCACCCTGAGGGAAACAGGAAGAATAGGGGAGACCCCACCACTTTGGCCTTTGTGACATTTAAAGGCCTTTCCAGTCATCAAAACCAGGATATATGGGCTTTAGCACCAGCTGGTACAGTCACTGATTCCCCCTCTGTCCTCTGTTCAGAGAACTTGACTGGCAGCAGAGCAAACTGGCAGGGCCAGGACCAGTGTGAAGCAGTCGCAGCACCGAGCATGACCATGGTGGGAGGCAGGGTCACGTAGAGGCTCACATGTGTGCAGAACCAGAGAGCGAGTGCCTCATCCTAGTCCTGGCCTTGCTTTCTGGTTATCTGGGAGCAGGATCCCCGGCATCTGTTCATTCATAGCCATGCGTGAGTGCTTGCTCCATTCCAGGCACTGTATTAGATGCCATAGGAGATACAGTGTCCTCAGCGAGCTCACAGTCTAGCAGGGACGGGAGAAATAAGTGTGAGAGGGGAAGCCCAGGGGCTGTGAGTGCTCATAGGAGAGATACTGGGCCCAGACTGGGCGGGGTGGTCAGCAAATTTTTAGGAGAAAGTGAAAACTCAGCTAAGATTGAAACAAGGGAAGGTGTTCCCTTCTGGACCTGCTTGTTCTAAAATTTGGAACTTGGCCTTAGAGACCAAGAGCCCACCCAGGCACTGACTTGCAACAGCTGATGTGACTGTGTCTTCCCATGCCTTCGCAGATTTGTGACGTGGCCAAGGGAGCCCCACAGTGCCCTCCTGTCCCAGATGGAGTCTGTCCCAGGAACCTCAGCATCCGCCAGCTCGCCACCAGTCCCAGCAACAGAGTCCTCTGAGGTCAATCTAAATGATTTTGTTAAGTAAGTGCAAATGCAAAGCCAGAATGAATTTTTTTAAATAGATCCTTCTCTCTGCACTGATTTACATTTGCAAACTCATCCCTCATTCATCCAGCCGCTCACCAGTCAACAGTTTAACGAACGCCTTCTGTGTTCGGCCCTGGACTAGGCATCTGGGATACAGAATTGAAAGTCATCTTTGTTCTCAGGAGGTCATAGGCTTCAGAATCCTGGGGGGCTGAGCCCTTCCAATTATGTTGTGTCTCCATCTGCCCAAGGTCTACAGCCAGGATCAGGTCAAGGGTAGCAGGCAGAAAAAGATACGACAATTGGTCAAACATTATATCCTCACAATAAATGTCACAATAAATGATGAAGCTTAACATTGAGCACTGGGGGCACATCAAATTGTCTGAAGAATCACTAGAGCTTCCTAGAACTTGTTAAGTTGGCCATGGGCTTGATAGGCCACAAAAGAAGAGTTGGGGCCTATAGAAAATTGACCACTTTGATGCCCGAGAAAGGCGTCCCTTGATTGAGAGCCACACTTGCTCTGTGGGGTGCAGTGGGGCAAGGGGAGGAAGACAGGGCTGTTATGATGAAGACTGTGTTGTGATGGCTGCCAAGTGAGTGATTCTCCACATTTCATTAAACTCCCCAGGACTATCCTTGTGGATGAAGAGTTGGGGTCCGAAGAGAGAGAACCGAAAAAAACAGAAGTGCCCGCCATTGTCATCACAGATGTACGGTTTCCTTTCCCTAGGGCGGGTTGGCAAGTCCATGGTCCTTTCCATAAAACAGAGGCAGAGCCAGAAGCAGAGTAGCAAGTGCAACACTGGGGTTTGGCTGTGACGAGGCTGTGAAACTTTATCCGGGTCACTTCCCAACCAAACACCCACAGAGCCTCAGGAAGCAACCATGGTAGGAGGCAGGGTCACGTGCCCACACACCTTGACAGGTGGATTTTCTCTGAAATGGAAAAGCCACTTAACCTCTAAACCTTGGTGATCTCGTGTTCTTCTCAACCCCTGGATAGGAACTACAAAAGGAGAAATATTTTCCTCAATAATTTCATAGTAAAAACAAAGAGGAAATCAAGAGAGTTTACAAATTCATACCCTTAAATTCTCCTAGAGTGATGGCCTAAGTAAATCATGGGATATCGAAAGATTTGTGTACAAAGATGTTTGTTGTAATACTTTAGAAACAGCAAAAACAAGTTTTTTAATTATTGTATGTACATACTGATATATAATCTTTTAAAACAGGGTTTGTCTCAGTAGTGGTATAGTGGGAATAAACAAGCATTATCACACTTTGTAGGTAGGCGTATGAATGGGCATAGCCCCTATGACATACAGTTTGTCAAGTGTATCAAAATTTAAAATGAACAGTCCTCTGCTAGGATATTATTCTTCACCTTTACATTTACAGAAAGACATGTAACTATTCTTGTATACTGCAGCTTTGTTAGTAAAAGCAAGAAAAATGGGAAACAACTCTACCAATAGGAGACTGATTGGATAAGCTAAATTACATCTGCACAAAGCAATACTATGAAACTCTTTTGCGGAAAATGACAAGGTTCTTTACATACTTTTTGGGAGCAATCTCCTATATTAAGTATGTTTGTGAAGAATGTTTAGTCCCACGGGGAAGCAACGCTCATGTTACAGTGTCAACTGAAAAATCAGAATACAAATAAATATACATATATACACACATATATACATATATCTACAATATAATCTCATGGTTGATTTGTATTTCTCTTTTCGAACCTTTCTGTATTTTCCACATTTTTTAGAATGAGTATGTATGTGTGTATAAAACACTTATCTTTTAAATGTTAATTCTTTTTTTCTATTTTCAAAAGAGGTGTCATAGAAAACTCAAGAGTACAGAAAAATGAAAGCAAAAATTCTCAAAATCCCACCATTCATAGAAACCTACTATTGAAATTTTAGTAACCTTCCAGATATATCTATTTGCATATGCAAATCTCTGAATGAATTTACACACGCTCACATTTTTAGGTGTGATACATAGACATATGTAATTTTACATAAATGTAACTACTTTATCGCTCAATAATATGTTTTGCACATAATTTCTGGTTTATAAATATGCATCGCATCATCCCCATGCACAGAATGTCAGACACACTTTAAAATGATCCCCTATTGATAGATAGACATTTAGCTTGTTTCCAGAGTTTTACTATTATAAATAACGCTGCAGTGAACATCCTCGTACAGCCATTTTCGGTGCTTGTCCAATTATCTCTATAGGAATAGGTACTACAGACATAACTCGGAGATATTGAGGCTCGGTTCCAGATCACCACAATAAAGCAACTGTCGCAATAGAGAGATTTTTCAGTTTCCCAGTGCATATAAAAGTTATGTTTACACTATATGTCTATTAAGTATAAAACAGCATTATGTCTTTAAAAAGTCAATGTACATACCTTAATTTAAAAATGCTTTATTGTTAAAAAGTGTTAACCTTATCATCTGAGACTTCAGCAAGTCATAATCTTTTGGGTGGTAGAGGGTCTTACCATCAATTTGTAACAAACAAGCAGTATCTGCAAAGCGCAATGAAGTAGACTGTAATAAAATGAGGTATGCCAATAATTTTAAAATATATACAACATACTTCATTTTTCTGTATGCGATGGGGAGGAACACATCAATGACCCAGTATGAGCACTTGCTAGCTTTCCTCACACCTCTAATTTCTAGGAATTAAAAGTGAACTCTGCTGAAACAGAAAAAACAAACCAGAGCCAGGTGGAGTTTCAGGAATCCCTGTGGATATTTGAACAGGAGGAAATGCTTTCTATTGGGATAGAAGAAGTAAGTAACCCCCCATGGACCCTAAAGTCATCGATACTAACTCTTCTTTCACGTGCCCCAAGTTAGAAATTTAAATCTTGCCAGAGCGCTGTTACTGCCATGACCATCATATATTTTCAGGGTGCTGGGCTAGTCACCTTTCATGGACTCAGACAAGTTAAAGTGAGGAATTAATCTGTAAATTGACTGAACTTTAACTTACCTTTTGCAGGCCCTTCATCCTGATAGATGCTCTCATGTAGAATGACTTTCTCTGCAGGTGTTTGACATTTTGCCCCTCTATGGAGTGCTGCAGCCTCACAGCAGCCACCAGATATCTTTCACCTTCTACGGACACTGTGACGTCGTCGCGCAGGCTAAAGCTCTGTGCGAAGTGGAAGGAGGGCCCACCTACGAGATAATACTGAGGGGAGAAGCATCCCTGGTCAACTATTCCTTCGACACCAAGGACATTGACTACGGATTACAGGTACTGCCAGCCACCAGGAGATTTTATGCTTTTATCATTGTCCTTGTTCTCTCTGGGAACCCATCATCCATCTTTGATCCCTCTCCTGCCTCCCTAACCCTGATCATCCTCCCACTGCCAACTGTTTGCCAGGCATTTTCATTTGCTTTTCTCACTGCCTCCTGAAATTCAGCTTGTTAGACGCTAAAATTTGCATCTTCCCTCTCAACCCAGAAGCCCATTCCAGCTTCTTCGTTGTGGAGCACTACTACCTTCTCGGTCCCTCAAGTTTACCATCTCCAAGGCATTTGCCACTGCACTGTCTCCTTCGCCTCCCCACATCCTTACAGCATCCATGGTTTGCCGATTCTTCCAGCAGGATCCCTCTGGGTCAGTTTTCCCTTCCCATTGCCACTGTGGTTATCACGCTACAGAGGCTCATCGAATCATGCCTAAATTATTCCAGCAGTTCTTCTCAGACTGTAATGTGCGTACAGCCACCTGAGAATCGTATTCAAGTGCAGATTCTGATTCAGTGGATCCAGGGTGGAGCCGGAGAATCTGTATTTCTAACAAGCTTCCCACTGATGCTGATGCTGCTGATCCAAGGACCCTATGGAAGCAAGGAGTTAAAACCCATTCTCAGCTCCTACTCCTAACCCATCTAAATGTCATTGCCAGATAGATTTTCCCCAAATTGCATTTTCATCCCATCAGTTCCTGAACACTAACCCCAGCAGCATTTGGGAAGGCAATATAGTGTTGAGAAAAGAGCATCATTTTATAGTCAGAAAAATTGGGATATTATCCTGGTTTTACTTCCTACCGACTGTGTGACCTTGGGCACATCACCTAACCTCTGCAAGCCTCGGTAACCCTCATCTATAAAATGAGCATGTGATGGCAATGCCTATCTCACCAGGTGGTTGTGCTTACTTAAGTGTCAGGTCAATACTGTGCCTGAGTCAGAGAAGGCCTTCAATCATGGGTCTCTTTCCTTGTCACCCAGAGGATCAGAGCCATGTTTCTCCATGTGGGTGAGGACATCCTAAGCTCCTCTCTTAACCGATGCTCCTTACATTAAACTTTGTTTCTCATAATTCCCCATTATAGCCCAGTCATTCATTTGTGACCAGGCCGGTTTACCCACTGGCTCTAATGCACCCCAGCCCTTCCTGCCTCCACATTTCCTCTTATATTATCCCACTCATCCTCTATCCCACCAGCCTCAAACCTATGCGTACCATAAGATCCAACTCTTCACCATCCCTCCATTATCTTTCTCTTACTTTACATGCTCTTGAGATTTAAGTTTAGTCTTTCCCGTAATATAATGTACCTTCTAATTTTTGCTTTGGAATAATTGTCAGCTAATTCTATGTCTGTACCTTCTCTTTCCAATTTGGTTTTGTATTATATACTCAGAGACATCTCCTACCAAATTTTAATGGGGGTTATATCCCCATTATATAGCTACTGCAGGTATAATTACTGAATTGTGTGTGTATGTGTGCATGTGTGTTCATAGGTTAAAGATTGTGCCTTAAAGCAAATCCACTCAACATCTATCGAGACCTTGTTCATTGCATTGACCAAATAGAATTCTCTTTCATTCCTTATCTGCAGGGTCCTTTGGGCAATTGGTTCTGGCTCCACTCAGAATATATTCTTTGAAGCAGCTCTTCCTTGCCCTAGCTTGTCTTAAGAACCCCCGAAGTAGCTATTGTGAATGTTGGACCTTCTGGTTAGCTGCTTAATTATGTTAGCAAAATCTCAGGAAAAAGAACATGTCTGGCCTATTGTTTCCATGTCTTTCCATGTAAATAGAAAAATTCATTCTAGAAAATTCTAAACTCAAATCTTATTTAAAAAAAAAAAAACAAAAAACAAATCTTCTTGGTATAGAAAAGCTTACTTTAAGATCCTCTCCCCTGAGTTCTTTGTGGTGAAGAAACTTTGTGCTGAAGAAGTTTAGGGTTAGACACTCACCCCACAGCCACACTAAACTACAGTAATTGTCAGAACTAAGGTAGAGCAGGTTTCCAGGGTTTAGTGCTCCTCCCACCCCATAGGCACCTTTTTATGATACTAAAATGGGAATTGGCTACGTCTACATCATGAAAAATAAAATCCATGTCTGGGAGGCACGTTTGTCTAGCCACCTCTGTCGGGATGGTAATGGCACCCCGAAGCGTGGATGACGGAGAGGTCACTCCTCTCCCCCTTCTCCTGTCAAGCTGTTTGACCACGTCACAGAGAATGAAATCACGCTGAAGAACACTGGGAAAGTCGGCTTCGAGTTCAAGGTTCTGACTGACTGCCAGTCTTCACCAGACAACCTTGTGCCTGGAGTGCCACTCATCCTGCCTCTCTCAGTAAGTAGCCTTCCCGTGCTGGCCAGGTGGCCGTGACTGGAGGAGCCCAAATTCAGAACTACAAGCTGCACTCCAGAGGTATTTCAGATTACACTAAATGTCCACTGCTAGGATTATGGGTGTGATTTTTTTTAAAGTAAAACTAAAGAGCCCTCAGAAGTAAGAAAAAGAAATAAACCTAAGCATTTCACTCATTTATTAAACAAATATTTATTGAGTCCTGCATTAGCCAGACACTGTTCAGGCACCAGGGGTACAATAGTGAACCAAACAACCTGTGGATTTTTTCCCCATAATTGTAGGAATAGTTTATTTCCACTATGTCCTCACACTTCCCTTGTAATTCCTTAAAGCTGAGGGCCTCCTCTCCACTGACTACAAATGAGCCAAATTGGTTTTAGAAGCAAATGGAGGGAGTAGTTTCTTATACATATTATGTAAACCTATCAGTTTTAAGGAAATTTCATTGAATTTTTCTCATAAAAATAATTTTTTATCATAAAAATAAATCTTGTGGGAGGAATGTGAGTGTAGAATAACCAGCATAATATGCCTTTGTGATTATCTAGACCATCAAACTGCTAGAAGCAAGAGTCCATTGTAAATTTTAAACCTTCATTGTAAATTTTAAAGCTCCTTCTGGTCTTTCTGCTGTGTAGGGTTTTATCAGTTCACTTGAAGAGCAGGTGTTGAAGGTTTACTACTTACCCGGAGTACCTGAGGTCTTTCAGAGGAGTTTCCAGATACAGATTGCCCACCTAGACCCAGAAAATATCACACTGCATGGAGAAGGAATTTTCCCCCGAATCTGCCTCGATCTCCCCAGGAACCTCAAAGGTACTACTACCCACTATTGTATTTCCCCACTGGAGACAAAAGATGCATTTTAGCTTTGCTTCTTTGAAGGTTAATGACTACTCGCATTATTTGCTTAGCAGTCCCCACTAGTTCCCTTCGGTGTTATTCCTCAATTGCAAAAAAAAAAGTCAAGAGTTAAAATTGACTTGGTGACTAGAGTTTAGTGAGACAACATCTGGCCATGGCAGTCCCAAATTAAGACCCCCTAGCCAGTTTTGCCATCCTTGAATTATTTATAAACATCAGGAAATTGCACTTTCGAAGGCCTTTTCTTTTGGCACATGTTCCTTCCAGCTATAATCTCTCCCTGAGTTTTCCTTTCCCAGTAGCACACTCACAGATGGCCGTTGAGAACAGGAAAGCTGATTTTACTGCAAGGAGTACAATTCTCAAAATATAAACAGCACTGAAAGACAACCAAGGTTCTGACCCCTTATTTTGGCATCACAGAGGTTAGAGGCTAATTTAGACAGTTGCTGTCTGCTTATACGTCTAGCCAAGGCTTTCATGATAACACCTGGCCTCCAGAGCCATTGCTCTGCACCAGCATATCTCTGTCCTGGCAGATCCTAGAGCTCAACTGAACAGCTCTTTTAGCCATAGACTCTCTCTGGCTCTTTCTTGCTAGACAAAGGTCAAGAGAATCTTCTCACTCTTATTTGTAAATCCCTCGTCAAGCTCTTTGAAATCCACATTTCCTAAACAGCTTCAGACTAAGCCCTCACATCTCAGCCTTTCCTCCTAGCCATTCCCCAGAGTCACGAACTCAACTGTTGATAATCATCTATTAAATGCTAATTGTCTGCTCCCTGAAAATATGAACACAAATGTTAGCAAATCTAAGACTGACACACTCTAGCATCTAGAGTTCCAGCTAGACAGAAGCTAGTCCAATTCCACATATAATTGTCAGGAAGGCACACCTTTACCTGGCCATTGAAAACTGGGCACCCAGCTGGCCTCTTAAGGCAGAAACGGGCTTTGGCCAGTGCAGGGCTTTAAAAGAATTTAAATGTGAAGACCATGAGTTGGGTCTTCTGTGCTCCACTTCCCCTGCAGTCCTAGTGCTCCCTATTGTTTCCTAATAGGCACTGTAATTACTTCGCAGGCCTTACCCACTCACGCATTTGAATTTGCATTGCTTTCTGGTGAACTTGGGTATCTGAAATCTCTCCTCCAATTGCCTACCCTCTCCAGTTCAGGGGATTGTAACGTATTTAGTTGTAATTAAAGCAACGTGACCTCAAATGTTCTTTTTGGTCATTGAGATTTCATAAACACAACAACTAATTTAAAGAGTGACCATCCATCTGGGCTTGTCCTGCATGAGGGGTTTCCCAGATCAGCCAGTTGTCGGTGCTAGAACTGGGAAAGTGCCAAATAATTTGGGATCCACTTGGTCACCCTACGAGTGATTTAGGATGTTCCTGCCATCAAGTTTTTGAGAATCAGCTGGTAGGTAGCTCACTAAAGCATAATGTCATTAAACGTAGTGAGGTCTCTGATACAAAGTCAGCTCACTCACAAATTATCTCACCCTGTAAATCAAAGAAAACATAGCAGAGGAGATACCAAAAGTTTACTTCCTTTCTCACTTGATTTACCCTTAGCTAAGAGTCTGTGTTTATGGCATAATTCATATATTTCTAACCATCCTGACATCCTTTTCTTTCCAACCCCCACAGGAAATGAAAAGTATGAAACCTTCTTGAATCAGGCCAGAAAAAACCTAGAAAAAGAGTGCAACAAATACAAAATGTTCCATCACTTTGAGACAACTGAGGAAATGCCTGAAGATGAGTCTTTTGAGGTGAGACTAGCCTCACTCTGCACAGAACGTATGTGGCAGAAGGACAATAGGTGCAAAGGCCCCAGGGCAAGAAGGACATGGTATTTCTGAGAAACAGAAAGATAAAGAAAGATATAGCTAAGCAAAGAAGGAGGGAGGTTAGGGAGCCAAGATGAGCCTAAAAAGGTAAACAGCCCCCTAGTGAACCTATTAAGGGTTTTGAACTTTATCCTGAGGCAACAAGAATTCACTAAGTGTTTCCACTGGGATGCGGGTAATCTGATTTTGCATCTTAAAAAGATCCTTTTGGTTGTCTTGTGGAGCTCTAAGACAGGGGCTTGGGGAAGATGAGAGTAGATGTGGCGAGATCAGTTACTTAAAAAGCTGACCAAATCATTCTAAATGAGAGATGGAGGTAGTGTAAACAAAGGTGGAGTCAAGAAATAGTTCCGAGATGGATAGGTCAGGGATTAGGGATTGGTTGAATATGGGGGATAAGGAGGAGGTGACCTCCTAGTGATTTGTTCAGATGGCAAAGTAAGGAAGGGGCACTCAGGAAACTGAGGAGGAGAAGCAAGTTTAGGGAGGGAGAGAGGAAGGGAGATGAGTTCAGATGGCCCATTATCACACATGAGATTTCTGTGCATCATCCAAGTGGAGATATCTGATAGGGAGCTAGAACCATTGCTGTGGACCTGGAGAGAGAGAGGGGATGGAGGACATGATTTGAGAATCATCAGATGGTCATTTAAATCACAGGAAAAGATGCGCTTCCCTAGGAAATGTATGGGGCGATTAGGGAAGAGGAAATATTCAAAGCAGAGACCTTAAGTACCCAACAGCTAAGTGGGAGAGAGGCATAGCCAAAGGGGTTCTGGAACAGTCAGGTGTATGTGATGCCTCCACGGTGGGAGCCAAGCCCAGAGGTGGTCTCTGAGGAAGGGAGGGACCCAGCTTCATAAAGGCCGCCCCTGCTATGGGATATGAAGGCAAAATCCCCAAAATGTCCTCTCTGACCATTCCTTGGAATTCCTCTTAACAGTCTATTTCTGACCTTGAAGGCTGCTTTCTCTGTGTGCTCTTCTTTTAAAATGCAAATGGACATGAGAATATTGTCCTAGGGAAGAATTATATATGTAGCTAGAGAGCCACTAGACTGGTTAAGAGGGAGTTCTAAAATGGGGAAGAGGTGTGTCACTGGGGACACTGGGAGCCCCAAAGGCCACCTGTGCTAATTTATTTTGCAGATACTGAAAGTGAACCTTAGCTCCATGGATAATCATAATAATAACAGCTACCATTTATTGAACTCTTAAACTCAGTCTGGGCCACACTATTGACCTGCATTATTATTTCATTAAATCCTCTCACAATGGGGAGAGGGAGGAGTACAGTGCCATTATCATCTTAATTTTACAGTTTTACAGCTCATAGAAGTGAAGTGTATTTCCCAAGGCAAGCAGCAGAGCCAGGATTTGAATCCAGGCCTGTCCAGCTCACATTGTGTGCTTGGCCTCTGCCCCCTGCTGCCAGACTCCCCGCTGTCCATGAGGGCAGCAGTGTGTCTCGGCCTTGCTGCCGCGTTCCCAGGCGTCTCCTCATCAGAGCCTTAGGACAGTGGTCTCTGGCGGTCCCTCCAGACCTGGGCTGGGGTTCTGAGAACGCGATGGCACTAGCAGAGTAAGCTAGTCCCCCCGCATAAGCCAGGGGCCGACCACTGGCGGCTCAGGAGCCAAGCGTAGGGTTGGCTTGGCTGTTGTAGACTCTAGATGACTGGGAAGGCCTGTGGTGAGGCAAGCTCCTCTCCCTGTTTGTCACAGTTCCCACCGCTCTCTGTTTTGTTATCATGGGCCACTTCACACATTAACCTTTCCTGCCTGGCCCTGGACTTCAGGTTTGGACCTTCCAGAACAGTATTTCTCAACTTTTTACTGACACTCCCTCAAGACATTTTTTCTCTAATACCCCATTAAATAAATTTATTAAATGTAAAACATTATCTCTTCGAAGAGTTTGATATTAAATTTTTAAATATTAAAATTTTTTAAATTTTTATATTTTGGAAATAAATTCACAAGCAAGGTTGCAAAAAAAATGTTTTTTTCCAAATGGTAAACAACTTACATAATTTATAGTATAATTACTAAAAGCAGGAAATTGACATTAGTACTAGCTACAGAGCCTTATTCAGATTTCACCAATTTTTATGTTGCACTGGGGCGTGTGTGTGAGTGTGTGTGTGTGTGTGTGTGTTTCTTTAGAAGTTTTTCATATCTGTAGATTTGCATAACCACCACAATTAAGATACTGAATGGTTCTGTCATCACAAGGATCCCTGTGCTTACTGGGGAAATAGAATTAAAAACAAAATCTCCTTCCAATCCAGAAAAATCTCCCCGTAAAGGTAGAAGAGAAAGAAAACAATTTTATTATTAAATAATTATTAAACCAGAATGTGATCCATATCACAGGCAGTCCACTAAGAGATTGCAAAGACAGAAAGAAATCTCAGCCTTTTATATAGCCAACCAGATACAATCCAGTACATACTTGTTCTCATAGTGAACAGTAATCCTTAAGAACTATAACTGGTCCCCAAATTAGAGGACTTGACAATACCACTTGTCATATATAGTTCATCTTATATTCCCATGGTAATTGTGGTGACCATCTAGACTGTCTTCATCCAAAGGAAATTGGCTTCATCCAAAGGCAACCAGACTTCTCATTTTTTTATGACAGAGCCCTCTGAAGTTAGGCTCCCACCCTTCCACAAAGACTAGGCGATAGGGCTCTATTGTGCTTGATGATTACATACAAGAGATGGTTCAGATCCTTGGGAAAGACACTCTGGATTGTAAAGCTCACCAGAGGCTTATGATATAGCCTGTAAAAAGATTTATATACATTTCAAAGAGACAGAGAAAGAACTTACCAGTTTTCTAAAGTAAATGCTCTAAGAAAAGGGAGTGAGAAGTCTCTTCCCTTGTCAACAGGGAGAATCAAGCCTATTGTTTTCAATCTGTATTTGCCCTTATGCGCTACTCCTTTAGCCACATCCACCCCTAATCTCCCCATCCCTTGCCCCCGGCAACCATTAATCTATTCTTCATCTTGTTATATAAATCTTGTTATATAAAATCTTGTTATATAAATTATACTGTGTGTAACCTTTTGAGATGGGCTTTTTCATTCAGCATGATGCCCTTGAGACCCATCAATATCAATGGTTCATTTCTTTTTACTGCTGAGACTATTCATGGTATAGATGTATCAGTTTGCTTCCTCCACTCCACCCTCTATGAATATGTTAATACCACAGATAGATTGTTTGTTTAGGTACTGTGGCCTTTTGGAGGGCCACAAACCATTGGTATAGCTAAGATTTTTTTGCCCCTCTACGAACCAGTTTTCGCCCCGTTAGAAGTGGTATTGTCACATTGAGAATGCCTGTTTTAGAAGAATTTGCTCACTTGGTCTTCTCTCTTGCTCCAATTAAATGCTCAGCTCCAGATGGAAGTAGAGCGACTTATAGTTCAAAGCTATGCCTTAGAACATCAGAAAACAGTCATCCCCAATCCCACAGAGGACGTCAGCCATCGGAGTCGCCGCAGACTGGCCAAGTGAGTGCCCTCTGTGTTGTGCTTGTTTTAAAGTGTAGCAGAGCCAGCAGTGCTGCCCACCGGACCGTCGATCACCTCAGAATGCAATCCGCTGGCCTCTTGTAGCTGCCATCCGCTAGCATCCAGCCAACCAGGCAGGTCTCTGCCTGTTAAAGTCAGAAATGTCTGGCTTTGTCCATGTGCAGCCTGGTTTCAGGTTCACGAGAGCACGTGCTAAATGTGTTTTGAGATAATGGCTGAAACAGCGGTGAGGACATCTGGGGGAAGTGTCTTGTTCCTAGTCTCCATTTGGGGGCCATTAGTTATTCTCAGTTCTAGAATATAGCATTGTGCACAGGAGGTGGAAGAGAGCCTCACTCTCTCTCACTTTCGGAAAAGTGACTGGTGAGAAGAGCTTGTTAACCGTTTCAGAATCCAGCTGCCAGAGTATATCCTGGACTTTGGCTACATCATCCTTGGTGACGTCCGAAACCATATCATCAAGATCACCAACACCAGTCACTTCCCAGTGTCCTTCCATGCAGAAAAGCGTGTCCTTCATGACACAGGTAACCAGACTGAGGATACCCTTCCCCACTGCACCTTGTCATTTCTAACAAAGCCATCTGTACCGTCTTTCTGGAGTAGTGTCTCTGCATCTTCTGGGATCAGCCAAAAGAATTATTGGGCCATTAATCAGTTCTTTACATGCCCATCCTACCCCAGAGGGGCTCTATCTAAAGCAGCTCCTGTTTGCTGTTCCTCTTTTCCACTAAGAATTTGGTTTGTCTTGGTCCAGGCTTCAGTACTGAGCTAGATCGTGTAAAGCACCTGCCTTACTGTGAAACGGAAACATTTGAAGTGAGATTTGACCCACAAGGGACCAATCTTTCTGTTGGAAACAAAGAAGTCATTCTGCCCATCAAGGTAAGATGTACCGTGGGGCCCAGCCGACCCTCCCTAGCCTCTACCTCTGCTCATCCATCACCCTGGGTTGGTCCAGCTACTATTTCAGAACCGCGATCCTCCCCCCAACCCCATGCTCTGTGCTAACAGCAATTTTATGCACACTCTAGGTGGTTGGAGGGCCCACAGTTCACATCTGTCTCCAAGCCAAGGTGATCATTCCCACTATGACACTGTCCTGTGGAAAAGTGGAGTTTGCCACAATCCAGTGTGGACAGTGCCTTGTAGAGACCGTGCAGCTTTCCAATCACCTCCAAGTCCCTTGCGAATGGTTTGTCCACCACCATAAGCCATTTAACAAGGTGAGTGGGTTGTGGCCCACGGGTCCCCTTTTTTCCATCTCCATTTCAGCCAGATTGGTAATTCTAGGCATTCACTCTCCTCATTTCACTCTCCTGCACAAAGATTTTCAGTAACAACCTCTGTCTCTTGAATAAAATCTAGTTCCTTAGCTCAGCCCTAAAAGATAAATCAGGCCATGCTGTCTGGCTCATACCTTATTCACCTGGGTATCCCTGGTGTCCATACATTCCCTCATTAAATGTAGGCTAAGTGAATAGAGGTTGGAAAAGGCAGTTTTCCATAGATGATGATCTAATTGTCTAATATTTACTAACCAGCTGGAGAAACACATGCCAAAGTACTTAAGGCGGAAACTACATGCTGAATTAAAGCCAAAGACACGAATCTTTGAGATCCAGCCTACTTCTGGGATCTTGGATCCTGGTGAGAGGTCCAATGTACAAGTGAAATTCATGCCTAAAGAAGAGGTAAGCTTTAAAGAAACGTGGTTTCATTCAGGCTTTCTGAATCCCTTTGAGCTTTACTCCAATTCCTTGCTTGATTAAGTCTCCAGGGAAGCTTTGAGTGACCTGTGCTCTTTATCCCGGTTATGACATCTCAAGTACTTCTGGTTGTTGTAGAAGCTGTGTTGCCTGGTGGTTAAGAGCACTTGGTCTGGAATCAGATTTATCTAAGACATTGACTTTTATCAGTAGACCTGGGTTGGTGGTCTTCTGCCTCTGCACTTAGAGGCTGCGTGGCTTTGAGCAAATTACTTAACTTCTAGACTTCAGTTTACTCATAGATAAAATGAAAAATAATAATATCATAGGTCAAAAAATCTCTTACTGCAATTCTGAAATCCAATAAGCTCCAAAATTGGAAAAAAAAACTTTCTTAAGTTTCAGACCCAAACTCATTGGGCAGAAAAACCTCATCTGAACTGACATGAGACTATTCAGCCATTCTTTATGCCACTTAGTTTGCAGAGACGCACATTGCAACTGCAGAAATGTTAATGGGTTTGATTACAGGGGACCTGCCCCAGTCCCTGCTAAGGGTATTTGGTAGCATAGGGTATATGCACTGAGTTTACCTTTTGAAAAAGCTGAATTTGAAAGGGTCTGGCCTCCAGGGTTTCAGGTAGGACATTATCAATATGTACCTCCTAGGGTCATTTTGAAGATTACATTAATTAATGTGGAATGTACCTCCTAGGGTCATTTTGAAGATTACATTAATTAATGTGGAATAAAATACACAGTATATGGCTCTATATGTATGTAGCAAGTGTCTCAATAATTGTTAGCTATTATCATTAGTAGCTTTTATAATAGTAAGCACCTCCTGGTAAATGTACTCTCTGGGCCTCACAAACATCTCTTGTGAAACACCATCAGTACAAAGCTACTCCTGACAAAGAACATAGTAAAAAATTTAAAAACTTAGAACCAGAGAGGATCTCAAGAGGTTACACTGCAAAGACTTGCTTGAAGCTTAAGGCATTTGGAAGATGTTTTTCTTTTTAAAAAAAATCGATATTAGTTTTAGAATATCTGTGGTTAACTCCTATTTTCCTGGTAATGGCTTTGAGGAAAGCATAAGAATCTGCAGTGAGAAAGAAGAAAAGTGAATAACTGTATATCTGATTCTAAAATAAAGTCCCCATTTCTATCATAAAAATCTCCCCAACCCTTTTAAAATAAAATAGAATTACTATGCTTTTCATTCTTAGAGAGTCTTAAGACTGTCAGGGATTTACTCAAGATTTTGGATTTTTTACTGAATGAGGGAAATATCAGTAAATACAGTAAAAATAAATTTGTTCAGGCCTATAAATGTTGAGTTGGAATTGGTCAAAGTTAATAAAATGTTTCTACCAATTGGGAGAGGAATTTATTGGCTGTATATGATAATCGGTTAGCTCTGCAGCCCATACAATTCACACCTCTCTCTCCATCAGAAATCACCAATGTCCAGACTAGCAGCTCTTAGACATTATGTGTTCAGAGTACCCTGTGTTAGAAAACAAGGAAATGAAGGAAATGTTTTAGAAAGATTTCCATAAAAAGCAATTAAAATATAGAAGTTTGGATCATAAGGTGCTAATCTCATAACTATGGAAAAAACCCTCTCAGCCAATAATTCATTCCCTTATTGTCTCCAACTGTAGATATTTTTCTGTACATGTGTATGTGTTCATACATATTCCAACCATCTGATTCTCCTCCCTTGACTTAAGATAGCTGGGGAGCTCTTCACATCATGTAGCCAATTATGGCCTCCAACCCTGAGCCACAAGCTCAGCTGTATCAAAACAACTTGGGCATCTGGTTAAAAAGGCAGAATTCCCAGTCTTATCCTGACCCTGAAGGACTTCAGGGATGGGGTCTGTGAATCCTCATTCAGTGAAAGCAGATTAGGATAATTGGTATCACTCTCAACTGGTATTTGGATTATAATTGTATCAGATAAACTGAATGCCATAGCTGATTATCCCTCACCAGCCACTTAACTGTACATTCAAAAAAATGGAAATATGTTAATTCAGGTTCTTCACAAAATATGCCAGGGGACATTTTTGAAGGCAAACAGATTATTTGAGAAGTGTAGGGAATACCATAGAAAAGTAGGTGATAAGGGAAAGTAAAGCAGCTAATAGGGCATGTGAGCAAGCTACCTTGGAGACTGGAGCTTAATGCCACTGGAAAGTGAGAAAATATACAAAATACATATTTCAGGATTATCCCTCTCCAGGAGTGAGGGAGTGAGAGTCATTGGTTGAGGGCTGCTCCCAGAAGATATTACTTCCCTGCAACCCTCTTTCCTGCCCTGCTCTGCCCATGGGTAGCAGGGCCCATGAAGTGAGAGCCCAGAAGTGTAGGACCAGAGTTACAGGTAGTAGCAGCAGGACATCTAAATACACTGGGGGTCTGAGGGATTTAAACATGGCACTAGAAGGCCTTCTGCAGGTAACAAAGCATGGGTACAGTGCCTGGCGTGCTAGATATGCAGTATTAATACTGTAATAGAAATTGTCCTTATGCTATTTTATAAGAAAAGTTTTTTTTATTATTTTAATCAAAATAGGATCAATTTCAGTTTTACGTGGCATGTAACAGAAAAAATTCAGATACTTGTTTTGTTTTTATGTTTTCCAGAAATTCTACAGTCAGTCCCTGGCGTTTCAGATTGCCCAGAGTGCTCAAAAGCTCACGCTGCTGGCGCAGGGGCAAGGCTTAGAGCCACGCCTGGAATTCAGTCCTTCCGTTCTAGAGCTGGGGCCACTGCTGCCTTATGCACCTGGAGATGAGGCCGAGGTGGTGGTGAAGAATCCCTGTGACTTTCCCATTGAGTTTTACTCCTTAGAATTTGACCAGCAATATCTCATGGATGAGAAGGTGAGCAGAAGCCAAAACCAAACTCCCGTTTTCCTGCCCGTGCTGTGCTCTGCCATGTACACCTGCTCTTCTCTCTGCAAGGGCAGCTGCTTCCTGTCCTTTGCCCTTTCTTCCCCTTGAACCTTTCCTGGTCAATTTGAAGATCACTTTGTAGCCTTTTCAGACCTGCTTGACCCTGAGCAGAATTCATTGCTTCTTTGTCATCTCATTATACATTTTAAACAACCAATTGAAAACCAATACATGCTAATAGTTAAAATTCAAATGGTGAAGAATATGTGCAGCAATCATTATTTTGAAGTGAGTTTTTTGTAGACAGCATATAATCGGGTCATTTTTAAAAATACATTCTGGCAGTCTCTGTCTTTAATTGGTATATTTAGACCATTTACATTTAATGTAATCATGTTTGGGCTTAAATCTGTCATTTCTTTTTCTGTTCTGGGCTGCATGTTTTTCAGTTGCTTCTCTGTGTTCATTTTTTTTTAACTTTATTTTTTTAGAGTTTTAGGTTCACAGCAAAATTAAGGGGAAGGTACAGAGATTTCCTAGATACTCCCTGCACCCACACATTCAATAGCCTCCCTCATTATCAACCTCCCCTCTAGAATGGTACATTTGTTACAATTGATGAACCTATATTAGCATATCATAATTACCCAAAGTCCATAGTTTATATTACAGTTCACTCTTGATGTTGTACATTCTATAGGTTTGGACAAATGTATAATGACATAAATGAATCATTATAGTGTCATACAGAGTATTTTCACTACCTTAAAAATCCTCTGTACTCAGCCTATTAATCCCCTCCTCTTCCCATTCCCTGTCTCCATAGTATGGCCTTTTCCAGGATATCATATAGTTGGAATTATACAGTATGTAGCCTTTGCAGATTGCTTTTTTTCACTTACTAATATGCATTTAAGATTCCTCCATGTCTTTTCATTTCTTTTTAGCACAGAATAATATTCCATTGTCTGGATGTACCACAGTTTATTCATTCACCTACTGAAGGACTTCTTGGTTGCTTCCAAGTTTTGGCAATTATGATTAAAGCTGCTGTGAAAACATCCATGTGCAGGGTTTTGTATTGACATAAGTTTTGGACTCCTTTAGGTAAATACCAAGGAGCATGATTGCTGGATTGTATAGTAAGAATATGTTTAGTTTTGTAGAAACTGTCAACCTGTCTTACAGAGTGGTTATACCATTTTGTAGTCTCACAAAGACTGTCAACCTGTCTTACAGAGTGGTTATACCATTTTGTAGCAATAATTGAGAGTTCCTATTGCTCCTCATCCTCATTAGCATTTGATGTTGTCAGTGTTTTAGATTTTTATCATTCAAATAGATGTGTAGTGGTATCTCATTGTTTTAATTTTCATTTCCCTGATGACATATGATGTGGAGCATCTGTTCATATGCTTATTTGCCATCTGTGTATCTTTAGTGAGATGTCTGTTAAGGTCTTTGGCCCCTTTTTAATCAGGTTGTTTGTTTTCTCATTGTTGAATTTTAAAGGCTCTTTACATATTTTGAATAACAGTCTTTTATCAGATGTGTCCTTTCTAAATTAAATGTATTAGGATAACATTGGTTAATAATGTTATGCAAGTTTTTGGTGTACAGTTCTGTAGTACATCATCTGTGTATTGCATGGTACGCTCACCACCCAAAGTCTAGTCTCCCTCCATCATCACATATTTGATCCCCTTTACCCTCCTCATCCTCCCCTCACCCCTCTTCCCTTCTGGTAACCACCAAACTGTCGTCTGAGTCTATGCGTTTGTTTGTCCAGATATGTCTTTTGCAGATGTTTTCTCCCAGTCTGTGGTTTGTCTTCTCGTTCTCTTGACGTTGTCTTTTACAGAGCAGAAGTTTTTAATTTTAGCGAAGTCCTTATCAATTATTTTTTTCATGAACTGTGCCTTTGGTGTTGTATCTAAAAAGTCATCACCACACTCAAAGTCATCTAGATTTTTTTACATTATCTTCTAGGAGTTTTATACTTTTATGTCTTTCATTTAGGTCTACAGCCCATTTTAAGTTGATTTTTGTGGAGGATATAAGATTCATCTAGGTTTATTTTTTTTACATGTGCTGTACAGTTCCAGCACTATTTTTGAAAAAACTGTCTTTGCTTCATTGTGTTACATTTGCTCTTTTGTCACAGATCAGTTGACTATATTTATTTCAGTCTATTTCTGGGATCTCTATTCTGTTCCATTGATCTATCCAGGTCCATTTTTTACTATCTCCACCTTGCTCTCTTACCTTGAGGCTGAGCTATATGAACTATAGCTTTATCTAATACCCTTAGTACCTAGCTTTTTAGAAACTGCCTCTGAGTTCCCTACTATGAGCAATACTAATAAAATTAGCTGGTAATCTCTTTTCCTCTCTCCTCACCACCCTCTAATTCGAAATGACATTCTTTTACTTCCTGGTATGACTGCTAGGTAATCATCTCATGTACACTTCCTCCATGTTTTGCTTCTTGTATTATATCTACAGTGTTATAGCTTACAATATTAAGATGTCAGAACCCAATTTCCATCATTTGGTCTTAATTCTACACTTAAACATATTCAATGGTCAGCACTGGTCCTGGTTGTCTGAAGCTCATTTTCTAGTGGATTCTAGTGGATTTCTAGGGATCACGGGAACGATATTCTCTGCATAATTGTTTATCTGTGGGTTTTATTCTTGAAGATCAATTTGATCGGATACAATCCCCTTGGCTCACATTTTCTGCGCTTTAATATCTTAAACATATCACTCCATTTTTTTCTCGTAAGGTTTTGCTGTTCATGAAGTCCAATGCTTAGTTATCTATTACTTATCAGTTATCTGTCGCTTAGCACCTTAAAACAAATGTTGGTTATCTCATGTTTTCTGTGGGTTAGGAATTTGGGGATGGCTTAGCTCGGGTGACTCTGCTTCCTCAGAACCCTCCCCCAACTTGGCCTTCGAGTCTTCTATTTTCTTACTCCCAGTGTTTATGCTCTGCCTAATTTGGATTCTGCATCCAGAAGTTTTTCTCAAGATGGGAATATGCCCCTCTGGAACAGAGTCTTTTCATTAGATATTTATGAAATGCTCAGTGGCTAACACTGGCACAGCATCCTCTGTTGTGGGTCAGGTTCAATGGAAAGTAGAATCTAAGATTCTGAGATTTGCATGTAGAAGGTTTATTAGGGAGCACTCCCAAGAACAACACCTGTGAAGAATAAGGAAAGAAGAATTTGGAGAGAAAGAAGATGAACTGTATAATGAGTGCAACAGAGACTTCAGCTGATCCCACAGGAGTTACCCAAATGAAGCAAATTGGCCAGGACTTTGTGTCTCTGCATCAATCAGTTTTTGGAATATTCCTTCCTTTCCCACTGACCTCTGTCCTATATCAAAGCTCCATATATGAGTGAGTCTGTCCTAAGCTCTCTAAAATTCATTGGTCAATTCGTCTGTCCCAACATGAATACCACCCTGCCTGTAAGTCCTGATACCTGATAGGGCAGTCCTCTCTCTTTATTCCTCTTTACTAGTGTTTTGACTATTCTTAGCTCTTTGTACTTTCATATATATCTTAGAATGAGCTTATTAACAGTGGTTTTCAAACAACTAAAAATGGTGATCCTGGAGAAGGGTTACCTAACAAAACAGATTTTTCATACCAGGTGTCCCTCCCAGCACCTGCCAGAAGCAATAAATTAGGTCTTGTAGGCAGTAATTGCTTTCTAAGATGTTATTTTATAGTATTTTATAAATATATATATATATATATATATATATATATATATATATATATATATACACTAAGATTGCCAGATTCAGTAGAAATAAAAACAGTTTGCCCAGTTAAATTTTAATTTCAGATAAGCAACACTGAACATATTTATACAAAAATTATTTGTCGTTTATCTAAAATTCAGATTTAACTCAGTATCCCGTATTTCATCTGACAACCCTAATATACATTTCTTCTCATCACCGCCCCCCGTCTCTCGTGTGCACATGCATACACATTTTTCTTGTTTTTCCGTAGATCGTCCGTTTATGAGACAACCACCTTACCTAGTATAATATTGCCAACCACAATGTTTTATAAAGATGTGCCACTAAAAGTGACTAATGGAGTTCTGTACTTTTGTCAATGGTGGGGGTGGGGCGGGGGAAGAAAAACAGTATATGCTATTTTTTAAACAAGTAGAAAATTTCCTTCCACTTGTGAAATGCCCAGGTTCACATGAGGCAAAATAAAGATCCTATATCCCCAGTTTCAGGGCTCAGCCTTACTTTTAGACACCTCCCGCCCCAAAGGACCCTGCTCTTGTATACAGCCAGCCTCAGGCAGGCAGAGGTTTTACAAGATGGACGGGAGGGCCCACCGAGGGCTGTGGGGAGAAGCTTCCAGTGAGGCCAACAGCAGTTCCTGTTCTCCCTGAGCAGATCCTGCGAACACTGAAGGGCTATGATTCCTATAACACCCTGCTGCTGCCACCCCGTGTCCCCGGAGAGAAGCTGCCCCCAGAGCTGTATGAGTACTTTAAGGAGGTGAAGCGGTCAAAAGAAGAACAGATGAAGGTGAAATATCTGGAGACGCTGGCGCAGGAGAACGGTGAGAACTCAGCTCGGGGGCCGGGCCCCCACCCCTGCCCCGGCTTCTTTGACTTGTCCCTGCTGGGAGACCAGCCAGCAATTGAGCACCTGCCAGGTGCGAGGTGGGTGCTGGATGCCTCATGCATTTTATTTCTACTCCTTACAAAATGGCCTATGATCCCCATGGTATGGAGGTAGAGACGGGGACACATTCTGCTCTTACTAGAATCTAGTGGGAAGTTAAGACTAAAACTAATATAGATTTGGAACCCTTGCTACATACCAAGCCCTGCACTGAGGGCTTCACACGTGCAGATGAGAAGCTGAAGTGCTCAGAGGCCAGTTCTAAGTGGCAGAAGCAGGATGCAAGTCCAGGTCCCTGTGACTCAGGAGCCCACGACGGTAACCGCTTCACAGCCCCCATACGTGTGCCAAGATAGTGCAAGGTAGTACGTCACATACAGTAAAAACAGGTGCCCTAAAAGAGGTCAGGGTACGAGGTCACATGAGGAAGAGGCCGACCCTCCACAGTTCTAAACAGAGTTCCAAACCCAGTCGTGAAGCTGGACTGTGCACTCACAATCTGGCCCTTTCTAGCCTAGTGCCCCCAATTACCCTGTCATATGCCCAGGGGCCCCCTTGTGTGCACTTGAGCATCAACTTTCCTTGACGACTTGTAGGATTCTGTGGCTTGTCATGACACATGCTTCTCCTTCTTGCTTTTCCATGCCCTCTTCCTAGAAATGTCCCCTTCCTGTTTTCCCTTGTTCTCTTCTTCTGCGTAACAGTCATCACAGCATAATTATTTTCTTCGTACTTGTCTCCTCCCCTAGACCGGAAGCCCCCATAAAAGCAGTGGCCACCCATCCCCCGCCTGTAAACACAGTGCATGGAACAACACCTGACACGGCGTAGTGCCCAAAAAAATGTGCTGCAAGAGTGAATGAGCGAATGAATTGCATGGAGTCCATTACTCCTGCCCTTGGGTCGGCCTTGTGGTCTCTCAAGGAAGCTAGTCAGAGGATATTAGTTTGCCCTAAAACGAGAAGATGAGAGAAGAAGGCTGCCTCTCTCCCCAACCTTCCAGTCACATTCCCTGAGCACTATTGGTCTGCTAGAACTGCCATCGCAAGTACCGCAGAATGGATACCTTAACCAACAGGAATTTATTTTCTCACAATTCTGGAGGCTAGAAATCCAAGATCAAGATGTCTGCAGGGTTGTTTCCTTCGAGACCTCCCTCCATGGCTTGTAGACAGCTGTCTTCACCCTGTGTTCACACGGTCCTCCCTCTGTGTGTGCCCTAATCTCTTCTTACAAAATACCAGTCATGTTGGATTATGGTTGGATTAGGACACCCACATGACCTCATTTTAACTTAACTACCTCTTTAAAGGCCTTACCTTCAACCACAGTCACGCTTTGAGGTACTGGGGGGTTAGGACTTTAACGGGTGAATTTTGAGGGAACCAATTAAGCCCATAACAAGCACCCTCTGTGTTCCAAGCATTGAGCTGAAGTGCTGGGTGGGGCCGGGGGGGAGGAAAAAAGATCAATGAAACAAGCCCCTGCCTTTGAGAGCTCACAGTCAGGAAGAGGGTGGGGGAAAGACATTCTAACTCAGGACTGACTGGCGGCCTCGGTAGAGAGCTGTGAGAAGCTGCAATGTACAAAGGACTTCGTGAAGTCAGAGAACGGCCCTGGTGCTCTCGTCCCCATTTTTTCATTCCCTTCCTTACGCACCGCAGTTGTGGATCCATTTTTCCACTTGGCGCATTGAAAGGTGGTCTAGAGCCAGGACCTGAGGGTCCAGAGAGAGCCCAGCAAGGCAAACGTTCTGCTTCTCACAGCGCTTCTCTGAGCACCCGCTCACTCTGCTCTCTCATGCCGTAGACCATCCTTCTCTGCTTCCCACACCACGTCCGGGGAAGGCCAGCAGTCCCAGGTCGCATGGCTGCCTTCGCAGGAGAGCCGCAACCCCTCCAGCTCAACTACAGATTCTAAACTCTAAAGAGGATGTCTAGGCCCTGAGGTAGAGGGGGATAAATTTATACAATCACAGCCCTACACACCCACTGAAACTGTGGAATGGAGGCAGTGAAGAGAGTGCTGGGCAGACGACAGGATGGAGATGCTAAACAAGGACATGGAGAAACGTTCATGATAAGCGGAGGGGGAAAGCAGGCCGCACACTGATACTTACAATATGATACTAAGTTTGGTTTTGAAAAATTAAAAATGCGAGCAATTGCTAGTTCTCCTGTACCTGTATCAAAACTAAGCTGCAATTCTTCTGTTGTCTCTGTTTCTTTGTCTATTTATACCTCTTTTCACAGATGAATTTTTAAAATTTTTGCTCTTGTGAATTTTTCAAATTTTCTGGAGCAATAATTTTGTTTTTATTTTAATGTTAAAAAGTAGAAATGCTCTGGGAAGAGAAACTCGCTGCAGTTCTTGTTTCTCTGGGTTGGATAGTCCAGGGTGATAATAACCGGTTCAGTGATTCTCCTCTTTGTTTCTCTTTTCTGCCCCCATCATCTCCCTCGGCCCCCCGGCCCCCGCCCCAACTCTTCCCCGTGTGTTTTCATCCTTCGCTGTCTAACAGAAGATGAAGATATGCCCTTGTCAGACCAGGGAAACTCCTCCAGCACAAAGAGGACCTCACTGAGCCGAGGGATATCTGTCTCCGACCTGGGAGAGCGGCATGAGTCTAAGGCCAACCCAGACGAAGAGGAGGATGAGGAAAGCCTGGAAAAGATAGTGTTTCAAAGTAACCAAGCATTTTAAGGTTTTGGTACCAGTTCTCTCTAAGCAGAAGTAGGAAGACCGTTTAATGCCTTTTCACCTTCCTCCATGAAATGCATCCTCAAAGCCTTCTAGCACAACTATGTTTTCATTCTACGATATGAATATGCCATCATTTATTTAGCCGTGTCCCTTAAGTTTGCAAACTCAGCTAGTTTCCAAAATTATTTTTCAGCAGTAGAGATTCCCAAAAATGGAATTAAGAGTCAAAGAGTATCTGTATTTGCAGTGTCCTCGTAGTGGCCATGGGCAAATTATTAGCCAAAAAGGGCACTCTCATACACTACGGGGGCAGTGACGACTTAGCAGTAACGACTTAGTTGCTGTAGATTGTCGTTTTCAAACAACAATGTTTAAAAAAAAAGTTCCCGTTTCCATCAGAACCCATGTAAATTCTGGGCGTGTCCTCATGCGCACACATGTGCACCTGCGCACGTTTATTTTTAATTTACAGCTGACAAGATACAGAGCAATGACAGCCATTCTGCAGAAGAAGTCGGAGAAGTAGAGAACAACCCAGTGAGCCGGGTGATCGCTCGCCACCTGGGCATCGATATTTCTCCAGAAGGCCGCATGGCCAAGAACCGGAAAGGCATTGCCATTATCATCCACGGGACACCCTTGTCAGGTATGCCACAACTCTGCAGGGCTGACCCTTTTGGGTTTATGGTGAATTTGCACTTGCGCTTTTAGAGGCAATAGAAGACTCTTTTGTTTGACATTTATTCCCCAAAAGAGTATTCTCAAACTGTTAACTTGCCATCCTCAGAGATACCGGGTTAGAGAAAGAGCAGAGGCAACTCATTTTTAATTAATACGGCTCTAAATTGTTTGAGCTTGTATTCTTTTAAAAATTTTAAAACATAAGAACATTAGAGACAGATGAAGCTTTGCTTATTCGCGCACCACACACTGCCTGCTGTGCGCCTCAGTTCCTAACAGGCCACAGACTGGTACCAGTCCATAACCCGGGGGTTAGGGACCCCTGCTCTAGGGGAGAATCCATTTCCTTACATTTTCTAGCTTCTAGAAATGTTGCCTTCGTTCCTTGGGTCATGACCCCTTCCTCCATTTTCAAATCCAGCATCTTAACATTTTCCAGTCTTTCTGTCTTTGCTTTCATCATGACATCACCTGTTCTGACTCTGACCCTCCTGTTTCTCTCTTGTAAGGACCATGTGATTACACTGGGCCCAGCCAGGTAATTCAGGATAATCTCCTATAGCAAGATCCTTAACTTAATCACACCTGCAAAGTCCCTTTACCATATAAGGTAACATATTTACAAGTTCCAGGGGATTAGGATGTGACATCTTTGGGGAAGCATTATTCAACCTAAAATAGGTACATCTGCATATTGAGCAACCTGTATATGAACTTTAATCTCTCTGGATGAGCGAACTATGGATCTTTTTTCTTTTCTCCTGTCTGTTATTTCTGAATTTTCTCTTTTCTTTTTAATAAAGCAGGTATTTCAAAATGAGAAAAAAAAAAGACATTGTTCTTAAAAACAAAAAAGTCTTTCTATTAGAATCAGAGACAGTAAGAGCTGCAAGACTTTTAAAGAGCATCTGACAGAATCACTTTTTAAACTGAGGAGAAAATCTGGGGAGGATGTGGGTTGTCACAGCACACATGGCACATCAGTGTTAGAATTAAGAGCAGAATCCATGGGCCTGACTCGTGGCTCAGGTCTTCCTTTTCTTTTCTGCTGCCACCTCAGGCCACACAAGAGACTTAGAGGCAGAGCACTTAGATCGCTTTACAGGGGCCTCTATTCTAGAAGCTTCTTCTGTCTAGGAAACTGAGCAAATGAAAGCCATGAAATTCAGCCCCCTGACCTTTTTTGTAGGCAAGTCAGCCACGGCAGTCAGCATGGCCAAGTACTACAGTGCAGCCTGCTTGAACATCGACTCCGTCGTGCTGGAAGCCATCTCCGACGGCAGCAACATCTCAGGGCTGCGGGCCCGGGAGCTCTGCATCAGGGCTGCCATAGAGCAGTCCATGAAGGAAGAGGAGTCCGGTAAGAGCCGTTCACCCTGCGTTGTTATGGTCAAATGGCCAGCACCCCCCTACTGTTCATGGCCGTCTTCTCTTTGTCCCCCACGGAGCTTTTCTCCCTCAGCTCAGTTGAAGGCTGACTTATACCATGCTGCTGACTTAGGAGCCTGGAGGAGAATTTTCTTCACCAAGCAACTGCGGCTCCCCTGGCTGCCCAGTGCAGGCACTCACAGGGCACTGCAGGGAAAAGGACAATGAATAAGACGTGGCCCACACTATGGCAGGGGTGAGGGGAGGTGACACCTGGAGAAGAGCAGACATACGCTCATTCGGAGCAGAGAAAAATAATGTAACAGAAGCACTGGCTTCTGTGAAAGAGCAAGTTTGGGATGACTGAGTTCCAACAAGTGTGATCTGGGAAAGTTTCCATGAACATGGGCTTCGAAGGAGTAGAAGAGTGTTGATAGCTAAAGATGAGGACAAGGACCCACAGGACAACAGCTGACAGTAAATTAGAGGTGGGAAGACAGGCTGAGGCCAATTAAAGTTGACCTTGATGCCAAGATTGGGAATCTGGCTTTTATTTTGAAGGGAAAAGTGTGGCAGTTTCCACTGTATGGGAGGAGCTCATGTCGTGTCTTGTAGAGGAAGCAAGAGTGAAGGGGAAGACGAATGGGCCTGGGCAAGCTGACCTAGTAGCCATCTGCAAGGCCAGGAATCGAAGGAGTAGGAAGCATTCAAGGTGGTCACACCAAGACTGCTAGTTCGGAAGAGAGCGATGTCATTTCCCAAGATAGACAACGTAGAAGGAGGAGAAAATTTGCTGGCAAGGAAAATGAATTGAGTTTTTGAACCCCATAGTAGTGAGGTCTGGTGTGCCCCACCTCCCAGAAGTCAAGAATCCTGGCTCCATTAGGTCATCCAAGGACCCACAGGACAACAGCTGCTCAATGGGAAAATGTGTTGAAGCAGAGTGCCTGCCAGAGCTAAACCATTTTTATACAAATGCTCATAACAACATGATATCATTGCTAATAGTGTACCAGCTAGTTGATAAAACTGGCGGGGGCTTTCAGGCAGGTCCCCTCCCCTCACTACCTCTGCATGGGATGCTTAGGGACATGGGAAGTTCTTTGCTTGGAAGATAAGAGAAATAGCTCTTAATTAGTATAGGGGAGAAAAAATAATTGTCCCTTTACTATTCTGAGATCTCAGCTAAGGCCCCTATAATAAAAAGCATTAACAAGAGAAAATCACAAGTTTACTAACATGTGTACTTCATGTATACATGAGAGATACTCAGAGAAAAATCAATAACTCAAAGAGGTGGCTTTAGAATTCAGGATTAAATACCATATTAATAGAGAAAGGAGAGGAAGGAAGTAGTCTTCTTAGGGGAGAGCAAATGATTATTAGGAACAATGAATGAACCCTTAGAAGAATTGATGGACGATGAGAGTTTGTGATAAAGTTTGTCTGGATGGAGTGTTGACTTCTAGTCCCCTCTCCTGAGATAAGAGTCAATCTTCTCTGGTTGATGAAACTCCCAGAAAGGAGATTTGTCACAGCTGAGTTCCTTTTGCGGGCCTTTCTTTAGGCAGATAAGGAGAATTCAGGGAAATCCTCTACATGCATTTTCTGTTTTTCAAGTGCTCAGACTAATCAATATATCAAAGCAGCTCAAAATAATATATCAAAGCAGCATATTTTGAGGTGGCCTGTTCTGAAACACCTAGAGTCATATTTTGGGGTGGCATATTCTGCTATCCTTCAGCAGGAACTCTAAGATGAATCATAATTCTGGTTCCCTTAGTTTTTTGTTTCCTTTTCTGTCGAATACATTACATTTCACTGAGGCCTTTGGAGCTGTGTTAATGTCCTGTGACACATCATGAATTTGAGCTCCCTGTCTGAGAATGTAATGTGAATCTAAAGACTTAGTTGGGGGAGTCTACCTCAGCGAAGTGAGAGCTGCAGCCTCTGGAGTAGAGGAAGTCAGCCCAGAAAGTTCCAGAAAGAGAGGAGTGGGATGGGTCCGGCAGGATGCAACCTTGAGGAGCACTTATATTTGAGGAGGAGGTGGAGGAGGAGAAGGCCAGGGAAGGCCGAGAAGGCGGCGTGGGGGTCAGCGGGGCAGTGCGTCAGCAGAGCAGGATGCAGTCAGTACGTGGAGAGAGAGCGCACCGCAGGAGAGAGAGCGGCTAGAAGGCCTCGCTCGGCTCTTCAGGCCCCGATGGAGGCCGGGCGCCCTGTCAGCTCTGTTCTTCTCAGAGCCCTCACCGCTAGTTAACGTACTATTTGTTTCACTTGCTTATTTTATTATCGGTCTGCCCCCACTCGGATGTAAGCTTCTGAGGGCGGAGGTTTGTGTACGTTTTCATCACTAATATATTCCCAGAACCTGGAATAGTGCCTGGCATGTAGCAGACACAGTAAAGATTTATAAAAATGGACGGAATCAATAAATGCATGTAATCAGAGATTGATAAAAGTTCAAATAGAATGAGCCTTGAGAAGAGAGCCACTGTAGTCCGCAGTTCAGAGGTCACTGGTGACTTTGGAGAAAATTCTTTCAGTGGAGGGGTTCAGCCCAAACCCACGTTTGCTGTTTGCTGTGGAATCAGCAGGCTGTACTGAAGAGAAAGCAGTAAATCTAAACCTGTCCCACACAGTACCCGCTGGCCACATAAAATGTAGCTAGTCCAAATTGAGATGTGTGGTAAGTGTACAATACATGCTGGATTTTGAAGATATGGCATGAATAAAGACTATATGAATAAAGACTATGAATAAAGACTGTTATATAACAGTAATAATTTTTATATATTTATATTTATGTTGTAGTATCTATTTTTATATATTTAATAATTTTCATATATTTTATATTTTCGGTTAAATAAAATATACCATTAAAATCAAATTTTACTCATTTAATCTAGCTGCTGGAAAATTTTAAATTACTATTAACGGCTCATATTATATGTCTATTGGACAGGGATGGGCTAGACCACTGTTTTGAGAAATTGGGCAGTGAAGGAAAGATGATCTCTTGAAAGAAATGAAAGGTCAAATGAAAACTCTCATTAGTGTTGTATCAGAAAGAAGTGACTTTTAAGATACGGAGGGGCGATGCTATGGGCAGGGAAAGGTGGAAGGCATGAGGAGAACACAGAAGAGACTGCACAGCAATCAGCAAAGGTAGAGATGGGCGGGGCAGAGAGGGACTCACAGTGACGTGAGCAGGTACGTGCTGGCAGGAGGCAGAGCCAGGAGGGACTGAGGGCGATAGGGCCTGGATGAACATAGGACCACCCAGCTCTATAATTGGAGCAGAACTTTGGTACGACTGCTCCCCTGATGGCTTCAGGCTCTTTGCCACACCTCTTCCATCCTTCAGGGTGCAGTATGGAGTCTTTGTACCCATAATCAGCTCCTGGGGAAGCCACGTGAAAAAAATAAAGCAGAGTAATAAGCACAACTCTCCAGTTGTGCTTATTTGCTTAAATGGTCAACGAGGAGTAATGAGTCTTAACAGATCTGCCTGAGAGCTAGAGAAACGTGGAAGCCGCTGAGCATTCGGCCTTACCACTACATCATCTTAGGTGCCAACAGCATCTTCTAGACTCCCATTCTCCTAAAGTGGCGGGTACTTCATCCTCATAGAGTTGGTGCCCCAGAAGACACAGTAAGAATTCACAGTAAGAACGGAATGACATCCGTTCAAAAAAACTCTTGCTAGAGTGCCTTTGGCCTGATGACCTCCTGCCCCTCGAGCCTCTCACCACAGTGGCTCTAGCAAGAGTTTTTTTTGAACGGATGCCATTGAAACCCTTATAAATGATGACATCAACCACTGATTCTGAGAGGGAATTTCTCAGTGGGTGGGTGCGCTAAGAGGTGATGATCTGACTGGAAGGGGGGACAGAGGTGAAATGAAGAAATTAATATTGAAGCCATGTTTGCCAGCAGGCTCACTTTGTTCATTTTGTCAGCTGTGCTGCAGAAGCAGAGAATGCCCTACCCAAGCTACCCACTGGCACCACCACTGCCTAGAACCACCAAAGGTCAGGCGTTAAGTTTCCAGGGCAGGGCTCTAGTGTGCCCGCAGCTTCAGACATGATGGCCCTCTGTGCTGGAAGAGAGAGGGGGGCAAATTAACATAGGAGCCACTGGGAAGATGAGCAGTGAAGAGCCCTGGACTCCAAGCCAGGCCCTCCACTGTGCCATCCTTGTCTAGTCCTTGGTGGGCGGAGCCTCTTCTCCCAGCCAATCAGCCAGCTGCAGGCGGGCATGGCTCTGTATTCCTCAAGAGAATCACACTAGACTTCAGCGTACCATCCCCACTTTTATTTCCTTATTATCCTGAGGTGACTTTTAATATAAACCCACTCTCTCTGTATAGCCCAAGAAGTCAACTCAAGCCAAAATACCGTGGGACAAATACGACTGAGCAGTGAGACCCTGGGCAAGTTAACCTCAGAATCCACCCTGGTAACACCGGAATTTAAACCTGCAAAGTCTCTGCGTGGGAGTGTGCTGCTCGCCAAAGGCAAGTCAGAGAGCCACGGCTCTGGGTCTCAGAAGCAGCATCACCAGCACTCATCCGAGACACCACAGGTACAAACCAGGGCCCCCAGGAGGGCTGAGATTCCTCCTCCTCCTCCTCCTCCTCAGCATCCTGCAGCCAGGTCAACACGACTTCATCCCTGTGGGTGCGCTCTCCATGCAGGCTGAGGGCTGTCCCTGCACCACCACTTCAGAAAGGAGATTCATCCAGCCGTGTTCAGCGAGTGCCTGGGGTGGGTGCTGACAGAGTGGGGATAGATGAAGCAAAAGCCCTGCACTCAAGGTGCACTAAGCACCTGATGAAGGAGATAGCCACGCCTTCGAATATTTGCAATAAAATGTGGTTGGGGACAAATAGGTGTGTAAAAAGAATTAGGTTAAACAATATGACATTGTCACTATTCAACCATTTGGGAACTCCATAACAGCAACGTCTCATATGGCTCAATCTACTACTAAAAGAATGCTAAGGGTGAACCATTGATACCAGTCGTGGGAGAGCTGCAGGGGAGTCTTGGACAGTCATAAAGAAGTCAGAGAGTTTGAGCCATGTGCCAAAGGACCTCGAGAACAAGCTCAGCAGAATAGCAGGTGCTGAAGCCAGAGACAGTGGATGACACTGTGAGAGACGCTGGGTGATGAGTCGTCGGTGAGAAAGCGGAGTCAAGTGAGTGTAGGCTTCTAGGATTTTTGAAAGAAAAGGAAAACAGTGTTTATTAAAGGAGCCAATCCACAGTCAAGAGAGTTCTTTCTCTGAAAGGATGTAGAGGCACAAGCAGGTCTGTAAAGAGAGGAGCTCCTTCAGAACTATAAGGTGATGATCTACCCAAGAGGGAATGTGATTCTAGGAGGAGACAGGAAGGGCAGACTTAAGCATAGTTAAAGGGGATAGGGACCAACTTCCTCTAGAGTCAGTAAAGGTGAAAACAGAAACAGCTACATTTTGGGGAGGGGAGATGGAGGGCAGAGGTTGAAAAAGGTTTTGCTGAATGGCTCTAGGATGTGTGCAGGAGGCAGAGTCTTTGCCGGAAGTGTTGGGGATGTTGGGATGCAGAGCACTTTGAGTAGAGTGGCAGAGCGCTGATGTATCCACTGTGAAGAACAGAACCAGAAATTGGTGGTGGACAAAAGAAAAGATAATTGAGAATGCTGATGGCCCAGCCAAGACAGGAAGCCATAACTTCATAGTTGTAAGATTTCTCTAAATAGCTCCTGGCAGCCCTCATGCAGAGGCAGAGAGAGAAGTCCTTATCATTTCAGGGTTAGGGGGTGCTCAGAACAACGGGAAAGGGGGTTGAGAGTGGCATCAGTGTGAGAAGACCAGCCTAGGTAGAGAAGGAATTAAGGAGGACCATAGAATAGGGAAAACAGGAAGCACAGAAGCATCTGTGGGTCTTGTTACGGTCTGGACGTCCTGTAGGGGTCGTGGGAGAGGTGGGCATTTCACAGAAGGTTGCTGATGGAAGGAGTGGAGGCGAAGGTCCTTCCAGGAGAGGAGGCCTACATGTTGCATGGGGCAGGTGAACGGAGGGCTAGACAAGGCAAGCAGGTCATGGAGTATTGGATGGGGCAAGTGGCCGGAATGGAAATGAAGGTCTCCGCGTGGAAGGAAGTATGTTGGTTGGATGGGGCGTCCCTTGAGGCTGCATTTATGCCGGATGATGTTTCTGATCGCCACTTTAGTCATGTGTTCTTCTAACATCTTGAAAACTGAAATCATTGATTCAATTTCTTTTGAGCATCATCCTTTAACCCGTTTCCAAGATCTAATATGGTGTTCTTTACACAGAAGTTTCTAGATGAACTAAAACCCATATATTTGTATTAAATAGTGTGTCATGGGGAACCATTTTCTTTGGTTTGGTTCTGACCATCTGAACAGTGAAGTAAGGCTTTTTAGAATATATCAAAGATGGCAGAAAATCCCAATTCTGACTCCAAAAATCCCTTTCACTGAAGAGGGAACTTAAAACCTGTTCAAGATCACAGTAGAAATCAGAGCTCACAGACCCCCATATGTGGCCGCCTGCACTGCCCCATGTGATGGAACTCAGGGATTCTGAACAACAGCTGCCCTGTCTGAGTGTTTTATCCAGAGATGCTTGGTCTTCCAAGCATGAACTTCTAAAGCATGAACGATCCCATGACTGGAATTTCAGTCATTCGTTGCAAATGGGAAGAAATGTGTACTATGTCACATAATGAAAGACATGACTTGTAGTAAAAGGTCATTTATTTATAAATCACCTTATTCCAGGAAAGCACGTGTTAGAAATCCTGATCTTTCTAATGACATTTAATCCAACATTTTTGCTTCTCGATTCTACAGCATCCTCAGCTATTCACTGCTCTGCTCCCATTCAACACCTTGTTCATTACCCATAAATTCCAAGTTCTCTATACCGCACGTTCTACTTTCTAACTTTCCGGGTGACTTACTCTGGGAAGTAATTGGTTCCATCAAAGCAACCATCCCACATCTTCACTAGCTACCACCCCTTCACCTGCCTTCTTACTCAGCTGGGATTCTGTGGTCTGCCACTGTTGGCACTCCCCTGCCCCTTCTCTTTCATCCTACTTTCCAAGCAAAACTTCAGCCCTGAGAAATCCAATTCTCCGCCTGCTCCATGCAGGGCCGCTCAACATAGCTGAGAAAAATCTTCATCACCCTTGAATGGTCTTAATTTAAATTTAAGACCATAAATCTCAAGTGGACCCTTTAGTCAGCCCTAGCAAATTTGCCCTCCATCTCTTCAAAAGAACTATTTTATTGCTGTCATCACTCTCCAAACCTCTAAGATACTTTCCTTTTTTCTCATTCTTAACTAACGACCTCTCTTCTGATTTCGTAGAGGAGCAGCAACAAATAGAAGGCAGCCACATTATCTTTCCACCACCAGATCTACTAGACAGCCTTTATCCTAACCCAGTGCCGTGTCTTCCCTGCAGCTGAGGAGCTGTCCCTGCCCTCATCCACGGCCCTGCACCTGTGTACTGGACCCCACCTCTTCTCTCTTAGTCAAGAGCTAAATTCCTGCAATTGGCCCCCCTCCCATTTGTTTTTTCCCCCTATCTATTGGATCCTCCCCATCGGCATCTATGCATGTTTTATAACCTCCCATCTTCCAAAATACTTCCCCATGACCCCAGATCCTCCTCCCACTGTTAGTTAGATATCTAACAAGGTAACGATGGCAGCGGGGTCGAGGACAGTCATGGTAGAAGTGGTGACAAGTGGTCGATACAGAATAAATTTTGGCAGGAGAGCCAATAGGAGTTGAGTCAGCTCTCGACTCCTCTTTACGCTGCTCTTTTAAAGAATGGCTGCATGATTGCCTCCTCCTCCTCACCACCTTCTCTCTTCCCCCTAGTCCAGTGATACCTTCCTCCTCGCCACTCCACTGGCTACTCTTCTCAGGGTCATTGGCATTCATCTTGGCCAAATCCAGAGGCCAGTTTTCTAGCCTCAGCTCACATGACCTCTTTGCAGCTGATGACTCCTCCTCCTGGAAATGCTTTCTTCACGTGGCGTTCAGAGCACCGTCCTCCCCCCCTTCCCTCTGCCCCATTACGGCTGCCTCCGCTCCTCCGGGGCCGTCGGCATCTTCAGATGCCTAGTTTTTCGAAGTAGGCTACGACGGAGACGTCTGCTGTTTTCTCTTTGGCATCTTCCTTTTCTTTGTCGGTGATCTCATCCAATTCATTATTTAAATACTTAAATATTTTTCACATGCTTAATTATTGTATTAAATATTCAAGTTAAATATTAAATACTTAAGTATTTTCAGTGTGCTTATCAAATTTCTCAAATTTCTCTCTCCAGCCTTAATTTCTCCCTAAGCTCGGGTTCATATAACCAAACTCATATTCAGTATTTCTATCGAATGCCTTAAAGACATCTCAAAATTTATATGTCAAAAAAGAGATTCTTGCCTCCCCAATAAAGCAGCACAACTCAAAAAGTTATTTTTCCCATAGTCTTTTCTTTCTTAATAAATAACTTCACCCTTTTCTAACTTGCTCAGGTCAAAACTCAAGGATTCGTTCTTGTTGCCTCTCTTTCCTTCACGTCCCATCCCAAATCCTACTGGCTCTGCTTCAGAAATGTATCCTGCATCAGCCACTTCTGATCACCTCCAGCCAAGCCGTCCTCATCCCTGCCACCATCACCTCCTGCCTTGACCACAGAGATATCTAACTCGCCTTCCCGCTTCCACTCTGTCACCTCATGCGGCTGGTAGAGCGGTCTTTTAAAAATAAAAATCGGATCACTTATCTGTCTAAAACATGCCAACAGCTGCCTATACTACTTGGAGTAAAATCCAGATTCCTTACCGTGGCCTGTGAGCCCTGCGTGTTCTGAACCAACTGACTATGCCCCCGACTTTGAGCCTGGGCTCCTGTGAGCTCTCTGCAGCCCTGCAAGTGACCTCACGTGGAGGGGGCTCGCTCTTCCCTCTCAGAAGGACTCTCCTCTCGGGATCTTGCCCTGTTCTTTCACATCACCCAGGCAGTATGACCACCCTTACTAAATGGCCATTGTCCAACCCCGTCATGGCCCTTTAGTCCCTTATCTGATCATTTTTCCCCAGCACTCACTCATCACTATCTGAAATTATATCACCGGTTCGTATATTCATCTGCCCCATTTCTTTCTCCCCCATTCGAATGTGAGGACCACACAGAAAGCAACATGGCCAGACCTGTGTATTGTTGTGTCTCTAGTACCAGAGGGGCCCCTGGTGCATAACAGGTGCTCAGTGAATATCTGTCGAGTGAGTGAACAGATGTGTGCTGTTCAGCACATAGTCGAATGACCTTCCACAGCGTTCCCGTTTGAAGCTTATAACGCTTCTTTAACGAAGAGAGGAATCTTCCATTTTACAATGCAGGCCCCATTTCACAGATGAGGAATTGCCGTTATATGATTTTCCTGAGGTCACATGGCCTGTATGTGAAGGAGTAGTTAGGGCACCATGCTGTACTCTAACTCCTGATCCTTCTCCCACCGACAGATTTCCTCCAGCCCTCTCCCCTCCGGGCCCACGCAGCGCCGGCTCAGTGTCAGCGCCAGTATCGGAGGCGAGACCGGGCTCCTGAGCTGCGTGCTCCCCGAGGAACTGCTCATTCAGATCCTGGCAGAGCGTATACAGGTGCGTCCACGCCCACCCGCACAGAGCTGCAGGGCTCACACACGGTCCCC
>NW_011889180.1:560014-564855 GCF_000151845.1 Pteropus vampyrus | reverse complement strand
CTTCTTTAACGAAGAGAGGAATCTTCCATTTTACAATGCAGGCCCCATTTCACAGATGAGGAATTGCCGTTATATGATTTTCCTGAGGTCACATGGCCTGTATGTGAAGGAGTAGTTAGGGCACCATGCTGTACTCTAACTCCTGATCCTTCTCCCACCGACAGATTTCCTCCAGCCCTCTCCCCTCCGGGCCCACGCAGCGCCGGCTCAGTGTCAGCGCCAGTATCGGAGGCGAGACCGGGCTCCTGAGCTGTGTGCTCCCCGAGGAACTGCTCATTCAGATCCTGGCAGAGCGTATACAGGTGCGTCCACGCCCACCCGCACAGAGCTGCAGGGCTCACACACGGTCCCCACGCTTTGAGCTGCAACTCTGAGCCATCGCCCACCCACAGCAGACTAGCACCCAGGGGCCTTGGAGGAAAGATGGGTTTCCTCAACCTCAGCAGTCAGTTACTTGTCCTTTCGACAGCCCTCGTCAGTCCCCAACCCTGGCTCCATCGGCTGCCTGAAGCCCCTCGCCTTAAAGGACCAGTGATCAGGTTACACATTTTTAAAAAAAGGCCATCATTAACAGCCCTACAGTGATATTTTCAAAATATAAGATGGAGCCATTAAGTTAGAATTTGGAGCTATGTTAATAAAATGCTATAAAAAATATGTTTTCAATATATTATTAAATGAGAAAAGCGGATTATGAAATAGTATGTAAAGCACAATTATATTTTTGTTAAAAATGTATAAATGTATATCATAACATAGTAAAAACTCAAAGTACATGTCAACTGTGGTTATCGTCAGATAGCAGGATTATAGATTTTTAATCTTCATTTCTGAATTATTTTACAATGACATTACTTCTAAAGTCAGAAACACAATAATCATTTCCTTTTTTATTATTATTATTTTCGTAAGTGTGATGTAGTTAAAGAGAAGAAAACAAGATCAGAAGATTTGGGAGGGCCCCACTTAGGCCTGTTGGCTGCTTACCATTTACAGAGCGCTGAAGTGCTCACCAGCTCCCAGAGCTCTGTGTTCGCTTTGGTTTTTCAGACTGGGCCACAATATTAATTGCCCATTGACATAAAACAAAATTAGACTTGAGGTTCCCGGAAGAGGAATGTCATCACCGGAAATGAGGCATGTTAAGATTTAGAATGCCACTGTGTTACAGGTACTATCTTTCTCGATTGCTTTGAGCAAGGTGGTCTAGTAAGTACGCAGGTGGTTCATGCACCCAGAGTAAAGGCTGAGAATCTCTGGTGAAGCCCAAAGTCAGGCAGCAGAGCCGTGACGCTCAAAGGGTTGGTCTTTGATGAGATATGGAGCTTGCACTGCTTCCTTCATCAACAAAGTCTTGCTGCAAAGAAAAATGGCAGCTGAACTAAATAATGTGTTTCGTGATGTAGTCGATTTACATTCTGACGCAAGGTTCTTGTGTCATCAGACACCAGTAGTAATCGGTTCCTGGCCAGTGCTGACCAGTCGGCCTACTACACTTTGAGTAGCAGTGCCGTGCAGCAGCTGCTGCCCCTCAGTGGTTAATGGTATCAAAATCATTTCCCTCCAAGGCAGTAATCCCGATAAGAAAGACAGACACGGCCCCGGCCCAGCCGCTGTGCTGACCTTGCCGCCCAGTGCTCCGCGCGTGGGGACATCTCTGCTTTGCATCTCTCTTCCCTGAATCTCACGGGGCTTCCCAGACGCTCGCTTTAACGTTTAGTTTGTTTTCTTCATTTCTATAGAGACAGAATAAATCCATTTTTCTACAAATACGGATGATAAAGATCTTCCGTGACTGATAAAATATTTTTATTTTTCTCTTTATTTCATAGCAGCACCTTGAATTTGGCAGGCAGTTCCGCGGTGTTCTCGTCAGGGTCTTGTAGGTCTGCAGAACCAATTGCAGCCCTAGTAAATGCACCAACGAAAGAACGAGCAACTTTGCAGAGAACAGATGGTCTGGTGGCCATGGTGACTGTCTGCTCTCTCTGGTTCCAGCTGAGTGACTGCTGCCGAGGAGTGGTGTTTGATGGCCTGGAGACACTCTTTGCTCGAAACGCAGCTATCGCTCTCCTCTGCCTGCTGAAGGCGATCGGCAACCGGGAGTACATCTATGTTCTCACCATGGTCCAGGATTACGCAGCCATGAAGGCCCAGGAGAAAGCCAAAAAGGAGCAAGAAGGCAAGGCCCACACCCCCTGGGCTGTCCTCCGTAGGCCCGACCAGGCCTTTCCTTTAAACAGAGCTTTAGGCTTGTGTAAAAGCTTCCCTGATGTGATAACCCACTGGGCTTAAATGAAACTATTATACCTGCCACCGCATCTGTGCCCCACCTCTGCCCCGTGAGGTGGCTGGGAGTTCTTATTTCTGTTCTGCGCGAAAGGGAACTGAGACAGGAGGGAACTGTTGAGAGATTATGGACTGACGGATGAACTCAGCCCTTCTGACAGTGGACGCGCTCCCCTCCCTTCCCCCCCAAGTCTTCATAGTCGGCTTCTCTGTACTTACAACTCACCTGGGGAACACGTCACAGGTCCCATCTTGACTCAGGTGACGGATTAGCTGGTTGGTTTTGTCTCCTGCGAAACTAGATAGAGGAGTGCTGCTAAACTTTACGAAACAACTTCTGCATTTCAGCCTAGCGCGTAACAGGCACTGCAGCAGACCTTTTGTGCACTTAGATGTCTTTAAATGGCATGTTATCTCCATCTTACAGATGGGGAAAAGGAGGCTCAGAGATATCAAAAGTCTGGTGTAAGATGACATAGCAGATCACTAAGGTCTGTATAACACTAAAGCCTTTACTGCTTCTGTTATTACACCAGTGGCCTGGAAAATTTTCACTGATTGAAAATGGATATATATGCAGTCAGAGAGAGAGAGAGAGAGAGAGAGACAGAGAGAGAGAGAGAGAGAGAGCGAGAGAGAGAGAAAGGGAAGGAGAGGGAAAATGTTAATGCAACAAGTTTCCAATTTAGTCAGAAGCAGACCTAGCAAATTCTGACCCCCAAGGAAGGAGGTGACACTGTCCCTGGGAGGCAGAGTCCTGCCCCGGCCTCCGTTCCGTCCACATCGCTGCCCTTCCTCACTCAGCCTCACCTCTCTCTTTTGGAATAGTCTACACAAATCAAAATGCTTTTCCATTGAAGGAAATATTTACAGACACCTAGCTGTCTTAGTTCTTACACAGAACTCAAAGACTGCTTCCTTATATTCTCATTCAGAGAAAAGTAATTAAGATGAATGAGCAGGCATCCTCCAGCAGTATTTCAGCCTCCAAGTTCCTAGTTTTCCAGAAAGCTCACTACCCCGTAATGATCAACTTGAAAGAAAGTATCTTTTTTCATTTTCTCAACTATCTGTGGATTGAAGTTTTTCACAATTGCATATAGGCTCCTCTCCCCTAAATCATCTGCATTCTAAAAAGCCCTGATACAGCATACAGTAACATTATAATATTAAAAACTAATTTTTATTGAACATTTCTGAATGTGCCAGGCACTGGGCTAGGTGCTTTACATGACCGCTTATTTGATCCCCACAACAACCCTATGAAGGGGGAATTATTATTATTCTTATCTGTTTCTACCTCTTAGTAAAAGTCAAAGAATGGACTCGAATGCAGATCTCTGAGCCCAAAGCTAGACCAAGAATGTAAGGTGAGATTGTTGCACGGGAAAGTGTGAAAAAGAAGCTGAGTGCCTCTGTGCTGAGTGTGAACCCGCTTCTGGACCTGGAATTTGCAGGGTGCAGAAGATGGTCCCGTTGGTATGCAAATGGTTCCATCACTCTGAGCTCTTTGTGGCATACGCTCATAATGGGTAAAGTCCGCGGGTGGTACATTACTTTTCTTATCACTGCTGTAACAAATTAAGATGAACTTGGTGACTTACAACAACACAGGGTTGTTATCTTTCAGTTCTGGAGGTCGGAGTCCTACAGTCAAGGTGTCGGCCGGGCTGCGTCCCTTTGGAGGCTCTGGTGGAGAAGCCCTTTCCTTGCCTTTCCTACTTTCCAGAGGCTGCCTGCTCATAGTCCCCACCTCACGGCCCTCGGACCTTTGCTTCTGTTGTCACCTCTTCTCTCCCTCCGCTGCATCGTGACCTCACCTTCTCTGACATCACTTCTCTGACTCTGGCCCTTTGTCCTTACACGGGGCGCACTCAGACAATCCGGGAAAATCTCTCCAGCTCAAGGTCCTTAACTTAATCACATACATATGAAGCATTCTTTCTGCCACATAATGTAACATATCACGGGTCCTGGGGATTAGGATATGGACATACTTGGGGTCACTATTCAGCCTCCCACAGAGGGAGACCATCTTGTGGAACTGTGCGAAGGAAGGAAGTCCCACAGAGATTAGGGACGTTGCTGCCATACCAGCTCCATCTCACCGTCACAGACCCCGCACGGCCCGTTCAGGCTGAGTGAGAGCTGAGCCGTGGCGGAACCTGCACCAGAGCTGATGAGTGACTTTTCCTCACCTTCTTGTCTCTGTCCCCTGCACAGAGCAGAAACGCATGGAAGCACTTGAGAAAGAGAAAGAGCGTCTCCAAAAAATGGATGAGGAAGAATACGAGGCCTTGACAGAGGAGGAGAAAATCTTGTTCAATCGAGAAGTTCAGCAGGCCCTCAGGGAGAGGAAGAGGAGGTCAGAATCAAGGACTAGCCTGAGCGGAAGCAATTCCCCTGGGCACACAGACTGTCCTGGAGATGGGGCTCATCCTTCAGGGGGCACCAGAAGCCACCGGGGCCCCAGGAGGATGGCCTGCTGAGAGCAGGAAAGCATCTTGTCTGCCCTGGGTGCTGCTTGCTGCAGTCTTGAGGATTATTCCCAT
>NW_011889180.1:557536-559964 GCF_000151845.1 Pteropus vampyrus | reverse complement strand
ATTGAAGTTTTTCACAATTGCATATAGGCTCCTCTCCCCTAAATCATCTGCATTCTAAAAAGCCCTGATACAGCATACAGTAACATTATAATATTAAAAACTAATTTTTATTGAACATTTCTGAATGTGCCAGGCACTGGGCTAGGTGCTTTACATGACCGCTTATTTGATCCCCACAACAACCCTATGAAGGGGGAATTATTATTATTCTTATCTGTTTCTACCTCTTAGTAAAAGTCAAAGAATGGACTCGAATGCAGATCTCTGAGCCCAAAGCTAGACCAAGAATGTAAGGTGAGATTGTTGCACGGGAAAGTGTGAAAAAGAAGCTGAGTGCCTCTGTGCTGAGTGTGAACCCGCTTCTGGACCTGGAATTTGCAGGGTGCAGAAGATGGTCCCGTTGGTATGCAAATGGTTCCATCACTCTGAGCTCTTTGTGGCATACGCTCATAATGGGTAAAGTCCGCGGGTGGTACATTACTTTTCTTATCACTGCTGTAACAAATTAAGATGAACTTGGTGACTTACAACAACACAGGGTTGTTATCTTTCAGTTCTGGAGGTCGGAGTCCTACAGTCAAGGTGTCGGCCGGGCTGCGTCCCTTTGGAGGCTCTGGTGGAGAAGCCCTTTCCTTGCCTTTCCTACTTTCCAGAGGCTGCCTGCTCATAGTCCCCACCTCACGGCCCTCGGACCTTTGCTTCTGTTGTCACCTCTTCTCTCCCTCCGCTGCATCGTGACCTCACCTTCTCTGACATCACTTCTCTGACTCTGGCCCTTTGTCCTTACACGGGGCGCACTCAGACAATCCGGGAAAATCTCTCCAGCTCAAGGTCCTTAACTTAATCACATACATATGAAGCATTCTTTCTGCCACATAATGTAACATATCACGGGTCCTGGGGATTAGGATATGGACATACTTGGGGTCACTATTCAGCCTCCCACAGAGGGAGACCATCTTGTGGAACTGTGCGAAGGAAGGAAGTCCCACAGAGATTAGGGACGTTGCTGCCATACCAGCTCCATCTCACCGTCACAGACCCCGCACGGCCCGTTCAGGCTGAGTGAGAGCTGAGCCGTGGCGGAACCTGCACCAGAGCTGATGAGTGACTTTTCCTCACCTTCTTGTCTCTGTCCCCTGCACAGAGCAGAAACGCATGGAAGCACTTGAGAAAGAGAAAGAGCGTCTCCAAAAAATGGATGAGGAAGAATACGAGGCCTTGACAGAGGAGGAGAAAATCTTGTTCAATCGAGAAGTTCAGCAGGCCCTCAGGGAGAGGAAGAGGAGGTCAGAATCAAGGACTAGCCTGAGCGGAAGCAATTCCCCTGGGCACACAGACTGTCCTGGAGATGGGGCTCATCCTTCAGGGGGCACCAGAAGCCACCGGGGCCCCAGGAGGATGGCCTGCTGAGAGCAGGAAAGCATCTTGTCTGCCCTGGGTGCTGCTTGCTGCAGTCTTGAGGATTATTCCCATTCTCCTCTCCTTCCCGCTCTCGGGGGGTGGGGGGTCGCATTTGGGACCAGGCTATGTAATGTAATCAGGAGAGGAGCTTTGGGCCCCAGTGCCATCCTGGGGCTTCCACTGGCTCCCTCACCCCAACCCTGACAGCTGGCCCCTAGTCGTGGCTCATCAGCCTCTGTGCTCCGGTGTCCACAGCTTGTGACCCAGGGTCCACTGTCTTGACATGGGCATGGTGGTTGCCTCCCAGAACTCAGCCAGTTCTGTTCCTCCCCTGGCTGCTGCCTTAGCCTTTGGTGGTGCTGTCCATCCCTGAAATCTGGCAGCTTCTCCCACTTGACCCACAGCCTGGGCAGTTCGCCACAGACCCCGGGAATATCCCCAAGCCAGTACTCTCAGCCACCTTCTGTCCCCATCGCTGGGGATCACATGGGAAAACTGGATCTCCACCATATCATCTAGGGCCCAGGAGACTCGGGGCCACTATCTCAGACTCTCAGATACAGGTGGCAGTGGGACATATGTCCTTTCTGCCCTCAGACTTTCAAACATGCCTGGGCAAGAAATGTGCCAGGGAGGGGGCTTCTATTTCCTGTTCCCCCACCCCCCAGGATCCCAGACATTGGAGTGGGTGGAGCTAAGGGTTAAATTGCCTACAGTTTAATCCTTCTCCTTCTCTCCTTTCCTTCTACCTCCAGACTCCTCCTACTGACTCCAAAAAAGCTTTTGTGTCCTCTCTGCCCCCGCAGAATACCCTCAGCTCTTCTCCTAATTTGTCCATTGTAAAAATGCCCAGTCCTCCACAGGTATGAAAAGCCTGGCTTGGGATTCCTAAAGGATCTCTCTTCTTTCTCATCCAGGCCACTGCTTCCAGGCATTCATCTTATGGTAGGCTTAGAAACTACAGGTCTGATCTCTCGCACGCTCGCTCTCTCTCGCTCTCTCTGCCTCTCTCCCCCTCTCTCTC
>NW_011889180.1:543842-556276 GCF_000151845.1 Pteropus vampyrus | reverse complement strand
GTCTGACCACAGTCCTTAATTCTTCCCACTGTCCCCTGCAGTCGCCTGGATAGTGCTAAATAGGCTAGTTGTAAAGATTTGCCTCTAACGAGCTACAAAGTCAACAGGTCCCTGTGCTCAACCAAGAGCTTATCCTTTTGGCATAAGCTTGTCCTGGCAGACAAGTACCAACAGTGTATCGGCCTGCCAAGCTTAGCGGTCACGTCTCTGCGCACTGTGCCAGGGAGGGGTAGAACAGCCAGAGCAACGCCCAGGGCGGCTGTCATGGCCCAGGGGTGTAGCCGGCTGGTGTGCATGGCTGCTCTTTCAACATGATGAGTTCCGAGGGTGAAGCTAAAGCCAGGCTCCCAGCAAGGTGCAGACTGGTTCCAGTGAATGAGCGAGAGGCAGTGACCACAACCCTCCGGCCTCTCACGACCCCTGAAAGTGGGGACAACACCATTTTGGTGATCTTTTCCTGTTGATCCTGCCGAACAGCAGCTCTCAACCAGGAGTGCACATCAAAGTCACTGTGCACCTTTTTCAAACGTACAGTGCCAGGCCCCAACCAGATCTATAACAAGGAAGGACCAGAGAATTTATTTCGATAAAGGTCCCCAAGGTGATTCTTAGGCACAGCCTTAGTGTGTATAAGAAGTGCCTGGAATCCTGTGAGGCCTTCTTACAAAACAAATCATCCTCTCGCTCTTATTTTAATTGGATTTGCTCTCTCTTTAAGCATATTTTATGTGTTTTGCCTTCTAGATTCCTGCTTTGTCCAAACTAGAGGTCAAGATGGATGCAGTAGAAAGAAAAGTATCTGTTAAGGAGCAGCAAATGGCTGAGAAGGAAGAACTAAACAGGAGGAAAAAGAACCAACTGATAGATAACAACTTTGGGTTTCCTCCTGTCCTGGAACAAGAGGACAGTGAGGCGGACCTCCCCAAGGACACTGACAAGCCTTTGGCCCAGAAGTTTAAGACCTACGAGTTGACGTGGAAGGATATCCAGAACATCCTCACATACTGGGACCGGAAGCAGGGAGTTCAGCTGCCTCACACTGGGACCGAGGACCTGCCGCACGAGCCTGACGACCAGCGCCAGGTTCCATCAGGCGGGCGCAGAGGCCGCAAGGACCGGGAGAGGGAGCGCGCGGAGAAGGAGCGCGCCGAGAAGGAGCGCGCGGAGAAGGAGCGCCTGGAGCGGGAGAAAGCCGAGAGGGAGCGTCTGGAGAAGCTCCGGGCAATGGAGGAGCAGAGCGATGGAGGAGAGGGGGACAAGGAGGAGGACCACGAAGGGAAGAAGGATCTCGGTGTGCCGTTTATAAATATTCAGGCTCCTGACCTGGAAGGCATCAACTGGAAGCAGGCCCTGGAGAGCGACAGGCTTCCCAAGGTGGATCAGGTACAGACTCTCCTCCGGGATGGAGATGCAACAAGTCAGGTAGCGGATACCATGTTAATCATCGTAAAAGCGTTTCCACATAAAAGTCATATCTCCTGAATTCCATTAATCCCTAATGCCACTTCGGATAAGACAATAAGGGCTAAAAGGACCTTTTCTACTTGGTGGAAATCCATAGAAAGTTCCACAGATCTAAATTACCCCATCTGACCTCATAAAAAGCCACGTGTAGGACTGATTTTAATACTGACAACACTGGTGCTGGGGGCTGACAAGGCAGGTGTACTTTGGAGTGAAGCAAGAGTCTTGAGGATTCTAAAATCTTTTTCCCACAAGCTTCCCACAGGGGACAGAAATGATACTATTAGATAGCCTTTCATTGTTCCTAAAAACAAAAGGTGTTACATAACCCAAAGCCACCTCTGGCCGTTGTTTGCAGGGGATGTTATTATAGCCTTTTGTCCAGGGACAGAATTTTCCTATAAAACAACAGCGAGCAGAATGGGAGAATGCCATAGGAATCACTTCTCTCTCAAGTTTCTTTTCGACTTCTCTTTACAGGCCCATCCTTTCCCCCATTCCCAGAACCTTTGCTTTCTTTTCTTTGCTGTACTTGACCTGCTCCGATCCTAACTTTATCTGACCTTTGAAGAAAATAATATTGAAAGATAAAAGAAAAATTAACACAGAATCTGAAAATAGATGCAACAACTATAGACATCAGAATCTTAAGAGCTGGTGTCTTTAAACAGAGATTTAGCGAGTGCCTACTGTATGTTTTATGTTGACCTGGTTCCTGTCCCAATGGAGCTGACAGTCTATTTGCAGAGACAAAAACAGTCACAATAAAGTGATAAAAGCTATGATAAGAGAGGTAAAGGGAGCATGTAGCCTACAGCAAGAGCTTCAGCCTGGTCTGGGGGCATGGGGGGTCAGGAAAGACGTGCAGAGCTGTGTCAGAGGCCCTTCACAAACCCCTCCCCTGACACATGCGGTTAGAGGACAGTTAGGGGCAGCCTGCCCTCTGCTCTGGAAGTTAACAATGGGCTTTTCCTTTAGATCCTAGACCTCTTGGGTCTGGGTTCCTCTGGACCTCCAATCCCGCCTCCTGCCTTATTCTCAATTATCACCTACCCTGTGAAGCGGCTGCCTTTGGCCACAACGGAAATCCTGAAGCACTTCGTGTTTGTGATTCCACCCTCCGAAGAGCTCTCTCTGCTGGAGGAGAAGAGAGAAGTGGAATCAGAAGCAGAGCTGTCAGCCATAGGCTCTATGAAGGTAAAGAGGAAGCAGTTCACCCTGACCTTGGCAGGACTTCAGATGGGCAGGAAGAGTGTTGACTTCCACATGGCCAGAAACTGGTTGTGGTGCTGGGAGTCAGCTCACGGAGGTGTTTTCCCTCCACTCTCTGGGGACCCTGCCTGAGGACCCCGTGCGAGCCTCTCTAAGCTACACCCTCCCTGGGTCTGACCTTTCCAGCTTCCCAAGAGGAGACTGAAAATGACTGGTTTTCATCTTCCAACCTTTCCAGTCTCCATGGGATGGTTTAGGGAACTTGTCAGATTACTCTGAAGCTCATCTGCAAGAAAAAAAATAAACAAAACTAGCTCTTTTTTAAAAGATGGTAGAATGTATTCGTGAAGCTAAGTAATTCACACAGTGTATAAGAATACAAGAATCAACAGACACAGTTTAAGGGGACACACGCCACTGCAGAAAGGATAGATTGAAGAAATTATGATGAGAAGATCAGAGATTTTGGGTAAGGTCACTTTTATCTCCTCGCCTGGCACAATACAGTAAAATTAATCCCAGCTGATTTAAAAATATAAGCAGTCAAAATGAAATTATGTAAAGTAAAAGAAAATATATAGACAATTACTAGAATAAATCACAAAGGATAAATAGATTTCACCAATGTGCAAAAGGCATGTGTATTAATAATTATAGAGGGGCGTTTTATTCCCAGCAGAGTATGGGGGCCCAAAATTTGAATCTCTCCACACAGCCTCCTACAAACCACGCCCATCAGCAAAGAATAAATAAAATTAGCAGCAGATAAAATTACCTGCAGACCCTCCCTATAGCTCAAGCAGGTGACAGAGACTGCCTCAACTTTCAACTTACAAATAAATAGGAAATCAGCATCTGCAGTGAGCAGCATCAGTGGGCAGTCCTTACTGGAGCAGAGTCCAAATAAAAAAGATAAAGAGGGAAAAACTGCCAACATCAGAGGGGACTATTACATCAACCTCTTTTCTGAAAAACGGCCATTAGCAGGAAAGAGTTAAGCATTCTTTAACTTAACCATTTTAGGAGGAACTCTAGTTCATCTCCAATTGACAAAGGAAAGCTCTTCATTCTAGAAGAATGACAGCTAAAATTATAGAAAGAATGCAAGAATTAGAAAAACACTATTCTGTTATCCCCAGTAAAAAAAAAAAAAATGATTAAGAGTGCCAATGGATACAAAAAGCAGTGGTTTGGGGAGAACAAGACATTCAGGCGAGCTAGAGCATCATCCCACAGGTGACCGGCCAGCTGTAAAGGGTGACATCTACTTTATTATGGCCAGATCTGGCAGGCACCACTCCAGCCACTGGAACACACTATGTCTGTAATCGTGGGTCAGTATGACATTATTTGCTTCCTCTTGTGATAGAGTGTAATGTACACAGCGTCCTCTCTGCATCTAGTTAAGCTTATAAGCCTAATTTTCAGTTTACAGAAAATACAGGGAATAAAGGAATAAACTAGATGACACTTTGGGAACAGGTTGAAAATTTCAGACTGTGGAATCTTTTATAAGAACACAGAGTCTCTCCAAAAATTCAATGTGATTGGGAGGGAGTGAGAAGTCTAGATTAAAACCTACTAAAGAAACACAATAGCAAAATGCAGTGTGGGAACACACGCCCTGCCAGCTTCAAGCTGTCTTTAGGGAATGGCGTACCAGGGAAAGCACTAGACTTCTTTTCACTTCTTGTCTTCCACTCTCATATGGTAAGCTGAGCCCTACTCTGCTCCAGGCCACCGCCAGCGTCCTAAACCTGCAGCAGCTCTGTCTTTCGTTTGTGTGTATGCAAGATGAGTAATTAAGACCCTGTGCTCATTTTTAATTAAGGCCCAGGAGGAGCAGACAGCCTCATCTAAGGGGAACAAACAGAAAGTGAAAGAAAAATTAGATCAGACCCGTGAGGCTCAGAAGGACAAACGTCGCATGGCCTTCAACAGGAAGGGACTTTCTGGAGGAACTTCTGGGACCATTGCCCCCCTGTCAGACATAGAGCAGAACAACTTCTCTGGAGAGCACTCCCAGGAGAAGTTCATCAGGTGGGCCTCTGAGCAACCCATGGAGAGAAACGCGGAAGCCCCATGCCCCATGTTGATGATGCAGCTGTCACTGCACCAGTTGGGAATAGGGCCGTTCTGCCTGTGGGGCCCTACGGACCACCATGCCTAACCCCAGCAGGACGGGACCCCTCCCAGGCAGCAGTCCTGCCTTCTCTTGGTGCAAGAGAAGCATTCTCACTTTAAAAGCCTGTGTGGTCATTTGCAGGCTGAATCATTTCCGGTGGATAGTGCCAGCCAACGGCGAGGTGACATTGCGAGTGCACTTCTCTGCCAGCGATCTCGGGAACTTCGACCAGACGTTCAACTTTGAGATCCTCGGAACTCGCCGCCAGTACCAGCTCTATTGCCGCGGTGTCTGCACTTACCCATACATTTGCCAAGACCCAAAGTAAGTGGATATTATTTTAAAAGAAAAGGTTGACAGGTACATTTTAGTTTCTTCTCATGCTACTTTGAACAAGGCAGCTCTTAATATTAATGTGGAACCAGGACAGCCTCCTGGACCCTCATGTACTGGGCTTCGACATCTTGGGCGGTGACTAAGCCACTGGAATGATGTAATAATGTGAGACCGAGGAAGAGCGGTAACAGGTGTGAAGAGGGGGAAAGTCTTCTTCTGCCACGTTAGTTTGCTTATTTAACTGTTAAGCAAATTTTTAAAAATTGTATGTTTACTGTAGGATTTTTTTCTGGCCTACAATATGAATACAGGTGTGACTCTCCATAGGCAGGCTTTCTTCTGAGTCCCCTGTGCACCACATAAAGGCACCTGGCTGAGCAGTCTGGTGGGGCAGGCCTTTCATAGCTGTCCACCAAGAGGAGCTTTTTTGTAATTCTGACTAAGGAGCCATGTTGGACAAGGAACTCAGAAGCTAGTTAATATTCACCAGAACTAGCTTCCAATAGGAATTTTCAGGAATTTTTGTAGCTGACACACAAAAACAGGAAATCCAACTAAGCTCTATCATCAGCCCCTCGTTATAAAAGGCGCCAGTGGGAATCTTTTTCCTCAAGTTCAAACTGGACTGTTTTTGCTTGGGGCTAGGGGAAGGGAGGGAACAGGAATAAGGCTCAACAAAGGTCCTCACATTACGAATCATTCCGTGTCCTACACCCGGAGGTTTTGCTGAACAGGGAGTGTTGGATTCATGTAAGCATCTGGTGGTGGCACTGACCTTCCACTCAGGCAGCCTCTTCTCTTCCGCCCCTGTACTCAGAGTGGTATTCCCTCAGCGGAAGATGGACATGAAGACAAATGAAATCATCTTTAAGAAGTATGTTATGAGCATGGAGAGGTTTTACTTCGGGCCACTGCTCTGTGGAAAATCAAGAGATAAGTAAGTGCTCTGTTATCTTAAAGCAGATTTCAGACCCCCGGGCTGGACTCATGAATAATACAAGCAGAATTCCTATGTAGACATAGTTTTTACTAACGCTGCCTCTGTCCCTGAACCTCAAATTAGGAGAACTGGGTTATTGTACCCCAAGTTTCAGATGAATGGGGGTGCCATTTTCCCAGATGGCAAGGCCTGGAAGAGGACCAGATTTCAGTGGGGGAAGGATAGGATCAAGAGTTCATTCGGGATACATTAAGTTATAGACTCTTAGAAGACAGACAGAGTTAGTAGCTACATAAAGCAGGGAATAGGCTATACAGCTTTGGTTCTCAGAGGACAGAGGCCTGTCTTCAAGCCATGGGCATGGGCGAGGTCGCCTAAGAAGAGAGGATGCAGTACGGAGAAAAAGACCACAGATGGAGCCGCGAAGAACTTCACCACTCACAAGAGTTAAAGCCAGCAAAGGAGCTGAGCAAGAGGGCCAGGGCTGCCGCTGGGCCCAGTTAAAAGGGTGGCATCGTGGAGCAACAACGGGGCTGTGGTCAGCAGTGCCGAATGCTGTAGAGAGGAGATGCAAGGAGATGAGGGCGTCAGTGCCCACGGGGTTCAACAACATGGGGTCCCCAAGGGGCCTTAGCGGGAGCCCTTTCGGGGTGGTTGAGGATGAAGCCTGAGTGAAGTGACTGGGGAGTCAGCGGGAGGTGAGGAAACGGAGACAGGGCATGAAGATAGCTCTTTGGAGAAGCTCAGCTGTGAAGGGAGCTGGAGGGGCTGACAGTGGGAGGGAGATGTGGAGTCTGGGGAAGGCTGTCCGTACACCGTTGTCCTTGCAATGTTTGGATGCCAAGGGGAAGTATGGAGGAAAAGGTTGGCGTTTCAGGAGAACGTAAGGGCCATCAGCTCTCTGAGACAACACCACGGGATGTGTAGAGCTGGCCTTTGCCGGGAAGAGGGACGTCATCTCGTGTGAAGAGGGACAGAGGTGGGAGCGCTTCAGGTTTACAGATTCGGTTGGTGCAGTGAGGAGGTTCCCGTGCAACTATTCTGTGTTCTCCTTAGCGAATGAGGTGAGGTCATTACTAACAGGGAGCGAAGTGGAGGGAAGTTAGGAACGTTGAGGAAATGGAGCAGGTATGAAACAGCTTCAGGGGAAAGTGGAAGAGGGAGAATATTGGAGAAATAAAGTAAGATTAGCAGGTAGAATTGGAGGCCTAGGTGAGGTTGATGACCATACATTTTTGGCGATACTAGTTTTTTTCGGTTATATACAAATTTCTTATTGTACAGGCAGGTGAGACCACCACGGGAACCAAGGTCTCATCATGTCTTCATTCAATCTAGCATTTATTGTGATGAGCAGAGAGGGTCTATTTCTGTGCTAACTTGGTGGAACTAATGAGCCATCTTCGCTCTCCATTTCTTCAACACCTTCAGTTTGTTTCCTGAGATGCTGAACTAGAAAGTGAAGGTAAAGAGGGTTTGCTGATAATGGAGAGGGTTTTCAAGCCTAGCAGAAGGGCTTAGGAGAGAGAAGGAGTGTGGGTCAAGTTGATGGACATGAGATAGAGCGAAGCCCAGGAGTCAGGGAAATGACGGCCATTCAGAGAGGCGTGTGTTCAGGACGGCACTGGAATTAGCTAGGATCTGGGGCCAAACAGCGCTGATCCAGGAGGTGTACAATTGCAGTGGCCCAAGGACCAGTGCAACTAGGTATAATTCATGTATTCTTCTAAACCTTACTGAGCCTCAATGTCCTCATTTGCAAAATGGGAAAATGGTAGCACCCATCTCAAAGACGTGAGAAGACCGCGCTGGATAGTGCACGTGAAACTTAGCGCGGGGCTGGGTGGTGGTGGTCGCCGGCTGGATGTGAAGGCAGTCCCCATCCCCTTTGGCAGTCACACGGAGCGTGTTCTGTCTCTTTGACTCTGAGTTAGTCTCTGCCATGCACTCTCCTTCCTTGCTCCACCACAGCCTGTTCAAAAAGGTTTTCTGACTGTTTCTGGGCACCAGCGGTTACTATGGTGCCCTGCCTTCCTGACCTGTGCTATGATCTCTGATGATGCGCATCTTGACTGGCATTTCTTGTGTTTTCCATGGTTTCTTTTCTGTTCAGTCATTAACTGAGCAGCTTCCAGTGCCCATGCTGCTCAACTCTGTGTCTGTCTTCCTAAGGCACCGAGGAACAGTGCCAGTGAACAGTGCCAAATGAATCCACGGTGGAACAGTGACATCCTGTGTGGGTATAGAAGGCGGCGAATGAGGCCGTCTCTAAGACAGATGTGAAATGACAAGTTACTCAAATGATCATCACTCCTGGGAGTATAGGCACTGGGAAGGGTAAAGCTGTATATTTCCCAATTAGGATTCTTTGCAATAATAACTACCATTCATCGAGGATTTAATATCTACAGCTATCCTAAGAGCTGGGTGCACTATTTCATTTAATACTCACAGAAATCCTAAGAGGCGTCATCATCTCATCTTAGAGATGAGGAGACCAAGGCTTTGGGGAATCAGGTCACAGCTACAAGTCTTCATAACTACGAAGCTTGTGTTCTTAGCCACAGTGTAACCACACTGTCCTTTGGAATTGCTTTGCACCTGACAGTCTCCTTTTCCATCTGAGCTCTCAGTCATTTCTCACACCCACATCCCTAATTTAGCCCTAATTCTCATTCATTTCCAGATACAAGTCGTCCTTGTTCCCAGGCAACATGGAGACACTGACGATCCTGAACAACTCCCCAATGGTCGTGGAGGTGTTCTTCTCGTTTCAGAATGATGTCAAAGCGAGCACCTACTTCCTGGAGCCCAACAACATGATTCTAAAACCCAATGAGAAGCAGGTACAGTCCCGTGGAAACTAGCCTACCAGGGCAAGGCTTTCTTGGAAAATTGTGAGGCCTTGGCATTCTCAGTACAAATGTACTTTGTTTTAACTCTTCCATTAGATGCTGAACGTATGGGCCTACCCCACTGCAGTTGGAGTCTTTGAAGATAGCATCGTCTGCTGCATCAAGGAGAACCCCGAGCCAGCCATCTTCCAATTAAGCTGCCAGGGGATCCGCCCAGAACTGGAGCTGGAACCCAAGCAATTGCATTTTGACCGTCTCCTGCTGCATAGGTCAGAGTTCAGGGTGACACCAGGACTGGAATGGAATTTAAAGAATATTTAGTTCTAGGGTGACCAACTCATCTTGATTTATTCAGGACTTTCCAGGTTTTAGCACTGAAAGTCCTGTGTAATGAGAAACTTCTGGTCCGGTACCAATCAGGATGGATAGTAACCCTGTTGATTCAAGCTGAACTTCAGCAGGGTCAAGCTGCCCCCCTCCCATCCCCACCAAGATCAACTACTAAAGTGTACACATATTTGCATTTTTCTCAGAAGAACTAGAATTTTACAGATTCTCAAAGCAGTCCATTATCCTAAAAAGTTAAGAATATTTGGTCTAGAAAGTACAAACAGAAAACATTAGACCAAAACTAGAACTTACATATTCATTCACTGGAATCGTATTATTCTAAATAGAGAATGTTTATGTCTGGGGCTGCTGGGAGAGAATGTTGATATTATATGGATCCTTCATTCTTTAATCAATACCATCAGGACCCATTCCCTGATAAATACCGATTAGTGAACTAAACAATGATTGAAATAACCGGAATTACTTTTTCTGACCTGCCGTAATAAATCAAAATCATTTGCAACTAACAAAATGTCTTTCGGTCCCTGCAGAAAAGAGTCCAAGATAGTTGTTCTCCGCAACGTGACGCCACTGCCCGTGGCCTGGCGGGTCACCAGCCTGGAGCATCTGGGCGACGACTTCACTGCGTCCATGATGCAGGGCACCATCCCGCCCAAGGGCGAGTACAGCCTGCAGCTGCACTTCCAGCCCTCCAAACCTGTCAATATCAAGAAGACCATTCGGTTGGAGGTGAGCCCTCGCACATCTTCAGACTCGGTCGTCGAAATATGTACACATCGGGTTCCCTGACACATACACACTACCAACACACAAACACCCATGTTACCAACACGCACACATACACACACCACATGCTAAGCCAGGTCTCCCTGTTACACACCCCCATCAGATCCCCATTTGACAACCTCCAACCCACAATATCTTGCTGTGCACATACTAGAAGCTCCATAAAGGCAATGTCGTTGATGGCTGATTTCCCAGTGCCAAGAGCAGAGCACTGAATCAGCGCAGAGCCAATGAATGAATGAATGGTGTTACTGTCCCTAAGCAAGCATTAGATTCCTGATTTCACACCCCAACCCAGTCCCTCTCACATTACTATCTCGGGAAAGGTCACCCTTCACCCAGTTGTTCCCACAGACACCTAGGAATCATCCTTAATTCCTCCTTTTCCTGACAGCCTCCCCTCCAACCTTGTCCTCCAGCAAGTCCCGTCAGTTATGTCTCGCATGTGTCTCCTGTCCATCCACTTCTCTGTCTATGCTGCCACCACCACCCTCGTCCACCTGCAGCATCTATCACCTGGACTTCTGCAGAGGCATCCTAACTGGTTTCCCTCTTTGTAGTCCCCACAAGAGTCCAGAGAGATCATCAAAATGTTAGTCATTGTCCTTCCTAAAGCATTCTGCTGGCATCCAGCTGCAATAAGAACAAAGCCCAGGGTCACCTGCTCCTGAAGTCCCACCTGCCTCTACATCTGCACGTCACTCCACCCTCGTTCTTGCTCACCGGCTCCTAGCACATGGTCTCTCGGCTTTTTCCTACTAACCTTAGGCTCTGTGGGGAGATGGCTCCTACTTTAGGATCTGTCAGACAGCACTGTTTCGACAGGGTTCCCCTAATCCTCCCATCGTGGGAATCTCCTATTTGTCACTCACTCACCCTGTCTCCTGTCCTTCAGAGCACTACCTTGCAGATGTTATCCTGTTTCTTTCTTTACGCCCATGGAGCAAGATCTCTCCTGACTTGTCCCTTCTCTGCGTTGGTTTCCTAGGGCTGCTCTAATAACGGGCCGTAAACCGAGTGGCTTAAAACCCCAGACATTATTCTCATATAGTTCTGGAGGTCAGAAGTCTGAAATCAAGGTGTTTGCAGGGCCATGTCCCCTCTGAAGCCTCTAGGGAAGAATCCTTCCTTGCCTCATCCAGCTTCTGGTGGCTCCATGTGTTTCTTGACTTGTGGCTGCCTCACTCCAGTCTCTGCCTCCATCTTCACATGGCCTTCTTCTCTGCTTGTGTCCTCTCCTTTTCTGTCTCTTATAAGGACACTTATTATTGGATTTAGGGCCCACCTATATAATCTAGGATGGTCTCATCTCAAGATCTTTAACAATTACCTATGCAGAGATTCTTTTTCCAAATAAAATTACATTTGTAGATTCCAAGCATTAAGACATAGACATACCTTTTTGGGACCACCATTCAACCCATTACCCCATCATGTACCCTAGTGTTAGCACAGGCCTGAGTGTAGAGGGCACTTGGTAGAATCTGGCAAATGAATGAATGAACAAATATCACTGATCTTTGATGCTTGAACCAATTATGCAACAATCAAGGGGTCATCCAAGCTTCTCCTTAAATACCTCCAGGGATAGAAAACTTACCAACACTCCAAGCAGCCTGATCTTCCTTTGAACAGGTCTGACTGTCAGTTCTTCCTTGGGTTGAGTTCAGATTCCTCCCTGTAATTTGCACAAATTAATCCTTTTCTTACCTTTTGGATCCAGTGAATGGATCAGTCTCTCTTATTACCTACCCATGACTTTAGGTAGCTGAAAACATATATTGATAGGTTTATTCAATCCACGAATGTGTGTGAGCCCAAAGGTGAGAGTCAAAGATTTGTAACACCAGTCTCCACGTGAACACAGATCTCTGCACAGGGGGCCCAGGCCACATGGCTGGTGGAGGGTCCCAGCTATACTGGCTTTGTCCTTCGGTTGCTGGATCATGGGGATTCCAGGTTCTCACAGTAGAGGCGGTGTGGGAGGCAGTCAGCAAAGGGATATTTGGAAAGGTCATTGTAACAGCTGTTTCCCAGCCGTTATAGAAACATTTCTGTATTTTAACAATTGATATGGCCTCCCTGTATATTCCAGCGAAAGCAGACACAGTGCGTCTCCCCTCAGGCTCCCCAAAGTGCCCTAAGACTTCTCTCCCATAGACTGTATCCCTTCAACATCTACCCAAGGAAATGCCTTGCTTTCTGGTCCCTTTGGAAAGTGTCCTGGTAAACTCATTTTTTTATTTGTGTACCTCTTAAATTGTCCTCCCCATTTTCCTCAATTATAAAATTTAATCCCCATTTTCTTCAATTACAAAATTTAATCAAACATACACACACACACACACACACACACACACAC
>NW_011889180.1:536962-543792 GCF_000151845.1 Pteropus vampyrus | reverse complement strand
CCATGACTTTAGGTAGCTGAAAACATATATTGATAGGTTTATTCAATCCACGAATGTGTGTGAGCCCAAAGGTGAGAGTCAAAGATTTGTAACACCAGTCTCCACGTGAACACAGATCTCTGCACAGGGGGCCCAGGCCACATGGCTGGTGGAGGGTCCCAGCTATACTGGCTTTGTCCTTCGGTTGCTGGATCATGGGGATTCCAGGTTCTCACAGTAGAGGCGGTGTGGGAGGCAGTCAGCAAAGGGATATTTGGAAAGGTCATTGTAACAGCTGTTTCCCAGCCGTTATAGAAACATTTCTGTATTTTAACAATTGATATGGCCTCCCTGTATATTCCAGCGAAAGCAGACACAGTGCGTCTCCCCTCAGGCTCCCCAAAGTGCCCTAAGACTTCTCTCCCATAGACTGTATCCCTTCAACATCTACCCAAGGAAATGCCTTGCTTTCTGGTCCCTTTGGAAAGCGTCCTGGTAAACTCATTTTTTTATTTGTGTACCTCTTAAATTGTCCTCCCCATTTTCCTCAATTATAAAATTTAATCCCCATTTTCTTCAATTACAAAATTTAATCAAACATACACACACACACACACACACACACACACACACTGTGAAGAAGCAAAGGGAATAAAATGTTTTGGGTACTTGGCATCTATCAGTAGAAAAGTACTATGTAAATTCTGGAGCTGATAGTCCAAGTTCCAAGTTCTTTGACCTATTTTTCCTGTCAGCCTTTCTTCTTTTCATCTCTGTAAGAGGGTAGGCAGCAAAAGAAAGAAGGTAAAATGGAAGTCGGTCCAATTTGTTCTGCGAGACGTTGGTTAAATGCTTGATGAAAGAAAAGATGGAATCTCTGAGTTAAAACTTGGCATCCAAAACATAAGTAATGGGGAGTGGTGACTTATTTTTTCAACTTGAGGCTTCAGCAGAGAGGCAGGTGCCCTTCAGGCAGAAGCAGGAAAGCCATGCCCACTACCCAAAGGCTCCTCACCTTGACATACAGACCCTTTATCACCCCTTCGTTGGTCTCAAGAGTCAACAGTAAGGCCAGCTGGCATCTGACGCCAGTGTAGGTGTTCCTCAGAACATTCAGGGAGGAATTACCACCAGGGATGACAATGGAGAGGACACCGAGCAACTGGAGGCTGCGGTCTTGCTTATTATTATTATTATATTTTTTTACATTTCCAACTTTAATAATGATGTTCACATAAATAAAACATTTGAAATTTTTAAAAGAGAAACATTAAACACTTATTTTATATGAAAAATCTAGCACTTTTTCCACACGTTGAGCCAGAAACAAAGAACAGAACAATTGAGATTTATAAAATTAGTAGAGCAAAGATGATTAAGTATTTACAAGTTTTCCATTGCCGCTGTCAGAAAAATATTCTTCAGGGTTTTTTTAAAGGTTCTAAAGAATACTTTTCTGTAATGTATATTCACAGTCCAATCTTCAGTAATGTAGCAACAATCATGCAAATGATTTAAACCCAGTAGTTGGACCAGAAAGAAAATGACAGAAAATGCAGCCTCTTTTCCTCATTCTTATGTTGATTGTCTACACCAGCATTCCCCAAAGGGTGTTAGCAACAACACTAATCCTACCAAATGCTCAATGAAGACAAAAGCTAAATACATTTCTAAAATATTTCATACCACATCTTCTTGATCCCCGCTGCATGTTACATAATTCAGGTTCCAAACACCTCGTGGGTCTTGCTTTTACTGAAGAATTTCTTACCCCAACAGGTGTTAGACACGGAGAATATTGTGGGAGTTGTTCAGTTTGAAAACATCATGGTCTTTGCAGAGTCCTACGACATCGCCTTGGACATCACCTTCCCCAAAGGTCCGTTGACCCCTTCAAGTCACATCTTTTAGTGTAATGTATTTCCTATAAAGAGGAAGACTAGGGATTGTCGGGGAGCAGGTGGAATTAAGCCTGAGTGATGTTAGCAACCTTACTGTGGATCTCAACTGGAGATGACAGGGCTAGCGGGGAGGGGGTCACAAGGATAAACTTCACAGAGCTCTTTTCTGAACAGTCATCTGAGGTGAGTACCTGTCTTCCTGCCTGTTTTCTATCACTGCTATAACAAATGACCACAACCTTTGTGGCTTAAAACAATACAGATTCATTACCTGACAGTTCCATAGGTCAGAAAATCTGAAATGAATCTCACTAGGCTAAAATCGAGGTTTTGGCAGGGCTGCATTTCTTTCTAGAGGCTCTGGGCAAGAATCCATTTCTTTGCCTTTTCTAGCCTCTAGAAGCCACCCACATTCCTTGGCTCATCGTCCCTTCCTCCACCTTCAAAGCCAGCAAGGTCGGGTCAAGCCCTCTCACACTGCCATCTCAATGGTCCTCGAGTTTTCATCTCCCTCTTCTGCTTTTAAGGATCCTTGTGATTACATTGGCCCCTCAGAGAATCCAGGATAATCTATCTCTTTATGTTAAAGTCAGATGATAAGCAACCCAAATTCCATCTGATACCTTACTTCCCCTTTGCCATGTAAACTAGCATATTCACGGGTTCCAGGAGTTAGGACAGTGCACATCACTGGGGCTGGGGTAGGGGTGGCATCATTCTGCCTGCTACACTGCCCCAATGCCTAAGTTAGATCCCTCACTTTAGCATGCATTTTTCCATTATCCCTCCTATCTCCGATAGGTGTCCTCAGGATTCATAGGAAGTTATAGCTACATTTTTGCCTAGATGTCATTAGTCTTGTGTACAAAGATATTGTAGGAATAATACTGTAAATTCTGGAACAGTCATATCATGATATGTTATGCAACCATTAAGATCACATCAGTGAGGGGTTTTTATGTGTGGAAATGCTTACGATGTAACGCTAAGTAAAGCAATATAAATTTATGTGTAATGTCCAAACTGTGCGTAGTAAACATCTGATACAAATTCTTTTTTTAAGTTTTAGCTAATGGGAGACATAAAAGGAAGGTCAGTGGTCCTAGGATAGAAGCCAAAGGGAACTGCCCTGTTGAACTGGGTGTGAGAGCAGGGTCTGTTGTTTGCTTACTAAGACTCAGTTAGAAGAGGTTTTTCTAGCCATGATGTTTTCAGAAAACGAATTCTCTGAAATTGTCATCATGAATTCTCCATGCGAATGTCAATAGGAAGTTCCCCTGCTTCTCTCTGTCATCCCCTCTCACCCATCCCCAACCCCGCCCTGGCCTCTGCAGGAGCCGAAGGAGGCCTCGATTTTGGGATTGTGAGGGTCATGGAGGAGGTGAAGCAGCCTCTACAACTGAAGAACCGTGGGAAATACGAGATCATGTTCAGGTAACCTGAAAACCAGCAGGCATGTGGGTCGTCTGTGTCCACTCATGGAGAGAAGAGTGTGTCTGGGAGATTTAAGAAAAATAATTGATTGTGGAAATCATAAGAATCATTTCTGCTCTTAGCCTCTCTTGCCTTCAACGAATGGAATTTCAATTGCTAAGACAGCAGAGATTTTTACAGTGCTCCCAACTCCATGGCTTTATAGGGACCCTTAAGGGCCCTGTGAATGCACATGGTGTCACAGGGGTCTGGGGTAGGGGAAGAGACCAAGGGGGACAGGTTGTGAGGAGGAGATGCTGGGGCGAGAGGTGGTCCCGCCCTCCTTTTAGCTCTTCCCTGTTTCGTAAGTTGACATTCCACATGAGATTTCATGTGAAGAAGGGATGTTCCACTTCTCTTTTTTAATTTTAAGAACCACTGTGTTATACATTTCAAATGCAGCCTGTTGGAGTAGAAGTTCACCTCGTAGAAGTGAACTCGTAGAAGCCTGTTGGAGTAGAACTCTCATCTCTTGAGATTAAAAATGACACACTAAATAAAGGAGATTCCTCAGGAGGAAAGAGTGGCACTGGGTGGGGGAGAGGGAGGAGGTCACTAGAGCAGGGTCACACAACCCTCAGTGGCAGTGCCAGCACCCATGGCCAATAGATTTCTGTGAAAGAGCATGTTTCCCCCAGTAGAATTCACAGTTTATAAAAGGACTTTCCCTAGCAGACTTGGAAGAAATTCAGTGTATTCATGATGGTTTCATTTTAGCCCATAGGATGCTGAAATTAGAGAGGGGTCCAACCTCAGTACTACTGTTAGTTAGAACTGTGGATTGAAATAAATAAATGTAAGTAAAAGCTTAACAAACCTAGAAGGGAGCCACTGGTACTTTGGAATTAGCTAAATGGAATCTTACCCATTCTCGAGTTTTGTTTCAGATAATGACAGGGTATTAGCTCTTCTCTCTTAGGTTACATGGAACAGAGTCACCCTTAGGTTGAAACAGGTGACGAGGGGTTTGTGCAGGGAGGTGAGGAAGCACAGGCACCCAGCATGCAGCAGGAGTGACCAGGTCTCCTGGGACATGGAGATGACGTTTGGGTTCCCACAGCACCTCCAGGCGTCTCACCTCAGCTTAAGTTCCTGCTCCTTCTCCAGTCCCCTTGTCATTCTCATGAGTCAGCTTTTCTCTTTGGCTTCTCACCTCACCCCCACTGGGCCATGACCTCCCTTTCCGAGTGCCTCTGTTGCATGGCTTCTGCCCCCTGTTTTCTCTTTTTTCTTAGATCCCCTTCTTCTGCATCACTGTTCCCTCTCTGTGTACTGTATTCAGTCTCAGGCGGGTAGGAGGGACAGAGGGAAAGAAAGAGAGAGTAATTAATTTAGTTGATCCTTACCCAGCATCAAATGTCCCTTTTGGACGGAGATCTCCTGCAAGGTCACTTCTTGATCACAGGATAGAGATGGCTATCTTTGCCTCAGCATTAATCCCTGGCCCTGTCAACCCTGGCTAAAGAGGAGTGGTCACAGAGTCCAAGGCACAGAGGACACTGCTAGGCATCGTATTTAAGCAGGCAAAAGACACTGCAGTCTCTTAACAGTCTGGAGTCTCCTCTCTAGTGTCTCGGCTTCCCTAAATAACTACTTCCAGTGACTTTTATTCTTGTCTTTCAGCTTTTCTGTGGACCCCGTAGGGATTTCAGTGGCCAATGTAAATTCTATGATCTCAGTCCAACCCAGGAAGGGCTCACTGACCACAACGGAAAAGCCCACAAATGTCCAGGTGTTATTCCGTGCAAGAAAGGAAGTGAAGATAGAGCACCAGCCAATCCTGCGCTGTCAGGTAAGAGAGCTCAAAGGGAAGACTCCTTCAGTGGCAGCACTGTAGGACTCATGTCAAAAAGAAGAGTACATGGTCTAAGCCACACCTCAAGGACAACGAGTGTGGGCTGGCCTGGGTGGCAACCAGAAAGGATGCACCAGCGTTTGGTCTCCAACTAGCAGGCACAGGTAGATCATGTGGGAGGTATGCAAGTCATCAGAAATTGAGAGTGCCAGAGAGGAAATGTGGACCCTGGTCTTTGAGGAGCACCTGAGACAAGGAAGCTGAGTTGAGTCATCAAGTGCAAAAAAAGAGTGGGAAAGTGAAACAGGAGGCAAAATTGGCCTTTGTCGATCCATGGCTAGTAAGCTGGATGTTAGTATTTGCTAACATTGTCGATGCAGTAATATAAAGAAATGAACTAAAGAACTTGGCTTCATGTCAATGATGAAAATAGGGAATGAAGTCAACAGTCATGAGAATTCTGGAGCTATGCCGGTAGCTGACATCTTCCCAATCCTTCTTTCTCTAGATCATTGAACCCAATATCGCGGAAGGAGGTGAAATCATTGCCAGCATTCCAATTAAGTTTTCTGTGAATGCAGTGTTCTCCAAATACAACATCAGCCCTTCCTCCATCATCAACTTTGGGGCTTTGATTTATGGCGCCCGTAAAAGCTCCAGCTTCATCATAGAAAATCAAGGTGTTACTGACTTCAGATATGTCCTTTATAGGCTGACGGGGGAGAGCCCCATTCATCAAAAGAAAGTGTAAGACAAGTATTTACTTAACTCATGCCATTCCCTGGTCCATTAGTGCTTTACATTTTACAAAGAGTTTTCGTTTATTTTATCTAAATTCACCTGATTCCCTTTCATGAGTGAGGTCGGTAATGTGTTAAGAAAGGCTCATCCAAGATTATGCAAGAACTCACCAGTAGATCCCAGTTCTGAACTGACATCTCTGACTCCCAATTCCACATACTTTCTAACTGCTGTCGAATGTGATAAATTTTAATTGAACAAATGTAAAGTCTTCTGTTTGAGATTGTGTCCATTGTCCTGGTGCTTCTACCATGCTGCAAGACTAAGTAGTAAGTCATTGTCCTATCCGTTGTTCTGTGGGCTGTCAAGGGACTGCTATAACAGCAAACTAAATCAAGAGAAAACATAGCTGTGCTTCATGATGGGGAATGGCAAAGGGTACCCTGGAACATGGACTAGAGAAAGCACGGTGATGCGCAGTCTGCTGGCACTGTTTTTACCTTTTCCCCATGAAGATATTTTATCCCAACAGCTCACTTAGTAGTTATTCCAACAGTAAAACGTGTATTCTTCAAAAGGTGGCTCTCAATCAATTCACCAAAACGATTTACTTTTTTTGTTGTTTTTTTGCTTTTTTTTGTTTTTCTTTTTTTTTTTTGTCACTTTTGGGTTGTTTTTCCCATTTTCCAAGGCTTTTTTTTTTTTTTTTTTATTTATTTTCTTTTTTGCTTATTTATTTTTAATTAATTTAAAACGTACTTTCTAATTAGTTGTTTTGAATTGTATATACAGCTTTCCATTGTAATCGTTTTACATTTTTGAGGATATCCTCTTCTGTTTTGGCACAGTTCTTGGCAAAAGAAATTTTTGATTAAACTGTCTAAAGTCTCTTTCTTCCAAATTTAATTTCAACCTAATTTTTATTATTTATTTTATAATAA
>NW_011889180.1:513413-536912 GCF_000151845.1 Pteropus vampyrus | reverse complement strand
ATTGCAAGATTTTTTTTCCCTGAAGAATAATTTATGCATATATGCATTTTTATTAACAGAGATAAAGGCTGGAGATTAAGGGTCTATCTTCACCCCTTCAATTCTTTCATCTCAAAATTCATGTCATTTTAACATTTTGCTTTTTATATTTCTACAAATTATTTTTCAATTTTCTAATTATTAATATTTAAAGTTGATATTATTTTATGATTCATATTCTTTATTTCATTTCAATATTTTCATTATTTATTTTATAATAATTTAATAACGTTTATTCATAGATATTATAATTGTATTTTGCATCAAAACATTTTTAATTTATTTTTTATTTTAGCATGTACAAATTCATTCAAAATACTCAAGAGAGGGGGTAGAAGTTCAATTGTTCTGGTCATGAAGCAAGCGAATACTCAAATATATAAAACTCCGAAAAGGTTAAGGTTGTACCTCAAATACATTTGATTATTTGTGGGGAACTAGCCTCTAGGCAAACTAATTATTGGGTAAACTCGTTTCAAGTGAAGTGAACAGTTACCAAAACCTGTGTTTGTGCTATTGCTTAAACTAAGTCTTTAAAACACCATGACTATAAATGTGAAGAAAAGGGATAGAATTTAATCGACTTGGCATTTCATTTTTTTTCAAGTAAGATCAGGTAAAAGATTTGATGTCTACAAATAGTTTTCACACAGTGTTTTCCAACAATCTCAAGTAAACATATAACAGTTGTTATTTTCTTGCAGTAATTTTTAACATCCTTCTGAACCATATTTAATAAGTACAATTACTACCTGGTTTTCTCACAATTGTTCAATGAGTTTGGCTAATGATGAATGCTGCCTATGCTTCTCCAGTGCCCTCTTGGGCAAAGAAGGGCCCCTTTCCCCATTCCTAGGAGAAGAGACCTTGCAAGCAGACAGACAGGTGGCATTTAATGTCACCACCCCAATCTAAGGGCATTCTCTTGCTTCTTTAATCAGAGTCAGTCATATTCGGCATGCAAGATCCCGAGAAAGCGAGAGCTTCTACAAGAGTGGCTTTTCCAAGGCAAGCAAGTTCTCCGAGTCTATTCAGAAAGAAGTAAACATTCCTAACCAGGTGAGTGCCTCTTTCCTTGTTCCCTGAAGCCCTGTAAGGCCACCTTCCAACTAGTTCCTACAACAAATACCTCCCTAGGATAGCAGGGTTTGAATCTACTGTGGTGGGAATATTACATAGTTACACTAAAATATCACTTGTATTTTAAGACAAGGTGTTATGACTTTTAATTTAGATATGCCCTTTGCTTTAAAACCTTCATTGGCTCCTCACTGCCTTAAAATTAAGTTTCAACTCCAAATATATTTTAATTAATAGTCTTTTGGTTATAAGAAACAAAAGCCCATTTAGCCTGGCTTAAATAAAAGGAGATTTGAAGACTTCCGCTTCTGTAAGATGGAATAGATATAATTTCCCCTCTTCTTCCCAACTAAGTACAACTAAAATCCCTGGACATTTGGTATAAAACAAACACAGAAAATTGAAAGGTGGGAAGAAAAATCAGACCAGCTAGGGTCCTTGGGATCTAATGAACATCACAGTGGTGAGTTCCCTGAGTTTCCTTTTTGTTTCATATATCCCGTCTGGGTGCTGAAGGAGCCAGCAACCTAGCAACATCAGCAGGCACAGACCAAAAAAAGGCCCCCAAAAAAGCCTACTCCCACTAGCCAGAGGACCAGGAAAAGAGCAGCCTATCAAGACAGAAAATTTCAGACAGGAAGTGTTCTATTACAGTCAAACATGACAGAAAATCCTGTGGTCCTAACCTACCCCTGCTAGCAAAGGCCAGTGGGGAGACTTTCACCCTATCCAAGCTATAATGAGATGCCCCAGCCCCCTGCCAGAGTAGCGTCTCAAGAACGCCTAGTGGGTAGCCAGGACTTTTGTCACTATTGTCACCTCTACCATTGTTCGCGGAGATACCACATGGGGAGTTTCACCCCAGCCCGGTGGTAATGAGATACTGCTCCCTCCACCCCAGTGGGTCTCCCCTACCCCGTGGCATCAGCAGAACAGCAACAAAGCACCCCTCCCCCTCCTCGCCAGGGAGATATCAGTTGAGGACTAGTATGGAGCCAGAACTCCCACCCCTTGTCTGGCAGTAATGAGAAGTCCAAGTGGGTAATCCAAACTGCCACCCCCGCCCCTTGGAAATAATGAGTCAGTGCCCCCCCACCCCCTCCCCCTGCCAGAGTGCTGTCAGACAAAGCCAGGCCAAAGAGAATTTTTAAATAAGATCCAGTCTCATAATATAATAACCCAAATGTCCAGCTTTCAACTGAACATCACTTGTCTTACCAAGAACCAGGAAGATCTCAAACTGAATTAAAATAGACAAGCTCGATGCCAACACTGAGATGACAGATGTTAGGGTCATCTGACAACGATGCTAACGCTGCCAACATGAAAACACTTCAGAGAGCAGCTACGGATATGCTCAGAACAAATGAAAACATAGTGAGTCTTGGCAAAGAAAGAGAAGATACAAAGAAGAACCAAATGGAAATTTTGGAATTGAAAAAAGTAAATAAACAAAATTTAAAATTTAATGAAAGGGTTCAATGACAATGGAGAGGAGATGTCCATTTGGGTAAATGTTGTACAACGTAGAGCGTGTCTGTTCCCCTAAACCCCCACTCAGTCACGACTGGTCAGAAGGAAGGGACACAGAAAGGAGCACAGCGAGCCCATGCCTGAAGCCCCCCAGGCCCTCCCTTCCTCCGGGAGAGGAGCGGGGGCCCAGAGAGAGCCTCTGGAGGATGGCCCCGCCAGTCCCTCTCGACGCCATCTCATGAGTGGTGGGAGGGCTCGGGCTGTCACCCACTCTGCCTCCACCCCTTCCCCCTCCACCGTGTCCTGCAGGCTCGCTTCACCCACGGCATGTTCACCGTGTACCCTGGGTTTGGCTCCGTTCCTCCCGGAGGGGTGCAGACCATCACCGTGGACTGCGTGGCCGACCCCGTGGGAAAGTGTGAGGAGCTGATAGCCATCGATATCTCTGACCGAGACCCAAGACACCACCCTGCTGGCATTCCTTACAGCCTGTTGGCTGAAGCCTGTCTGCCAGGTACGGAGCACTGAGACTGGACAGCGCCCCTTAAAAGACCTTCATCTGTAAAAAACCCACCACCATGTAAATGTCTAGCGAACATAGCTGGGCTGCTATCTTTGGGACCTTAGAACTTACTCTGGCGTCTTCGGCCATATTTTTCCTTAAAGACTTACGAAGCATGCACACCTAGAAGAGGCTGTGCAGCTTTAAACTCATCTTCCTGAGTTTGGTCCAGGGTTCTCAAATGAATAGGGAATCAATGAGATATGGCACCAGACCCAGAAACACTGAATCCTGCTCTTGGCCAGGTCACTCCCTGTGGGCAGCATATACACAGAGAACAGTGGTCAGTGACAGAGCACGCTATACCTTTAATGCAATAAGATCTCAGGTGAAGCACTGAGGAACTTTTCTTTAGCTATGGGTGCTGTGCAACCTCGGACCAGAGTGAGCCAAACGCCTCCTTCTTTCTTAGGCTTACCCTAGATCCCATATCTTACCCCTCCTTACCATTGGGAGGAAATGACGGTTGGGGTCTGGCAGTCAGCAAGAGCAGTACAAAAGAAGATAGAATTTGTCCCATCGCTCACATCCTCTGTGATTGTCCTTTGTTGGAATCCAAACCTCCAAAGGAGAAATCACAGGAAGCAAGACTTGGGCCCTCAGGCCTCGTCTCACAGCCTTCCCTCCACTCCCCAGCCTTCGTGACTGACAATAACGCCTTGATATTTGAGGAGCACCAGATCTGTAGCAGCGCCAACATGTACAACATCTTGCAGACCATAGATAGTGTCGGCCTGTTTGTGGAGGACGAGAACAAGTTCATCTTCAGCAATGTTCTCGTGGGCCATCAGGCCAAGGCTCGGTTCAAGATCAGCAACATGGGGAAGATCGCCTGTGATGTGAACATTGTGGTTAAGCCTGTCTCCAACAAGGTCAGCAGCCCCCTCGGCCCGCCCTGGCCCACCGTGGTTGGCAGAAAGCCAGGAAAGAGCTCTTAGAATCCCCTGCTCTGGAGCCTCTATACACAAGTTGGGATTATCTGCCACTCTGGCCCTGACGGAAGTTATGGGAGGGAACTGGGCAGTTTCCCATAGGCATACATTTGTCCCAAAAGGTGTCTCCTCTGGGTACCTCTGTGATAAACTGATACACAGGAATGAGCAACTCACTCCTCCATCAAACACTGTGTGCCTACAATAGATGCAGCCTTATGGGGAGAGCCAAGATGAGTGACAGCTCAGGCAGGCTGCCTCAAATCGTACATTTGTCTGGTACAGGAGATTTGGGGAGTATCAGATTATAAGGCTGTGAAATGATGAGCATTTATTGAGTCCCCACTGTATGCTAGGCACTGTGCCAGAGGATTCGTATGGATTGCCTCATTTCATCCTCACAACAAGTTTGTATTATTATCCCCATTTCAAGTCAAGGAAATTGAGGCTCGAGAAAACTAAATTCTTTTCCTAGGTCCCGGAGCCTAGGGATATAGGGCTAGGTTTAAAGCCAAGCTTCATTCACATACAAGGCAAATAATAAGTTCTCATCTCGGGATCCGCCAGACTAGAAGCTGCCTTCCCCTCTAAATCAGGCCATACTGAGATTTTTTTCCTCACGGTAGAAGAGGAAGTTCAGGATGCTGACAGAGACTCAGTCAACAGGTTTCACTCGCCCTTATATTCCAGTCAGATGTGCTGCAAATACTGCCTGGTGTCATCTCCACTGCTTAATTCTCTGCCCAAAAATGGAATCTTGGCCCAGGTGGTCCTTGTGCCCCAGAACTGACATTGTTCACATGGCCGATGGTGGGGGGAAGGCCACCAAGAGGGTCGGCCTAGCCTAGAGTCAAGAGTAGAGTCTACATTCCCAAGGGATTGTCACCCACTGCAAAGAGGCAGAGTTTGAGAGACTAATAATTTTATGACTTCCCTCAGGCCCTGGTGACATCCAGTCATTACGCTCTGACTGTATCTGAGACACAAAGGGGCAGCTTTCTTTCTATTTGTACTAAAAACATTAAAAAGTGAGCAAGCCTGATTTTTAAACAAAGGATTTTAACAGGGGGTTTGCAGACATTGTATGTTCTCCTCCTCCTTAATTTTCAGACTATCCATTGGAAAGAACATTAAGAACAAAAAGAAATAGTCTTGAATCCCATCTGCCTCCCATAAGAATGAATAGTCCTTTTGAGGCCATGCCAGGGGTCCCTACAGTCTTCCCAAAATGCTGCCACAGATGGGAAGAGATAAGTGCGATGGGAGGTTGTCCTAACTAAAGCTATTGGAGTTTCAAGAAGCGGAAACCCACTTGGGATAACCCAAACTAAGCAAGGTTTGCTCCGATGAATCAGAGATCTCAGACGAGGTCAGGACACACTGTGCAGCCAGAACACTGTGGGACTGGCACTGTCACCTGAAATCCAGCTTTCAGAAGACCAGTAAAGGCTCTGTCCATCCTTCAAGGATCACGGGTCTTTCACTCATGCTGTCTCTGTTGTTCCATGGCTTCTAGTTCAGTTCCATACGAGCAACCACCAATGATCTCTAGGCATCTTAATTTAGTTCAGAGAGACAAGGAGACAGAGATTGATACCTGTCTATCTAAGATCTGCATTAGTTCATCTGTTTGAGTCAAAGATCACAGGTTTAGCCAAAGCCAGCCAGTTACTACTGAGAGGTGGGTCCAGAGTATCTAGGCTGTTCCTTCCAGGGGCATGACTATGCAGGCAATGGAACATGTCCACTGCGGAGCGTAAAGGAGGGAGAGAGCACAAGGGTGATAGAGATGAGCAGCAAGCCCTGGGTAAATGCAAAGTAGCTAACACACACGCCTATCCCTGCCCTCCCTCCGCAGATGGTTGCTCGCATCATCGACATCTTTGAAGTGGAACCCAACAAGATGTGCATTGCCAGTCGCTCACATGGCTTTGCCACAGTGTCCTTCACCCCACAGGCCATGCAAACCTACCAGTGTATCTTCGAGGCTACTTTGGATGGCTTGCCCAGGTACCAACTCCCCAGCAACCTGGCCTGCAGCCGTGCTGCAGGCCACACTCTATGGAATGTCACCTCTGCCATGCCAGGCTGACAGACCTCAATCTGTGTGTTCCCTGCAGCAACCTGACCAAGAACCGAAGCCTTGTGTTTGATATTGTGGGAGAGGGCAACCTCCCTCGAGTGACTGTCGTGCGGCCAGTTCTCTATAACCAAACTGGGAACCCCTTGCTCCTCTTTAAGAGGCTGCTTCTTGGTCATTCAGAGAAACTACCTCTCATCCTGAAGAACAATGGCACCATCCCCGCCCAGGTACTGCAGCGGAGGGAGGGGCGGGGGGGGGGGCGGGGGAGTGAAGTGTGAGGTAGAAAGGGAGAAAAATCATTCATTCAGAAGTAAGACTTCTGATATTGGGGTCTCTTGCCATCCCTAATTTATGACTTCTTCTTCGATGTTCCTCATTCATTAACCTGTGTGAGACATGAGACGTACAGAGAGAAATCAGGCATGGTCTCTGCCCTCGAGTGTTAAAAGCAGATCACAGGATACACTAACAATTACTGTGCAAGGCAGCGCACACTGCATGCACTAAGCTTAGTGGATAGGATTATGGGTATTCTTAGTGTCTTCTTTTTTTTCTGTAATGAACATTGAATTTACAATAAGGAAAAACAAAAGAAGCCTCATTAAGAGCAAGAGATGTAACATCCTTAGGGACTTCTGGTTCAACAGTTAAATTATGTTTTTATTTTACAAAAAAAAGTGCTAAATTATGTAAAGGTTATGCAAAGAACTGTGGCATTATAAACGTTTTAGCATCTAGTTCAGTGAATTCCTGCCCACCCGCTCCTCATTTTTCTAATTTTTCTTAAAAATTTTTGCATTTATAGTCTCTCAGATTTAACTTTAGACATCATTTTATGATGTTCCTCAAAAAATTTCATTAAGAATCCTATGAATTATTTGGGATGAATTTCTACTTTTTTGAGTATTTGAGCTCTCTACCATCCATTAATTTAGATCTTTTATGTAAATTTTTTTTTCATATAATTCCTCCTTATAATTTATTAAAGGTATTTCTAAATATGTAATGTTTTTTAATATCAGTAGCTTCTTATATGATATCACTAGTTCTTCCTTCTTCGTGCCTAATTTTTTACATTATTTTGTTCATGATGGTGCCAGCATTACTATCTTCTAAAAATGATTGCTGGTATCTCACACCTCAAATTAGATATATGGCTTTAGTTCTTTTTTAATCAGATATATGGCTTCTGGTGGTCTGGAAAACATCCCTTTTCTCCAAGTGGGTCAGATGCCCACCTTGGTTTTCCTCTTATCATGGTAGGGTGCTCAACATGACACTAAGGCACCAGAATCTAGGCAATACTTGTTTTTAAGAACTCTCATTCATGCAAGTCCCCATAGAATGATGAATATTCATTTCCATTTTATTAGTCTAGAATGTATTTTACAACTGCCCTTGTCAATCAGAGGCCTTGGCAACCCCATTCTAACAGTACTTACCTGGGTGATCTGTAAAGTCACCTGTACTTTCTGGGCCTCCAGTTCCAATTTTTTTTTTCCTCTCTAGGTCTAATATTTATTATATCTCCCTTGTAATAAGAAACAGAAAGTTGGGCACTGTGCACAGTGGCTTGGGCGGGGGCGGGGGGCAGTTCCCAAACAGCGCAGTATCTCACTCCAAACTCAAAACTCATGAGCGGCCTGTAAGTTTAACACTCAGTCCCGCTTTCCTTCTGCCAGCTGCATGTTGACCTGCAGGACCAGCTAGGCGTCTTCTCCCTGAAAGGGAGGCCCACTACCTCCTACATCTACATTACAGAGGAAAACAAACCCCATGCCAAAGGTAAGTTGGGAGAGAGTGGCTTCTAGAGGACAGTGGGTCCCAGTGCTGTTTTATTAGAGGACTCAGGACCCAGCCAGAAAAGAACGCCCAGTCTTGTTACCAATGGCTACTCTACGCAATGCTCATTCCCACACTAGGTCCGCTTTCCCTTCAGTCAGGGTCTTTACGGATGCATCTTCCTTTAAACTGGTTCTAAATGATTCTTCTCTCTTTTCTTTGCAGCAAAGAAAGCTCACACAGCCTCCCTGGTTGTTCCTCCCGGAAACACAGCTGAATTTGATGTTATTTTCCACTCGCAAAAGGTTGGGAGGATAACAGGCATCATCCACTTGTCAGTGATCAACAACCAGTACGAAGACACAGTCATCCACATGGTGGGAGAGGGCTATGAGGACGACATCACATTAGACAACATCCACAGGCTGGCGGCTTCCGCCACCAGCCAGAAGACCTCAGACACCTCTGAGATGATCGAAGAAAACCCTGTGGAAGACTTGGTGGCAGGTGGGAGGAGCAGCAGTGAGGTGTTGACGACTGGTGTCTCATTTTAAATGAGAGTGAAACTTAAATAACAAGTCAGCTAGCTTCTTGGGGATTTAGGACAGAATCTCCTCTTCATCACTGTATGCTCTGTCATGCCTGGCTCCGTCACTGCATTCATTCATGTGTCCTCTCAAGGAATATTTATGGCACATCAGTATGCATGTGTCAGGTACTATGCTGAGCCCTGGAGTTCCAAAAAATAATAGGAGTCTCTGCCCTTAGAGAGCTTATAGTTCGAACTCAAATTTCAATTTGACAGACTGTTCCACCGTGTGTCAAGTGTTGCAGCTTCATTTGGTTACCTATACTCTTTGGGGTATGAGAAAATTTACTTCATTGTTATTATCAAAAAGCATTTGCTAAGCACCCTAATTGTATGGCTAATTGCTCTGAAGTAAACTATAAACACAGTCTCACAGTTTTTCTAGGAGTTTAACTATAGTCTTGGAATGTAGCATTGGGCAGTAGCATTGGGCAACATGGGTTAAAATCGGTGCTCCTCACGTATCTGGTGTCTCACCCCTGTTTGTGGCTACGGGGTGACATCTCTCACCAGAGGTCAAGCGGGAGCCAGCAGTGAACCCTAGTTCAGAAGTCAAAGTTCATACTTATAATAGAGTTGCCAGATTTATGAAGTCAGAATACAGGAATTCCCCCTTAAATCTGAATTTCAGATAAATGATGAGTTATTTTTTAGTTTAAGTACATCCCAAAATATTGCATGGGACATACTTACGCTAAAGATTACTCATCATTTATCTGTAATTCAAATTTAATGGGGATTCCTGTATTTTATCAGTAGTATTGTTTCAACAAACAAATGGAGTTGGGGGCCTATGTTTTCTCTTGGAAATGAGGGCCAAGGTGGATGGATAGACAGACTTATGGATGGATGGATGGATGGATAGATGGATGGATGGATGGATGGATGGATGGATGGATGGATGGATGGATGGATGGTTGGATGGTTGGATAAGTAGACTGACTCACCAACAAGGCAAAGCTAACTGCTCGGGACTCCAGGTTTTTCCAACACAACCATCCAAGGAGGGTGGGGTTGCATGAGGGTGAGGCACAATGTCCCTCAGATGCTGCCTCTGCGGGGAAGTGAGCACTAGGAGGTGGCCAGGGAGGGCTCACCGGCCTTCTGCTTCTGTCCCCTAGCTGCTCTGGTGGACCACATCCAGTTTGGGGACTGCCACATTGGAAACAGCTATAACGTGAGCTTCACAGTCACTAACCATAGCCAAGTGAATGTGATACGGTTTGAATGGCCCCTTTTAGCTACAATTTCCTTTTCACCACAGGTAAGTGAAAGGCATTCACTGTTTTCTGGACTCCCTTAGGCCTCCGCCAACCCGTTTTTTTGTCAGTCCATTCCCATGGCTACAAGGGACAGGATGCATGAATCTAAAGCTGGAACCATCCCTCACTCAGACCTGGTAGCGGGAAACACTGTTCAGGTCCCCTCTGGCCTGAGAGCAGAGAACGAGTTCTGCCAAGACTGTTGCTAGGCTGATGTTGAGGAATCCCATGGAAGCCTATGGATGCAAACAGGTCTCAGTCTTCCCATCCCAGAGTGTAGACCTGTCGCCCCCTGGGTGTGTGTTCTTCAAATGTTATTCCTACAAAAGTGGTTCATTAAAAGCTAAAATGCGGGTGGCGGGTTCTGTGGACAACTGAGATTTAGAAAATGTTGCAAGTTATGTCTTTCTCTTAAAGATTCTAGTTAACCGTGTTTTACCGGGAATTTTATAACCCTTTTAGCATCTCATGGCACACATTTTATGAATTGCTGACCAAAGCTGGACATTGACCAAGGCCTAGGTCAACATGATAGCCCATCCTAGCCTCCAGCCAGTAGTTGCTCTTTATAGACAGTTCATTTCTGAGTTCCCAGGACACTGGATATACTCATATATATATCCACTGCCTCCTGCTCTGTTTCAGCCACCAAGTCTATTCAAACACAGAACTCTAGGGGAATAGAGAAAGGAGGGTTGGGGACCCTATCTTTAAGTCTTTGAGTGCTATCAAGAGGAAGTTTTGCTTTCTGGGGGGATGTAAAGCATTAATAAAAGTAGGCAGAGATAGCTTCTTATAGTCCATTTATACCCACGTACACACACACTCATGCATACATATCCACACACACACACACACACACACACACACACACACACACACATTTGTGGCCTTGAGGAGTACTAAGCTATCTTCTCCCTTCACTTTACAGAAGAAAGTTTTTTTTATCAGAAACATGAAAGGACTATCATATATATCATATACATATGTGTATATATGTATGATATGATAGTACGGAGTGTATAGATATACACACATGGTACATATGTGGGGTTTTCTGCATAAAACACTTTTGTACACATTTAAGACAATCTACATATATGGGCTTGAACGATGCACTTTTTAGCAAGACTTATCGCTCTACCCCTCCTCTAGAATGTCACCATCAGGGAGCAAGAGTCCTCAATAGTGAATTCACAAAAATACTAATACCATGTTCTTCCCCAGATTGGCCACCTCCACCCTGGGTGCTCCAAGGACATAGTGGTGACAATGAAGTCAGACATGCCCATCAACCTGAAGAAGATGGGGGTCAAGTGTAAGCTCTCCAAGATCGTGTTTCAGCTCCCTGCAGACCAGGTTCATGACTGGGACGACCGCATGCGCACAGTCAAGTGGGTGGACGCACACAGAAACATGCCTGGGACTTTAACTACAAAACGAAAAGTGAGTAGGGACTTCAAGCACAGATTGGATCAGGTCTGCCCTTCCTGGGTGCCTACTGCTCTCGAGTTCAGTGTGTCATCATTTCCTTCTTTCATAGAAAAAGGAAGAGTTGCCATTTCACTCAATCTTGATGTCAGAAATGCAAACCGGACTTCCAAGCACTCCATCCACACTACATGTGCCACACGAACCACACATTTTAATTGGTAGAGCTTTAGATTAAGTCTCGATACCTAGTTGAACATGTCCTCCCACATTTTTCTTTTTTAAAAATGTCATGACTAATCTTTTAGTTCTTTCCATTTTACTCTGTGTGTCCAGAATTAGATTAGTTCTAATCTTTGGTTAATGACAGAATCTCATCTTTGGTCCATGCATAGCCCTCTTTTAATTATTCCTGGTTGATTTCTTTTTAATAATATCATAGACAAAGATGAACCCACACACAACACAGGAAGTAGAACATGGATAACCTGTATGGTTTTCAGCCATTCCATCCCCCTGCCTCCCTCCTAAAGGTAATCACTACTATCCTGAATCTTATTTGCTCATTTCCTTGAATGTTATCTTTTACTTCTTTTTTTAACCTGTGCATTCTAAAAGGCATACCGTTTAGATGTAGTTTTTAACTTTATTTTTTAAAAGGTTATTGCTTGTGCTCATGCACATTATTGCATGTGGTTAGAGTACACCTATTTTACTGCTATATAAAATTCCATTATTATTTACCATCCATTCTTCTTTTGAAAGTTATTTATGGTTTTGCTATCATGGACAGTGTTTCTGTGAGCATTACTGTTCATGTCACATCATATTCATTTGCAAGAATTTATATTCCTAGAAGTGGAATTGCTGAATCATAGGTATGTAAATGTTCAACTTTCCAGGATAACACCTAAGCATTTCCAAACTGCAGTACCAATTTATACTTCAGCTAGCAGAGATCTTACTGATCCACATTTTCTCGAATATGTGGCATTGTCAGCCTTTTTTATTTTTATCATTTAAATGTATAGGAAATGGTTTCTTTTGGGGCGTATTTTGCATTTCTTCATCACTAATAAAGTTGAATATTTCTTCATATGGTCATTGGCCATGCAAGTTCTCTCTTATATAAATGCCTTTTGCCCATTTTTAATTATGCTGCTTGTCTTTGTATGAGTTATTTTATTTTTTATAAACTCTACTGTTCTTATTATTTTTCTGAAAATGTCTTCACCAAATTTATAACTCATCTTTTCATTTTCTTTAATGTCTCTTTTGATGAACAAAATTGTTCATCTCTCCTCATAATTATTTCTCCTTGTGTCTTACGTTTAAAACTCTTCCCTAACAGAGAAGAAAAATATTCACTTTTTCTTTTCCTTATGTTAAATAGGTTTGCTTTTGATATTTAAGCCCTTGGCCCGCCTGGCTTTTATGCATAGTATGAGGCAAAGATCCAATTTCATATTTTTCCATCTAGATAACTAATCTTGCCAAATCTCTTTTTTGTTTAATCCTTCTGTTCCCTACTGATCTGCCATGCCTCCCTTGTCATCTTAATTTTATATGTGCCTAGAATGTCTCCTGTCTCTATATTCTACTTTATTGCTGATTTTTCTATCCCCATGCCAGTTTTACACTGCTTTAATTTCTATAGCTTCATAGTCAGCCTTGATACCTGGAGAGGAAGTCCCTCCTCCACACTGTTTTGTTCTGAAGTGTTTTCGTTATTCTTGGCCCTTTATTTTTCTACATGATTTTGGAATTCATTTAGCAAGTACAGCTGACCCTTGAATAACATGGGTTTGAACTGTGTGGGTCCACAGAGATGTGGATTTTTTCAAATAAATACTGTAAATGTATTTCTCTTCTTTGTGATTTTCTTAATATTCTTTTCTTCAGCTTACTTTATTATAAGAATACAGTATATAATACCTATAGAATACAAAATATGTGTTAATCGATTGTTAATGTTATCACTAAGGCTTCTGGTCAACAATAGGCTATTAGTAATTAAATTTGGGGAGAGTCAAAAGTTATACACAGATTTTTGACTGCATGGGGATTCTATGTCCCTAACCCCTGCATTGTTTAAGAGTCAACTGTACTATGAAAACCCTGATGGAAACTTGATTGGAATTAGATTACATCTATAATTCAGTTCAGGAAGAACTGACAATTTTATATCAATTCATCCTTTTCATTAAAAAGGTATATCATTCTATTTATTTTGGTCTTCAAGATTTTTTTTACTATCATTTGGTTTCTTTAACAGTATTAGGATTCTTCAGGTTTTTTTATTGGTTCTTGAGTCAATTTTATTAAATAATTTTTCTAGGAATTTGCCCTTCAACTAAGTTGTCATGTATTTTCATAAAATTATTCATAATATTTTCTTATCATATGTTTAAATCTATAAGATCTATAGTAATGTCCCCTTTTCGTTTCTTTTTTCTTTCTTTTTTTTTTAGGCAAGGCAACCCTTGGTTGACCTCACAGATTGCAAGGACCTTGTCAGCTTACAATCCCTTTTTTTTTTTACGCCTACACCTACAGCACCTGGTCTTCCCAGGTGGTCTCCCATCCAAGTACTAACCAGGCCCGACCCTGCTTAGCTTCCGAGATCAGACAGGATCGGGCTTGTTCAGGGTAGCATGGCTGTAGATCCCCTTTTTGTTTCTGATAATGATTATTTGTATTTTTTCCTTTTTTTCTTGATTAGTCTCACCAAAGGTTTTTTAAATTGTTTCAAATAAACAACTTTTGGCTTTGTTAGTCCTTTCTGTTCTAGATTTATTTTCTATTTTATTAATATCTGTCTCTATCTGTATGATTTTCTTTCTCCTACCTTCATTGGAGTCCAGCTGAACCCAACACTCATGTCTTTGCAGTCTGTGCTCAGTAATGTCTTATTTCCTTTCCTATTTGTGAGTCATTTTTTATTTGCCTTAATCATCTATTCTGGAACTTGAGTTTGTGAATTGGTATTAATTTGCATAAGTAGAATAAAATACTGTGTTATCCCTCCCATTATCCCTGTGGGATAGCTGGCTCTGCATCTCTGAGGACACAGCTGCCTTTGTTACAGGTGGTAGAGATGGATCCTGAGCCTGCTCACTCAATACTGGAAGAAAACTATCGAGAACTGCAGCTTCAGATCAGTGCAAACGTGGATTTCGCCTCATACAAGTGCCAAACAAGTGATGTGCGCTTTAAGGAAACGCTAGTTTACCAAACCCGAGTGTTTGAGTGAGTCCTCAAAAGCCTCTGGCATTCACCAGAGAAGCTCTTTCATTTCATCATTCACCAAACATTTATTTAGTGTCTTTAACAGTATATACCATGCATCGTCTAAGTAACATGCACCAGAGTGTCTTCAAGGGTTCAATAAAACATTCAGACCCACAAAGCAATTGAAGTTCACACTTGAAATCAAATTATAGGCTGGGAAACACAGTCAACCAGGAAGGTGGCATCAGGCAGTTAGCTTCAGTGGGAATAATCTTTGCAGCAGTCCACTGCCACTCAGGAACTTCTTGTCGGTCCCCCGGGCGAGGACAGCTCAGACAATATCTACACTAGTGGGGATGGGGTCCATTAGATTAGAAGCCCCATGACCAACAGAAGCTAACATTTCTCATAACCACCCCAAAAGTATAGCTTCCAGGATGCCTGCAGGGAAAATGCCCAGTTACAAGAGCCTCTATGCTCAAGAGAACTCAAAGCTATGGCTTTCCTCCAGATAACCATCATTCCTCCCAGACCAAATACTATTTACCAAGCAGGGGTCATTTTTACTAGAAACAATGTTGCCTAATTACATAGCTGACATTTCTTCTTTATTTTCCAGGGAAACAATGCTAGAAAGTCAGTTCAAATCCACATTGTCTTTACAAGGAGAAAGAGTTATGTTAATCCTTCACCCATGCTCAGATGCAGGGATACAAAGATGCCAGAGGCCCTACCCTCAGAGCTCATGGTCTAAAGTTAGGGGTGGGGGAATGGGTGAAAACAGGTGAACTGATGGCTGCAGCATGGTGTCCTCTGTATGAAGGCCAAGGCCCTAAAGCAGACCAAGATATGGAAGAGTGTCAGGGAAGGCTTCCCAGACAAAGTGGTGCCCCAGCTTAATTTTGGAGAACAAATAGAAGGTGTCCAGGTAAAGAAGTAGGAAAAAAAAAAAAAAAGACCTTTTAGGCAGAGAAAGCAACATATACAGAGACAAAGAGAGAGGGCCTGTGACTAATCTTTGAGAATTACAAACACAAAAAATGTAAACCACTGACATTTCTACTTTGTAAAAATTAGTTATTAATTTGTTCAACTCATTTTCATTTGCACTGAAAGTGTCCTCTCAAATTATTATAGAACCAAAGACATAAGATAGGAAGTGGGATCTTTTGCTGATGCCCATTTTACCTAAAACAGGGATCAGCAAACTATGGCCCAGGACCAAATCCAGCTGATGCAGGACATGGGGAAGACCAAGCCTTGTCCTGAGCGAAGAGGGTTCTTTGGCGGAGAATGTAGAAAGAATTCAACATGCACGTCAAAGTTAGGGTCAAAAGGAAAGTTTATTAAAGAAGGGGAAAAGCAAAGACTAGAGAAAGCAAAGTCAAAAACCCAAGACAAAGAAAAAAAAGCCCTGAGTGTGGGGGATGGAGTTTATATATCATTCTTTAGTTCCTGTGGGTTACAGTTTAAAGACTTTGTTTACTCCTTTCCTGTGATATGGGCATACAGTGAGGAAGGAGAAGAGTGTAGCATGAGAGGCCTGCTGGCGGTTCCCAGCCTTTAATCCTTAGGTTCCCTATGGTTTTAGCCATAGGGAATGAACGATTTTATTTGAGTAGGGTAGCCACTTGAAGACTGTTGTTCCTGTTTCCCCTTCACTGGTGTGGGAAATGGGTTGTTAGCAATCCTAACAGAAATCTTCCTTTGTTCTGCAGGGGTCCTCCCGGCCTGGCTACAGGGCTGATCAGCAGGTTGCAATCTCCGAATGCAGCTTGATTTGATATTTTAGTTCTCTTGCCTACATTACAGCTAGCTACCTATATTTGTAAATAGTTTTGTTGGCATTTCTGTATTGTCAGTGGCTGCATCCACCCTGCAGCAGTAGAGTGAGTAGTTGCTGCAGGGACCTACAGCATGAAAAGCCAAAAAATCTTACGATCTAGCCCTTTAGAAAAGTTTGCCAACCCCTGACCTAAACCAAGAATTCTTTTTATGAAAACTATCTTGTGCCATTGAGATTTCTCTACTTGATAAAAATTTTCTTTAGGATGAAGACCAGTACTCACAAATTCACACAATAAATACAGGCCCCTGAGGTCAATGCATGGTCTACCTGGATGGGATAATGGAGCTCTAATCCCCAAACTCCACCCCTTACCTATCCCCCACAAACTCTCAACTTTCACTACTCCCCTAAAACAAGGAAGAGCATGTCTGTTTTTTTCCTCTTACACAATCATTTTCTTGTATTGAGAGGCCTCACGCTCCTTCTGTCACTGTCTGTGATCAAGTTTCATAGTGATTCCGGAAAAAGCTTCTATCTCCCAGTTCTTGTATTAGAGCAGGAAAACTTAGGCAGAATTTGAAATGAGTCTGTGTCTCAGCCAATGAAGGCATCTCAGGAAGGGGTCAGATGATTTCTGCTGACAGGGACATTGTTTCTGATGGGAAGTGATTCAGGAAGGGAGGGGCTATGGAATTTGCACCCCAGGATAGGACCATCACGTGAAATAGATTTTTGTTTCCTCTCTCATGGGAATTTCAAGATTACCGTGATGCATTCTGAGAGCTCATTGTATAGGGTCCCTGTGATATACAAGATGATTTTAAGTGCTAAATCTTTTAATATTTTTACTGTTAATAGCTATGTACCTATTGTATGTGTCTTAGAAGGAAATGTGATTGACACATCAATTGCATTATCTCAGAATAAATTGCTTAAAACTTGCCTTTTGAAGAAAGATTTAAGTAACAAAGTGACTTTAAAAAGTTAAATAACAGTATAGATGATGTGCAGACAGGACAAAAATCATCCACAACACATTTCTCAAATCCATTCCCTCATCTATTTGTAGGTTTGAACTGATTAATTCAGGAAATGTGCAGCTGGAATTCAGCTGGAACCTAGAAGAGGTGGCAAAGGCTGTCAGCTTTGTCATGCCAGATAACCAAGGTAAATACGATGCCAGGTAAAAACCAGGGTTCGCGCTTAGTCCCCAATAAGTAGAAGAGCTTTGTTCCTGGAAAAGCGAGCACTGCTCCCATGGCCTCCTAAGTAGCTAAGGAGAAGCAGAGCAGAGGCCTCTTGACATATGCAGAGCCTGAGAAACTCAAGAGCTGACCTCTGCCCTCATGTAGCCTAGACCCTGGCCTGCCACAAGGCCAACACCCTCTCACATCTCTAAGAATCTTTTCTTTTGGATCTTAACCTTCTAGGTGATTACAGACTCTTGGAGGAAATGATGAAAACTATGAACTAGCTCCCCAGGAAAATACACAATATGCCCAATTTGCAGTTTATATACATGAAGCACTTAAAAGGGGCCCATAACTTGGTAGGCAAACATCCATTACTACTGCTTCACTTTTGGAGATTCTCAGACCTTCCAAACGGAGCCTTATCCATGGGCTCCCAGGTTGTGAACTCCTACTTTAAAAAAGTGATCCTCCAAAAATGATGTTCCCAGCCCATCATTTTTGAGGCAAAAGACATCTGTTTGACCCACTCCCTTGAGCCAAAAGGAAACAGATTTGAAAACTTGATGGAATTAATTGAAGTATTTTTCATGAGTTGCCTGTGAGAGGTATGAGTCAATTTCTTACTCCTACTGTCCAAAGTTAAGTATCTGCCAGAAGAGGTGAGCCCACAGAAACAACCCATGGAGGGTCCCTAAGGGTCCATGAGTGGACCTCCTTCTCCTTGTCCTCCCAGCGCAAGTGCAGAGTATCCCTGGCCCTCTGTCTGCCCCCAGGTTCCTCTCAAAAAGAGCAACTGAGCCAGGGGACACTGCTCACAGGCAGCACTCTGGAGAGCGCTGTGGACCACTGGAACGAAGCTCTTTCACAGTCCTTCTCTGTGGAGCCTACCTCAGGCGTCGTGCCTATGGGGAAGACTCAGAAGATCAAAGTGAAATTCTCCCCATTGGAGGTCGGAGACTTCGAGAGCAATCTTTCCTGCCAGTAAGATGTGCTCCCCAGAACAAAGCTCTGCAGTTCCTGTCCCTCTTCTATCCCACCACTACCACCATTCCGTCCAGCCCTAGACCCCTGCACAGCCCAAACGGACACATTTCCCTTCGGAAGGAGTCACAGGGGCCAGCCTTTAGAGAACAAGGAGAATTAGGTCCTTTGTATTGCTCATCAACCCTGTCTAGACTCTTCGTCCAGCCCACCTCTCCCTTCCTGGTCACGTACAAAAGTCCACGGGGGAACAGAATGCTTGACAGCCAGGTGCAGTCCAGTCCTGTGACAAGCAAGAACTTGGGAAAGCTTTCTTATACCTTTACTGAGACTGGGCTTCCTTAACTTTAAAATTCAAATAACAATGTCCACCTTCTGGAGTTGTCACTGAAGATAATTCAGTGAAGCTTAGAACAGAACCTGGCACACAATAAGCACAGCAAACATCAGGTGGTAGACGTGGTACATAGTAGGTGAGGAATAGATGGGACCCAGGCCCAGTGAGAAAAAAGCTAATCCAATAACCGCTGGCAGTGACAGTCCCTGACGCGGTGCCCACTCACAGAAAAGCTCCTTGGAGAATGCCTGCCTTAACCACGGCCTAGGCGGAAGGGCCATACGAGCCTCCTGGAAACCCCACAGTTACACTGCAGGGACCCCTCCCACACCTGGGCCACCTAAGCTTAGAGCTGGTGCTGGAAGTCTGCTCACATCCTGCTCACTTTCTCCTGGGAGCTCAGGACACATTTTTAGGATTTCTATATCACTTTTTATATCCACTGGCTGCCTAGGAGAGGGCCCGCAGGCTAAGCCTCGGTGCTCATCTTACAGCAGGGAGATTTTCTGATCACCGATGGAGGCAGTAACCTGAGGCCATACTTAGGTATACAGAAGGAACCAGAATCCAGGCTCCTCAGACTCAGCCCGTTCATACATTCATCCATCCACTCGACAATTATTAATGATCACCTACTATGCATCATGTACTATTCAAGGCACTGAGGTTATGTTATTGACAAAGACAGATTCAGCCTCTGTTCTCATGGAGCTCACATTCTGGTGGATGTAATATTCATTTCTGACCAACTAAGAAAGCAATAATTGATTAAAACTAAAAAATTAAAATAATCTTATCCTCTCAGGATTCCCAACCTGCCGCCTGGAGAGCGAGGCCCAGTCTTGTCAGCAAAAGGGCGGAGCTGCTTGCCCTTTTGCCATTTTGACCTGAAAGACTCGGACTACATCAGTGGTCATCGGCGCAACCCGGATCTCCGCGGGCCTAGCGGTGGGGCTGTGGATCCAAACACCCGGGTGATTGAATTCACCAGTGTGGGCATAGGAGGGAAGAATCTCCGGTGAGTTGCTTAAGTTTGCATCAGTTGAATTCCTATCAGTCAGCCCTTCTAAAGAACTCCGAGGAGGAATTCAGAGAAACAAGCTAGGTGGGTTCCTAGAAGCAGGCTTGATATCCTGGGGCCTAAGAGAACTCCCACAGTAAGGAAGCTGAATTCTGTCTCCTTAGTTTTGACACTAGGAGAAATTTGGAAGGCATAAAAATATAATCTCTGACCACCACCTTGACCACAGAGGATCACTAGGACAGAAGGGCCCTTGACATCATCGTTATTCCAAAGTCCAGTACTCCGGCCATACTTTACACCCCCAAGTGAGATGCAGTTTTCATTTCTACAGTAACGGAGTGTCTGAAACAGTTCTGATTCCCATATAGCGGGGCTGTGTTAGGGCAGGTCCTAAGAACGTTTCACTTAATCCTCAACCCCCTCTCTCTGCTATCAATTCTTCACCCTTGACCAGGACTTTTACAATCCTGAACCCAACCACTAGCACCTACTCCTTCTGCTGGGTCTCTGAAGAAATGGAAAGTCTCCAGAACCCTCCAGCCTTCACATGCCTGACAGAGAAAGGCTTCATCCACCCTGAAAAGAAAGCTGAGGTGTGTGCGTGAACGAGGACCACTTGACCCAGGGCTTTAATCATTCTGTCTGTCTCTGAACAGCAAGTGTGCCATAGGCCAGAGATAGAGTTAGGGAGAACGGCCTAAGGGTGCATTCATCAGCAAGTATTTCTTGAGTGGCTACTATATGCGTTAGGCAGTCCTCATGAACGAGACAGACCTGAGCTCTCTTGGTTGGCCGTGAGAAAAAGAGACCTCTGGTATTTGCAGTTTTAAAAAATTAGATTATTAAAGCAGGAAAGGGGAGCTGGACACCAACGCCTGAAGACTCTAGGCGTTGACATGAATCAAAGCATTATTTTTGTCCGAAGGACTGACAGTGAAAGGACACAGATGTGTCTTCACTAGGTCAGGCCAAAAGGCAAGACAGAAAAGTGGAATCACGTCCCATCTCTTAGTCCTGTTGTTGACATAGTGATATAGTTTAAGGGATCAGACTTAACAAAATACGAACTCGCTGCTCAAAACAGATCTGCAGTCCCCATGTCCTATAAGTCCTGCAGAGAATCTTGGAGGCAGAAATAAATCTGTGAAACAGAAATTACAAATTCAGGTGCTTTCATGAAGGTCCTACAAAGGAAGGAAGCAGGCCCAGGGAACAACGACAGGTAATGCTGGGCACCAGAACTGGCTGGCCACAGTGCTTCGGCAGATGACTACCACACAGACAAGTGGACCCCAGGGTTGCCAACTCTCCCAAACTTTTTGGTGAAAGTCAAAATTCCAAATATCTATCTAAATCTCTCTATGTCTACGTACCATCCAAATACATGAAATACGGCAGCCTGGCCAACAGAGAATGTGGATGGGGTACGTCCCCTTAGAAAGACCTGTGAGCAAACAGCAAACACATTGATGTTGCTGGAAGAGCCAAATTTTACATGCCCTTCAGAGAGGTTAGAAAGGTAGTGATGACCTGGTAATGTCAGCCATCATTAACCTCAGTGCTGACAAGCCTCCGAGGGCACACAGGGTAAATAAACAGGAGCGTCTCTTACCACTCTGTTCCAAACTGTCTTCTTAGATTGTCTTCCAGTTCACGCCTTCCCATCTGGACATCACGGAAGCATTCTGGACTTTCTTAATCCCCGAACACAACATCACAGTCCCTTTCCTGCTGGTAGGCAAAGCCTCTGACCCTCTCATCAATCTGAACAAATCACACCTCAACTTCAGTTGTCTCCTCATCGGTAAGGCTGCCTTGTTGGTTAACATTTAGAGTTGGCGTGACCTTTAGGGGAAGGGAGTGGGACCAACGCCTCCTGTGTACGTCAGGAGCAAACTTGGGTGATGGACTTGTCCTGGTGTCTTCCAGAAGCATGTCAGAGGGCTTTTCTCACTGTTTACAAAGCCACAAAATATTTACATCTCAATCTAATTTCCATCAAGCATCTTCTAAATCCACACGCTAGTAACCAAAGGAAATTTAGGAACCTTGCTACAGATCCTACTTAGAAGATTCCTTTAGGGCCTGCACTGACCATCTTCATTTCCAGAGCCTCATGTCAGCTCCATCCTACTTGTGTGTGCCCCCAGAGTATGGGCTGTACCTCTTTGATTCTTGGTGTGTGCCACAGTGGTCATATTTCTCTGCCATCCTTTCACGCACTTATTTGGTTCAATAAATATTATCAAGCCCCATGTATAACCTGAGCACCTTTCTGTGAGCTGGGAATGCAATAGAGAAAGCCAAAGTTCCTACTCTTGTGATGGCTATGTTCTAGGAATAGGAAGCAGATTACCAAAAAATAAATAAACAAAATATATAGCATGTCAGATGTTGATAAGTCTTGTAGCGAAGAATAAAGCAGGGTAGGGGAAATAAAGAATGCCAGTTGACAGTGGGAAGGTGACTTTTGAGCAGAGACCTGAAGTAAATAAAGGAAGTGATTGCCAGGTCACTTAGAACCCTATGACTCTATGACATAGATGTGGTGTGGTGTTTGTGTGTGTATCTGTTTGTGTGTGTAAAATACAGCAAAGGATTTTTTAGTAATTCATTCAATTTTTTATCTATAAAAGTAATATTATTCATAATAAATCAATCAATGTAGTGTTATATACGGAACAATTTAATAATCTTTTCCCACCCATCCTCTCTCATTCTTCTCTTTCCATCAAAGAAAATCAAAGTTAACGGTTTGATGTGTACTATCTCCATACATATCTTATACTGATAACATATAAGTAGGCAGAAGGAGATTATGGTGTTTCGTAAGGTTTTGAATAAATAAGTGAGGAGTGTATCATAAGAATAATAACAGCAAGACAAAAAGAATTTAATCTAAGAATGCAAGGGTGGTACATTTCAATATAATCATTACATTAACAGATTAAAGAAGAACAACCATGTGATCATATTAATACATACTGAAAAGTCATTGCTAAAATTCAGCAGACATTCTCAACAAAAACTCTAACAGGAAAAGAGGAATAGGGAAAAACACTTGAGTGAAGAAAATTAACCAAAATCAAGAGGCAAATGTTATCTTGTAATAAACCACTAAAACCATATCAATTAAAATCAGGAATTAGGCAAGGATGTTCATTATCACTATTATTATTGAACACTTTCTTAGTGACTTTAGCAAATACAACAAAACAGGAAAATTAAATATTTGGCATAAATACTGGGGGAAAAGACAAAACTATCTCATTTGGCTGTTGCTGATTTACTTCATACATAGAACACTTCAAAAGGCTCTAGAGAAAAGCAAAATAAACTACTAGAATCAACAAGATCATTTAGTAAGTGGCTGGATGCAAGACAGATATACAAAAATCAATCGTTTTTCTTTCAGCAGTAAGCACCTAGAAGCAGAAACAAAAAATTCTATTCACTATTGACAAAACCTATATAATATCTAAGAATAAACATAACAAGAAAAGCCAAGGACCTATATGAAGAAAACTATAAAATCTTATTTAAATGCCTCCAAACAAGATCGGAATATTTGTCAGTTCTCCCAAAATTAAATGTAAATTTAATCAAATTCCATTAGAATCCCAACTAGAGTTACCAGGTAAGATATAGACACCCAGTTAAATTTTAATTTCAGGTACCTGTGAATAATTTTTAGTATAAATATGTCAGTAT
>NW_011889180.1:503922-513363 GCF_000151845.1 Pteropus vampyrus | reverse complement strand
TTAACCAAAATCAAGAGGCAAATGTTATCTTGTAATAAACCACTAAAACCATATCAATTAAAATCAGGAATTAGGCAAGGATGTTCATTATCACTATTATTATTGAACACTTTCTTAGTGACTTTAGCAAATACAACAAAACAGGAAAATTAAATATTTGGCATAAATACTGGGGGAAAAGACAAAACTATCTCATTTGGCTGTTGCTGATTTACTTCATACATAGAACACTTCAAAAGGCTCTAGAGAAAAGCAAAATAAACTACTAGAATCAACAAGATCATTTAGTAAGTGGCTGGATGCAAGACAGATATACAAAAATCAATCGTTTTTCTTTCAGCAGTAAGCACCTAGAAGCAGAAACAAAAAATTCTATTCACTATTGACAAAACCTATATAATATCTAAGAATAAACATAACAAGAAAAGCCAAGGACCTATATGAAGAAAACTATAAAATCTTATTAAAATGCCTCCAAACAAGATCGGAATATTTGTCAGTTCTCCCAAAATTAAATGTAAATTTAATCAAATTCCATTAGAATCCCAACTAGAGTTACCAGGTAAGATATAGACACCCAGTTAAATTTTAATTTCAGGTACCTGTGAATAATTTTTAGTATAAATATGTCAGTATTAGTATGTCCCATGCAATATTTGGGACATGCTTATACTAAAAAATTATGTGCTTAATCTGTTAACCTTAATCCTAAAAGGAATGCAGGGGTGGAGGAAGAATTGGCTAAAATGATTCAAAAGCGTATGTGGAAAAATAAATCCTCTGCAATAGTCAAAGAAAGTAAGAAAAAGCAAAATAGTGATAGGAGATGGATTAGAGCCTGACAGGATACTCATGACATACCTTAGGTCTGATTTAAAGAGTTCAATGCAGGGATTATTTACAAAGATATGGGCAGAGTTAAGGGGCCTACCAGGGAGGGTGAAGCCCCCATTAGCGAAAGCAGGAAGGCGTCGAATCTGAAGGAACTAGGAGGGAAAGCAGTGTTGCCAGAATCCCAGGAGAGCTGTGGCTGAGGCAGAGGACCACATACCAGGAGCAGGGAATTGATGGAGTAAAGTTCTAGAAGTAAGAGGTAGAATTACCTCCAGAGGAGGAAGGTCACTGGTAAAGCAGAAGGATGGAAAAAGGGTAGTCGAAGGCTGAGAAGCTTGGAAGAGGAGAGAGAGGAAATTGGAGAACCTCTTCCAAGGAGGCTTCCTCTTGCCTGCGGAGCGGCGTCTGTTGAGAACGCTTCAGGAGCAGGTGTGAGGACACCACTGAGAACCGGCATTTCCTCCTCAGGCCGGGAAGCCAGGGAGACCGTGCAGATCATCAACAGGGAGGAACAGGGCTTCAGTTTTGCCTTTCAAGACAACTCCCGATATTCTGAGGGTTTCAGCGACAATCTGGTCGTATGTCCTATGGAAGGCTGGCTTCCACCACTGTCCAGGTAAGGAAAAAAGAAGGCCCCCAGGACTGTACCTCCCCACATGGTAGGAGCCCCAGGCCTGCCAGCCAGGAGAGTCAGTTTCCCTTAGAGTGCCCCTTTTGTAGTCTTCCACCTTTAAAATTTAGATATTAACAGTTCCATCTCTGTCCTATTCACTCCCTATTGTTCATTTTCCTGATGAATTGTGAAGTATTTAGAATTTTAAGCCCTTGTTTTCAATATTTTCCCTTATATTCTTTTCCTTACTGTCTACTGTACTTGTGAATTTATAAAGCAGTGCCCTGCTTCACCTGGCAAATCTCCAAAATTCATCATAATTTAGAGTCATGATGCCTTTTCCTCATAGCGTATCTGCTAATCCATTGGGCATATGTTCCTTAGCAGGTCTTAACTAGTGGCGTAGTCAGCTAATCTGCTATCTTCTTCCCCGACCAGGTTACCAATTGATATTTTCTTCACACCAAAGCAAGAAAGAGATGTGAACTTTAATTTGATCTGCAATGTGAAAAACAAAGCCCACCCTTTGACCTTAAATGTCAAGGCTGAGGGCTACACTATGAAAGCACAGATCAAGTGCAAAGACAGGACTGGCTTGAGCACTCTCTTGACTTCCAACCAGACCACCATTGTCAACTTCTATGAGGTAAAGATGTGAAAGAGCCTTGTTCTCTCTTGGTTTCCACACTGACTGGGAAAGGCAGTACCCATGAATATTAGCTGAATCTCTCTGTTTCAAATGCCAGGGAAACCAGAAGAACAGAAACATGCCAGGAGCAGTTCCATCCCCAGAATGTGTACAGTTTTGATGTAAAACCTTTTATTTTATTATTTTATTATTTTATTTTATTTTATTTTATTTTATTTTATTTTATTTTATTTTATTTTTCGGGGGTGGAGAGGTGGTAGGGAAGGGGAAGAATGCTTATATTAAATATACAGGACGGATGTTTGGCTATCAAGGGAGGTCTAAGGATGAGATTGCAATCTTACTCTTCAGATAGGAGAGGCTCCCCAACACTTAGTAGCTCTCGATGGAATATCTGACCACGTTAATCTAATCATACTCAACTCACTCACATCACCTGCCATTCCTATTTCTCAAAAGATATTTTCCCCCAACATGTTACATACCCTGATCCCAGAGATGAAACCATGGTTTGCATTCACTCAACATGCTGCTCTGTTGTCTACCTCTCAGGTGGAGTTGAATGAATGTGTCCGGTGTGAATTCACCTTTATCAACACTGGAAAGTTCACCTTCAGCTTCCAGGCAGAGCTATCTGGCCCCAAAGCCCTGCTGCAATACTTGGAGTTTTCACCCATCGATGGCAGTGTGGATGTAGGGCAGAGTACAGCTGCCTCCCTGTCTTTCCATCCATTTAAGACGTGTGTCTTGAAGGGCCTAGAACTCAGAATCAAGGTGAGACCATTTAACATGGCCAGCACTGAATGCACTCACAGTATTCTGTCTTGGGAAATTAACTCTCCTGTGTGCTCCTGGTCTTCTCCACCCCGCCAGAAGCTTCTGGAGAGTGGTTCTGTCGTGGAGATAGTCCCGCAATCTCTGTTATAACAGCCTCAACCATGGTGGAGGTGCCTGGTGAGTAAGTGTCAATTGAAAAGCAGTTGACCATCCGTGCACTGGGATATCATGCATTAAAATAAATAAGAGAGATATTTGGGAGGCGGAGAGAGAGAGAACTTTGAAAAAGCTGCTCTTCCATAGCAACACTGGCAAAAACTATCAAAATCAACTTTTTCGGGACTCTCAAAATTAACCACAGGCTTGCAGCAATCCTAGGAGCATTTTTTTTTTTTAATCTCCACAAAAAATCTGTTAGAACTAATAAACGAATTCAGTAAAGTTGCAGAATACAAAATCAACATACAAAAATCAGTTGCTTTTCTGTACACTAACAACAAACTATCTGAAAAGGAAATTATGAAAATCCATTTATAATAGCACTAAAATAAGAATAAAATTCTTAGGAATAAATTTAAGGAGATGAAATACTTGTATATTAAAAACTACAAAATGTTGATGAAGGAAATTAAAGATACAAAGAAATGGAAAGACTTCCTGTGTTCATAGATTGGAAGACTTAATATTACAATGTCTATATCACCCATTCGATGAAGTCCCTATCAAAATCCCAATGGCATTTTTTACAGATATAGAAAAAACAATTCTACAACTCATACAGAATCATGCAAGACCACAAATAGCCAAATCAATCCTATGAAAGAACAAGACTAGAGGCATCACATTTCCTGATTTCAAAATATATTACAAATCCACAGTCATCAAAATAATATAATACTGGCATAAATACAGACATATAAACCAATGTAACAGAATAGAGAGCCCAGAAATAAATTCACACATATATAGTCAACTATTCTCTGACAAGGGTGCCCAGTATACACAGTGAGGAAAGGACAGTCTCTTCAACAAATGGTGTTGGGAAAACTGGATATCCACATGCAAAAGAATGAAATTGGACCCTTTTACATCATACACAAAAATCAACTCAAAATGGATTAAAGACTTAAAGACCTGAAACTGTAGAACTCCTAGAAGAAAACATAGGGGGAAAGCTTCATGACATTGGTCTTGGCATGATTTCATGGATTTGACACCAAAAACACAGGCAAGAAAAAACAAAATAAAAGTGAGACTCCCTCAAACTAAAAAACTTCTGTACAACAAAAGAAACAATCTGATGAAAAGATTATCTTTATTCAACTCCTTAAGAAGAAGTTGATTCACAGGGGGCTGTGAATCAGGGTAAAACAACTGGAACCCAAGGTGAATTCCATAATTTAGATGGAAATTAAATCATAGCGAAGTCTAAAAACAAAACTAAAACTTCTAGCCTGGAACCCAGTGGCAGAGTTACAGCTACGTCCCCTGAGAATTTCCAGACATGTGGCCTCAGAAGGGGCTTTTTCAGACTTTAAATTCTTACAGCAAAAAGAAACATTAAATTTCATAGATCTTCCTACTCTAATTGACAGAAAAGATGAAGGTAGTAAATTTTAACCTTTTTTCAGAAAATCACTCACAAAATGTAAAGATTTTAAAAGCCTTAAATAAGATGGGGATGTGAAGTACAGCATAGGGAATATAGTCAATAATATTATAATGACTATTTATAGTGCCAGGTGGGTACTAGACTAATCGGGAAGATCACTTCATAAATTACATAGGTGTCTAACCACTATATAATATAAACTAATATAAAATAATATTGAATGTCAACTCTAACTGAAAAAGAAAAAAGAAATAGAAAATGACAACCTTATTAGTAAGAAAATGTCTTCCAGCCTGGCTAGCTGAATATATAAAGAAATATGTTAATTATTTTGTTATGGAAATATCTCTGGTATCTTGAAATATTTTTGCCTCTTTGCAACGTAGAAACAAGGTCGCAGATTAAACCCACCATTATAAACAAACAAACAAACAAACAAATAAATAAATAAATAAAATCTATAGATAGATCAATAAAAGCCTTAAATAAGAAAATGTTTTTAAATTTATGAAGTCATTTATGAAAACTTATACCAAGGACTATTATAATGTTTATTCTAATGATGTTTAGGATGAATATTAGATATTTTGTTTTAACCATCAATTTCTTAAATTTCATATTAGAAGTTTTTGAAGAGCATATTAAGTTTGTGTACCAATGGGCATATGCATTATCGTGTGGTTGAGAGTCCAGGAAGTGACCCATATGCCTTCTGTTTTTACATTCTTTTACCCTTGGCATTTTGGCCTTTGACTTCATTTCTGTCATCTCCTGGTCATAAGATAACCATCCCTCCTGCAGCCCTATGCCTGCATTTCAGAGTGGAAATAAGGGGAAGACCCTGAAGGCAAAAAACTTTCCCAGCAAGATTTTGACTCTTTATTCAAAATAAGATACCTTCTGTTTACAACCTGATGGCCAGAGCTATATCTGATAGCCACCCTTAGCTACAAGGAAGAATGGAAAATCCTATGGTGTTTGTCCTTTTCTCTCTGACTTGTTTCACTTAGCATAATATGCTCACAATCCATCCATGTTGTTGCATATGGCAATATTTCATCTTTTTTATGGCTGGGTAGTATTCCATTGTATATATGTACCACATCTTTTTTAACCAATCAGCCATCAAAAGACACTTAGATATCGTATGATTTCACTCATGTGTGGTATATGAAACAAAAATCAACATATGAACAAACAAGACAAACATACAAATGAACAAAAAAAACCAGACTAATAGATACAGACAATGGAATGGTAGTTACCAGAGGGGAAAGGGGCTGGTGGGAGGACCAAGAGGGTAAAGGGGGTCAGATACAAGGTGATGGAAGGGTATTAAACTTTGGGTGGGGAGCACATATAGAGTATACAGATGTTGTATTATAAAGTTGTATACCTGACATTGTATAATGTTATTAACTGATATCAATTTAATTTTTTTAATGTTTAAAAAATATAACTAATATAAATTTAATTTTTTTTTAATGTTTAATGAGAAATCAGATATTTTCACCTAAACACACTGACAACCCATTAGAGGCCCACCAATAAGGAAGCCTTGGGAATCAGATGTTTGGTAGTAACTAACAGTCTCTGCCATACCCCTCCACCTTCAAGCTGAATCATTGCTTCAGGTGCAAAGCAAGAGCCAGTGTAGGATCTGATTGCAGAGCAATCCGCCTTGCTTCTCTTAAACAAACTTCTAACCTATGAATCAAAATCTCTGCAGATGGAACCCTGTGTTTTTTAAAATGCCCGACTGCCTCCCTCCTTCACCTGAGGACTTGATAAGGGCTCTTTCCTCCCATGTCTCCTAATCACGTTCCACCTGCCATTCCCTCCCCACAGATCAGCCACGGTCTAACATTTATATGCAGCATCTCAGGCTGTGCCGTGAGCCCGGCCATCCATTTCTCCTTCACCAGCTACGACTTTGGGACCTGCTTCATCTACCAAGCCGGGATGCCCCCGTACAAACAAACCTTGGTCATCGCCAACAAGGAAGAAACGTCTATGAGGTAAGCAGACTTCCCAGAGCTTCCAGATGATTCTGCAGCTCCCTGGGGTCCTACAGCCTTCACACAGATGAAGTCCAGCCATGACAAGAAAAGAAAGGTTACGGGAATGAGTCAAACACAGATGGGCATGAATCCCCAGTCTCCTTTCCCCACCACTAGTACTGACATTTGGACAGCCACGAGATACTCTGCTAAAAATCTCTTCTTGAAGTGAGGAGAGCAATGCTAAATGACTTGATGAGCGGGTAGATGGCTTCCATTTACTGAAGTTTGGGGAGTTAAAAAGTGAATGTCTTAGGCCAGTGACCTTGCAGCAAATGGTAGATCTATAATGAGCCTAAGCCTTTTGATCCAAATCCAGCCTCACAGCACTATCCCTGTGTAGAATGTTCCAGTTAAGGTCTCTGGGCTCTATTACAAACCTAACAAAACAGCATCTCTCAAGACTGGCCCAGGGACCTGTGTTTATTCAAAGCTCTCTAGATTAGTACTATACAGTAGGATTTTCTTTGATGATAAAAATATTATATATCTGCATTGTCCAATATGGTGGCCTACAGCTGCATGTGGCTATGGAGCACTTGAAATTTGGCTAGTGCAAGTGAGGAACTGAATTTTGTATTTAATTTTAATTCATTTTAATTTTAATTTAAACCGTCACGTACTTAGTGGCTACCGTATTATTCGCACAAGTCTAAGTTCGAATCCCAGCTCTTCTCTAGTTATGTGACCTTGGGCAAAATTTTTAAACTTTCTGTGCCTCTGTCTTTTTACCCAAAGCAGGATATAATAATAGTACCTCCCCTATAGGGTTATTAGAAGGATCAAATTAGTTCATCTAGAGATAGTACTTAGAACAGTGCCTGGAATGTTAGAAATGCTCAATTATTGTAATCCGCTGCTGCTGTGGTGTGGTGGTGGTGATAATCCTAAATATTGAGTTACAAGAGTGTAACTTAAATGTAATTTTAAATACTAATTTAAAAATCTTATCTACCTACACTTTTTCTTGCATGATTTCATTTAATCTGAGTCTTGCTTTGTTTACAGCATTAAGCTCTACGTGTTGGCCTAGCTGTACTCCTCTAAGCACGTGAGGCCCACAGAGAGGTTGTAATAGGTCCAGGTGCCTTCTCACCCCTGGGTAGAGTAGGGCAGACACGATCTTTGAAGATCCCTTCTAGTTGAGCAATTAGTCAGAATGATAATAGCTCGCCTTTGTGGGATGTTTCTTGTGTGGCCTGTATAGCGACTGATTCAGTCACTCTATCTCATTTAATCCTCACAACAACCTTATGAGGTCACTGTTACTACTCCCACTTTACAGATAAGGAAACTGAGACTCAAATGGCTAAGTAAGTTTTCTAAGGTCACGTGTCTAGTTAGGGATAGAGCCTAGATCCAAACTCCTGTCTGTCTGACTCCAGAATACTCCTCTCCCCTGTGCTTTGCCAGCCAGTTACTTCAGGAAGCACTTCCTTCTTATGAGAAGAACAAAACACGAACTGCGTTATCAAGAAAGAGAGAGTGAATAGAGTGGGAAGAGCCCTGGGGAAAAGGGTCATGGGACTTTGAGTCTGAGCCTCAGTTCTGCCAGGATCTCGGGGTGTGATTTGGAGTCAGCAACTTGACTGTGCTCAGGAGAATGCGGGCTGGATTATTGCCGAGGTCCCTTTCAGCCCTTAAATTCTATGACTCTCGGACAGCAGGGCAGGAGACCCATGAGGACCCAGGTCAGAGAGAGGGGGACGGAATCGGTCCCTCTGGGTAAGGCTTCGCAGACCTGACACACCTTCCTCCTGATGTTCTCCAGCATAGATTGCTTGTACACCAATACCACCCACCTCGAGGTGAACTTCCGTGTTGATGTGATAAAGCCAGGAAAGGCCCTGGAGATTCCAATCACCTTTTATCCTCGAGAAAGTATCAGTTATCGAGAACTCATCCCCTTTGAAATCAATGGGCTCTCCCAGCAAGTAGTTGAAATCAAAGGGAAAGGCACCGCAATGAAGGTAAGGGAGGTTTGGGAGATCCTCGGACCGGCCCTCTCCTCCTCGCCCTTCCCAGTTACCTTGGCCCCCCTGAGCCCACACCCACCCCCTCTCCACATGTCCTGCCCCCAAGCTGCTCTGTCAGAAGTCAGCCACTCAGGGGTGAATTGTCAAAGCAGACTCAAGTGAACCATAGATCTTACTCAGTACCAAACTTTACTATATCAAAGGACCCAAGCACTAGAGACACATTCTTGGAAAAGTTTAAAACTATCAGATGCAGGATCCCAAGCATGTCCTTCTTCTCCCACATTATGGCATAATTTGTTTTCAGATTTAATGGGCAAGATTTGTTTTAAGTAATGTATGCAGATATTTTTCAGTTATGGAGTATCTTTCCTTAACACCACAGTGATTAACGTTCTCCAGCCAGCCGCAGGTCCCAGGATTATATTTGATTGAGAACATTCCTTCTAACCATGTGCTCCTAATAGAAAAGGACTGGTCCAGCCCTGCTACAATCTCTTTCTCCTCGGCGACCGGTAAACATTTAAGGTGTCTGTCTGGTGGAAGCATTGCATTTCATAGACCGAAGACCTCCCGAGATTCTCAGGAATGTATGGGACATTTCAGCAACCAAGAGAAAGTAAGAGGAGTGTATTTCTGGCATCCTTCCCATCAAGCCAGAGGAGCAACAGAACAATGCCATCTGGTGTGTCTGTGGCTAAGCCAGTGACAGGCTCTCCTCGGATGTCACTGATTCGTTCGTTCAATCATTCTTTCACCCCCTCGCTCAGCCCCATTGCATGTTAGGTACTTCAGGGAAATCCAGAGGTGACTTAAACATGTTCTCTGACTTCCAGGGGCCCACAGGCTGGTGCTGGAGACTGACTCTCTTTTTTAGACAAAATGAAAACATGTGAGCAAGATATAAAGATAGCTGGAGA
>NW_011889180.1:493270-503872 GCF_000151845.1 Pteropus vampyrus | reverse complement strand
GGGTGAATTGTCAAAGCAGACTCAAGTGAACCATAGATCTTACTCAGTACCAAACTTTACTATATCAAAGGACCCAAGCACTAGAGACACATTCTTGGAAAAGTTTAAAACTATCAGATGCAGGATCCCAAGCATGTCCTTCTTCTCCCACATTATGGCATATTTTGTTTTCAGATTTAATGGGCAAGATTTGTTTTAAGTAATGTATGCAGATATTTTTCAGTTATGGAGTATTTTTCCTTAACACCACAGTGATTAACGTTCTCCAGCCAGCCGCAGGTCCCAGGATTATATTTGATTGAGAACATTCCTTCTAACCATGTGCTCCTAATAGAAAAGGACTGGTCCAGCCCTGCTACAATCTCTTTCTCCTCGGCGACCGGTAAACATTTAAGGTGTCTGTCTGGTGGAAGCATTGCATTTAATAGGAGGTTTTAGAAGACCGAAGACCTCCCGAGATTCTCAGGAATGTATGGGACATTTCAGCAACCAAGAGAAAGTAAGAGGAGTGTATTTCTGGCATCCTTCCCATCAAGCCAGAGGAGCAACAGAACAATGCCATCTGGTGTGTCTGTGGCTAAGCCAGTGACAGGCTCTCCTCGGATGTCACTGATTCGTTCGTTCGATCATTCTTTCACCCCCTCGCTCAGCCCCATTGCATGTTAGGTACTTCAGGGAAATCCAGAGGTGACTTAAACATGTTCTCTGACTTCCAGGGGCCCACAGGCTGGTGCTGGAGACTGACTCTCTTTTTTAGACAAAATGAAAACATGTGAGCAAGATATAAAGATAGCTGGAGAGAACAGGTGCAGTTTAGTGACTGATCGAATGACAGTGACCAGTGGGTGTTGCTCACTGTGGGTCAGTGCCACTCTGGAGGCAAGGCCCAGCCTGACCTGCACCGATCCAGGCCAACACTTTGTTCGATGAGGATTTTGAAGAGTATTTACTTTTCCGCCTCTACTGCCATCCTTCTAGTTCAAATCACGGTCATCTCTCACACCTCAAGGCTTTCTCTCTTGCCTTCTTCCAGTCCATTTCCACAGAGGAGGGAGCTGAGCTCTCTCTCTCTCATGAAATACACGTTTGACTGGGGTGCTCCATGCTTCCTGCTCCTCCTAGAATAAAACCTGACCAACCCTCCAGACTTCATCTTCTCAGGTCTCCCTCACTCCCAGCCACAGGCCTTGACTGGGCCACTCCCTCTGGCTCAGGGCCTTGATGTCAGGGTCTCCACCCCCAGGGGTGCTCTGCAACCCCACACTCACCCTGACAAACTGACTAGGTCCTACCCTTCCTTTAGCTCTCAGTGTGAACATGCCTCCCTCAGGGGGGCCTCCGCAGACTCCCAGTCTAGCTCGGCCCCCAGTAATACGCTCTCCAGGTACCCTGAGCTTTTCCTTCACATCTTTTAACCCGGTTATAACGATGTAATTGTGTGGTAAGTTGTCTAGTGGGCATTTTATGCACATAAATGTTTACCGAGTGAGTAAATGCGGGACTCTGAAAGAGAGGGACCACCTTGGCTCACCAGGGTAGATGTGTCATGTTTATTTTTCCCATTAACTGATGAACCCTCCCTCCCTGCTCTTTTTTGTCGCCCAGATTTTAGTCCTAGATCCAGCCAATAGGATTGTGAAGTTAGGAGCCGTCTTGCCAGGACAGGTTGTGAAAAAAACAGTTTCCGTCATGAACAACAGCCAGGCCCCGCTCACATTTATCCAGTCGATCCTGTTCTCGGTCCCAGAACTCCAGGAACCCAAGGTTGGTACCTAGGGCTCCCAGTGGTACAGATGACTGCGCTAGCAGCACTAACAGCTCACGGGTCTCCCGCACCTTCCACTTTCTGAGAGCTCTCCATGTGCCGCCTCTGACCATCTTCACGGAAACAGAGCAGGGTTAGTGCTCTCATTCTCATTTTACGTGTAAGGATGCCAAGGCTTAGAGAAGCTACCCCCCTCTCTAAGGGCAACAGAGGGAAACAGAAAGAGATACGCTTCAGTGAATCTGGATTCTAATGACTAGACAGAGATTTCATTGTAGAAAATTTGAAAAATATGGAAAATCATAAAAAAAAAAAAAAAACATTTTGCCCATAATCTCATACCCAGAAATAATCACTTAACGTTTTGGTGCCCGTCTTTCCAGTGTTTTTCCTACACTTTTTTTACAGAAAAAAATTACAATGTTCATAGTGTTTTGAAACGTGCTTTAATCGTTTAGTAATATATTATAAACATGTTCCATGTCCTTCAATGTCATGTGTTCATTGCTACCTCCATTATGTAGCTAGACCTATTCCCTATTTCTGCTCATTTCAGGTGTTTCTAATGTTTTGTATTACAAACAACATTGTAATATCCACATAACCAAACTTTTGTGTGTGTCCGTGACTCCCTGCTTAAGACAGATTCCTAGGAGTGGGCTTGTTGCATTGAAAGGAAGAATATGTTTCCATACACGTCACCAGTCCGCTCCCTGAAAGGCTGTCTCCCTTTACACACCCGTCAGCTGTGTAAAAGAAGCGTGCTTGTTGCTAAAGCCACATCCTTGAGTTCCCTGGAGAGAGAAGCCATCAGTGCTGGCTGCCTGCTCCCCATCTTACAGTCATCAGTATCTGGATGGCCCTTTGAAATGAACCTAGAGTTTCACTCCGAGGGTGAACTTATCCACTACTTCATTCAATTCATTCTTACTCAGTAATATAAAGGAAATATAAAGGTGGAAATGCTGGAAATATAAAGGTGTATATTAGTCAGCTTGGGCTGCCATAACAAAATACCATAGACCAAGTGGCTTAAAGGGCAGACATTGATTTTCTCACAGTTCTGGAAGCCAGAAGCCTGAGATCTGAGAGCCAGCCTGGCGAGTTTCTGACGAGGACTCTCTCAGCTCGTAGATGCTCACACAGCAGAGAGTAAGCAAGACTGAGCTCTCTGGGGTCTCTTCGTGTAAGGGCACTAAGACCACCGCAGGGTCCCCTCTCAGGACCTCATCTACACCTAATTACCTCCCAAGGACCAGGAAGGGGCTGCTCGGAGGGAGGTTTGGGACCCTGGAAGACCCTACAGTGGAGAGAGAGGTCTGTCCTGAGTTTTACAGGGTGAAGAGGTATCTCCCAGGCAGGCAGGTTGGAGAGGGTGCTCTGGCAGGCAAAGGTATATAGGATGGAAAGAGTCAGTGCTTTTGGAAACCTCGATGTGATTCAGTGTGGCAGGAGTTCTGCGGATCACCTGGGGATGCAGGATACAGAAAAACTGGCTGTAAGAGGCCAGCCAAAGCAAGAGACCTAGTGGGCACCTCAGCCCAGGACCCCACATTGCCCACTTTGCCACCCAGAGTAAGAGAGCAAACTTGTTACTTCCCTTTCCTCACTAATCCAAATTAAAGTCCTTGGTTCCCGTGGGTCGGGGCCCCTAACTCTCTGGCTGTACCCATTCTGCTTCTTCGGGTGATCAGACTCAAGCTGCCAGAGTGACGTGCTGACACCATCGCCCTGGGATTGGTTTCCAGCATCACTGTGTGTGGGACTCTCTAGGATCACTCTCCTATGGCAGCTTCTCAGCCTGTATCTAACTCCCTGCTGCCTCAGGCCCCTTGCTGGTGCGTGCTCAGCGCTCTGTACCAAAGGGAGCTCAAGGGCGAAAAGGGGTTTGGCTTCCTTAGAGCTGATTTTGACTTGCTTTTTACCAGAACAAAGGAGGAAGAGAAGACCATACAAATTCAAATTTTAGAATACACCAGTCATCTAGGGCATTTTTGAAAAGGCAGGTTCCAGGATCCCCCAAGGACACTGATCCAGTCAACCTGGGGTAGGACCCAGGAATCTGCATTGTAAGAAGCACACTGGGAAGTGTGATGCAGGTCGCCTAGGGAGCACTCCCCAGAAAATCACTAGAGCACCAAGTTTTTCTATTTCATCTTGCTATTTCCTCCACCAGAGAGTAGAAATTATTTGCAAGGAGCTGGAAAAAGAATTAACCTTTATTGAATGCCTATTATGTGCCACACATTTTACACAGATGATCAGAATCTAAGTTACAGGGACTTTCAATAACTTATCAAAGATGACGCAGCTGGTAAGGGAGAGAAGTGAGATTTGACCCCTGGGCTGTTACAGCCCCAGCGGTAAGATCTCCAGGAATGGTGGCCTCAGAAGCCCCGCTGTCCTCAGCTGTTAAGTCCTTATCATTCTGTCCAGGTCATCACCTTGACACCATCCCATAGCATCACTCTGAAGCCCAAAGAAGTCTGTAAGCTGGAGGTCATCTTCGCCCCGAAGAAGCGCATACCTCCCTTCTCCGAGGAAGTGTTCATGGAAAGCATGGGGCTTCTGCGCCCCCTCTTCCTCCTCAGCGGCTGCTGCCAGGCCCTGGAGATCTCCCTGGACCAGGAGCATCTTCCCTTTGGACCAGTCATATGTCAGACACAAGCCACACGTCGCATCCTTATGTTGAACACGGGCGACGTGGGTGCAAGGTAGGAGCGGAAGCTGAGAGCTCTGACCCTGGATTTGAATTAGACGTTTGTTTTACAAGTGTGGCCACCTTTTCTTTCCCCTCCCTTCACATCTCCTCCCTTCCCTGAAAATGTGACAGCAATGGCCTGTCCGCAGTGATGGCTACTGCCATGATTACTAAGAGTAATATGACAGATAACATTTGCTTAGTACCTGTCATAAGCTCTTTACATGGCTCATCTCATTTAATCCCAACAATTCTTTGAGACTGACACTATGAGTGATCCATTTTACAGATGAGAAAACTGAGATAAAAGAGATTAAGTAACTTTTCCAAAATCCTGCATTTAGCAAGAACTTAAAATGCACAGGCGCAATGCTAAGCATTCGCACAAAAGATCCCATTTGATTATTCCAGGACCCTCTAAGGTAAGTACTGTATTGTCCCTATTTCACAGATGAAGTTGAAGCTCAAAATGGTCAGGTGACTTGCCCGAGGCCACACAGCCAGAAAGTGACAAAGATGGGATTGGAACCCAGGTATACCTGTGGCAACTCTCCTTTCAGTCTCTGGCCTCATGCCACCTTAGCTATGCAGGCTGCACGGCACACATCTGCAGGGGGCAGCGTGGCAGCCCTGGCACTGGAAACACTGGCTGCATCGTTCACCCTCTTATCTCTTGCCTGGATTGAGCGCCAGACCACATTGGGATGACCACACAGGATCCCAGTGCCATCAAGAGCAGGTGTAACTCTCACATGAAGGGACTGCCTCCACCCTGCCGGACCTGCAGGCAGTCTCAGGAGGGTTCTAGTCCTAGCTCAGCTACTTGCTGGCTGTGCGACCTTGGGTATACATGTGTACGCATGTTCATGTGCATGCTCCCCGATGTGTCACTCTGGGCAATAAGATAAGATGCAGCCACTTCCCTCCTTGATCAGCTCTGAGGGGGAGCCGAGTCATCTTACCCAGGAGTGAAGTGACCTTGTCCTTGTGCGCGCCTGCCTCTGCTTTACCTGACAATCTTTCTTCTCCCCAGTCTCATGGAGTATATAAAGGGGTGAGCCTCCAAGCTAAAAGCCCAGGCAAAGTCTCGTTCTCAGCAGCATTGAGGATACCCTCAGGATACTAGTAAACTGTTTTCTTTATCTTCTTTTGTCTTGGAAAAGGTTTAAATGGGATGTCAGAAAATTTAGGCCTCATTTCTCCATCAGCCCGGAAGAAGGCTATATCACTGCAGGCATGGAGGTTTCTCTTGAAGTGATCTATCATCCCACCGAGGTGGGCAAGGAGAGTCTCTACAAAAATTTGCTCTGCTTCATCCAGGGAGGCAGTCCTCTGAGCCTCACCCTGTCTGGAGTCTGTGTGGGACCACCTGCAGTAAAAGAGGTCAGTAAGAGCTGCTCACACATGGGCCAGTGGCCAAAATGGGCCTAGCAAGCCCCACAAGTGAACTCAGCCAGGCCTTCCGGGTGGCTCTGTTCAAACTGCCCTTGCTGCCCACGTCAAACATTCAGACCTGCCCCTCCCCACACAGGGCCTTTGCACATGCTATTCCCAGGTCTGGAATATTCATTTTCCCCTCTTTATCTAGTTAATTCCTGTTCATTCTTCAGCTCTCAACTCCAGCATCACATTCTCAGGGAAGCTCACATTGACATCTCTGGTTAGCTCAAATACTGTTATAAGCTGTGAGTGAAGGGTGAACACCTTTACTACATTGTTGTTTTTTTAATGGCCTTGGGCTAACCTCCTGCTAGCTCTGTGTTCCTAGAAACCTAACAATGCACTGTCAGCTGTGTTCCTGGCAACCTGCTTATGGTAAGAATGATCCCTGATCTCCATCTCTATACTTTTGTTATGTCAAGAATGTATATAAATGGAATCGTACAGCATGCTATGAACACGTACACACATGAGCATGAACATATGCTTTCCTTTTCTTGGGTAAATACCTAGGAGTGGAATGGCCAGGTCACAGGGTAGGTATATATTCACCTTCTTAAGAACCTACCAAACTGTTTTCCAGAGTGGTTGGGCCATCTTACATTCCCACCAGCAACATCTGACATTTCTACTTGCATCACACCCTTACCAACTCTTGATACAGTTCGTTTCTTTTTTTTATTGTAGGCATTCTAATAGGTGTGTAGTGATACATCATTGTGATTTTTAATTTACATTTCCCTAATGCCTAATGATGTTGAGAATCTTTTCATGCACTTATTTGCCATCCATATGTATCTGTTCAAATCTATTTTTAGTTGGGTTGTTTGTTTTCTCATTATTGAGTTTTGAGAACTTTTTATATATTCAAGACACAAGTTTTATATTTAGATCTTTAATCTGTTTAGAGTTTTATATGTAATACAAGATATGGATTAAAATTCATTTTATTTTAGTTTTTTGTATATGGATATCCAGTTGTTCTAGCACCATTTGTTGAAAAGATTATCCTTTCTCCATTGAATTGCCTTTGTAATTTGGTCAAAAACTAATTAATCATACATGTGTAAGTCTATTGTGTAGGTCTATTCTTGTCCACTGATCTACTTGACTCTCTTTACACCAATACTACATTGTTCCACATTCAGTGGCCTGTTCTCACCCATCATAGTTGAGCTGTTGGTAGCATCTGACACTTTGAACAAGTACTTCCTCACATGGCTTCCAGGAGACTACCTTCCCCTGGTTCTCCTCCTGCTTGATTAGCTGTTCCTTCTCATCCCCTCTTCCGATTCTTCTTAACACTGGAGTATGCCAGTCAGGAATTAATCCTTAAATCCCTTCTCTTTTCTAAATACATTTACTTCTTGAAAATCTCATCCAGTTTCTTAGCCTTAAAAAAGCATTGCTACACTGACAAGTCCCAAATATGTATCTCCAGCCTGAATCTTGCCTTGAACTACAGATTTATAAATTCCATTTCCTGTTCTTCCAGGTGGTAAATTTCACCTGCCAGGTACGCTCCAAACACACGCAGACCATCCTGCTTTCAAACCGCACCAACCAGACCTGGCATCTGCACCCCATTTTTGAGGGTGAGCACTGGGAGGGGCCCGAGTTCATCACTCTGGAGCCCCATCAGCAAAACAAGCCCTATGAGATTACCTACAGGCCTCGCACCATGAACTTGGAGAACCGCAAGCATCAGGTAGGCTGAGCCTCTCGCTTCTGCCCCCATCCTCCCCTCCCCCCATCAGTTTTCTGGCAAGACTGGAGGGAGGAGTTGTGTGAGAGAGGTTAGGAAACAGAGTTTGGTAGTTCAGAGAATGTTAGAACAAGAGGGGACCCCACAAATCATGTCGGAACAATGGGGAATCATGCAGATTATCGAGTCCAAAGCTTCCCTTCTGGTACATATGTTTTCATGTATAGGGGATTCTCTTGGAACCAGAGGCTAAGTTCTGAAACAGAGTCCTGGACTAAGCATTAAGCAATTAATATTTAGCTTAATTGCACAAATAATATCAGAGTGACTGCAATAAAAATCAAAAAAGAAGCCACAGTCTTTCACTATATGTTCTCGTATCTTCATTACCAATCCTTACTCAGATACAGCCTTGGCTGCCATCATAGCATGCCCAATTTTTCATTGTTTATTTTCACTTTATATTACATCATGAGACATTTTCTATTTAACTAGGTAGTCTTCATGATAATTATTTATAATTATTGCCTAATATTTCATTGAATGAGAGTTCCATAATTTATTTAACATTCCCCAGTTGTTATATGTTTAAGTTATCTCCAAATTTTCTTATAAATGGTTCTAATATATATGTGTACGTATGTCTGTAACTTTTTCCTCTGGATGGATTTTTCTTCAGTAAGTTCCCTTGGGTTTGATTCCTGGTTCAAATACATATGAACATTTTTATGACTTTGAAACATATTACCAAGCTGCTTTCCACAAAGTGTTATGCTCATTTGAAGAGCCTCCATTAATCCTGTGTCACTACCATGCCTGAGAGGTACTAATAAAGGACCCTCTGTGTCATTCTGATGGCGTTTCTTCCTCTCCTTAGGGCACCCTCTTCTTCCCGCTCCCAGATGGGACTGGCTGGCTGTATGCACTGCATGGGACTTCTGAGCTCCCAAAAGCCGTGGCCAATATCTACCGTGAAGTGCCATGTAAGACACCCTACACTGAGCTCCTGCCAATCACCAACTGGCTAAACAAGCCCCAGAGGTGAGGGAGTGGGGCAAGGGTTTGGGGTGGGAAAAACAGAGAGAGGATTTTCTCTGTCTAGCCTGGCCCTTCCCCTGGTCAAGGCCCCTAAAGGACATTAGCTAAAAGAGTCAAAATTCTCTGATGTAGCCAGGCATTTCCTGAACTCTAACCCCCAGATTCTCCTGTTCAGTGTGATCTATGAATGGCTGATTACTTATAAATCTCCTGGAACAGTGCCTGGCACAAAATAAGTCCTCAATAAATGATAGCTGTTATTAACGATTATCAAAACAATAATCATGTGGTTATTATTGAGTGCTCTATCTTATCATCTAAACCACTGGCCAGAGATGGATATCTGTTGGATCTTGTACTTGCAGTGGGAGTAGAGTAGAATGCAAAGGACTAGAGGAGCTTGAGGCCAACCAGCTTAGTCCTCTTCTTTTACAGTGAAGGAGTCAAAGGCTACAAGAAGACCACCTGCTTAGCACTGTGAAAAAAGGCCCAGACCTAAGTCTGAATCCTAGTTCTGCTGATAACTCGCCATGTTACAGGAGCATATTACCTCCCTTCCCTTGGCCTCATTCCTCATGAGTAAAATAGAGGTAGTAATGATACGTACCTCCTACAGACATTACGGGGATTAAATGCCTATAACACATACAGAGCACTGATTGGGTACCTGGCCCATAACAAGTGGTCAGTAAATGGTAGTTACTCTTCTTGTTGGTGGCAGAGTGAAGACTAGAATCCTGGACCTATGTGTTTTTCATAAAATCAAGAGTAGAGATAGCACCTTTCCTTCTTTCCTTTGGGCAGATGTCTCATTTTCTCCATTCTCTATTCTCTATTGTCTCTTCCTGTTCTCCTGTGTTCCCCCAGATTCCGAGCCATTGTGGAAATGCTAAAACCAGAGAGGCCAGACCTTAGTGTCACCTTAAAGGGCCTTGATTATATTGACGTGTTGTCTGGCTCCAAGAAAGACTACAAGCTGAACTTCTTTTCCCACAAGGAAGGACTATACAGTGCAAAGGTATCCATGTATCAAAGGCATGACCCTGGGACCCTGGAGATTTGACCCTGAGGTCGGTCCTGGTGTTAGGGAGTGCAGCTGTTCTCCACAGCCAGCCTGTCCTTATCCTGTTGGGCTGATCTGGCAAAGGCATTCAGGATTCCCAGCCTCTTTAAGACGAGACTAGATTGCAAGGCCAACCTGCCATCATGTAGGCCCATGCCAAGCCTCCACAGCAGAAGAATCATGAAAATCCCTGCACCGTAGGAAACACTGGACCAGCAAATATGAGACCACAATAATAACAGAATATCCCATTTTTTGAGTGCTTAGAGAGTATCCAGCATTGTGCTAAGCACTCAACACACACAGTAATGTCAGAGCCAGGATTCAACTCAGAGCCATCGACTCCAAGACACCAAAGGGCCTTTCACACATGAGCTGTTTGTTCTAATGAGTTCAATAAGTATCTCTTGAACATATATGCCATATACTATGGACTGGTAACACAGCAACAATCAAAAATAGGGACAATCCCTGTTCTCATGGAGCAAACAGTCCAGTGAAGGGAGATGGATATTAATCAAATAATTGAACTGTGCATGTATAATTACAAAATAAGATAAGTGCTTTGAAGAAAAGGAGCATACATGGATCAGTAGCTCACAGCAGAGGTCAGGGCTGAAGACTATATCTGGGAATTACCCACTTACCAATGGTATTTAAAACTACAATAAGAGAATGGAATTACCTAGGGAAAGATTTTAAAGTGGAAAAAAAAAAAAAGAATCTAGGAACATATATCCCCCTCCAGAATAGATACTGGCAAAATCCACCCAGCAGCATGTCATCTCCTCTCCGACAATCACTGAGCTTGTCGGCTCCACTTAGATCACATCCACAAACAGGCTAACAGAGAACCTTCAAACCAAGGAGTCACAAAACACCTGAAGCGA
>NW_011889180.1:464728-493220 GCF_000151845.1 Pteropus vampyrus | reverse complement strand
ACAATCACTGAGCTTGTCGGCTCCACTTAGATCACATCCACAAACAGGCTAACAGAGAACCTTCAAACCAAGGAGTCACAAAACACCTGAAGCGAAAAAAAATAATAGAAATGCCAGCTGAACAAATAAAATTCCTGAGATTAAAAAAAAAAGTTATTAAAGCAAACAGAAGAAGACTTTTAGTGAATATTATAAACATCCTCAAGAGAATAAAGAAAGATAATCATACCCATGAAATAAGAACAGACTGTTGTGGAAGAGAATCAATTAGAGACCCTGGAAATGAAAATAGAATCTTTGGAATAGAAAATGACAGAGGAAGGCTGAATAATGTAAGGGACTCTGAGAAAGCGATTACACGTAAATCAGAAGTTAGAGCTGCGTAATATCACCAGACTTTAGCACCTGAGCACAAACAAATGGCAAGAATGAAAGGAAATGATAACAAGTGTTGGCAAGGTGGGGAGACGTTGGATCCATTGCTGAGAGGAGTGAAAACGGTGCAGCTGCTTTGGAAGACAGTCAGACAGTTCTTCCAATGCTGAAACATAGAATTATCATATGATTCAGCAACTTCGCTCCTAGGTATTTATCAAAGATAAATGGAAATATATGTCCATGCAAAAACCTGTACATAAATGTTCATAGCAGCATTATTTATAAAAGCCAAAAATAGAAATAACCCAGTTGATGAGTGGGTAAATAAAAAGGAAGATTATTTGGCGATAAAAAGAAATGAAGTGCTGATATGTGGAACACATGGATGAATCTTGAAAACATATATGCTAAGTGAACAAAGCCAGTCACAAATGGCCACCTATTATATGATTTCATTTATATGAAGTATCCAGAATAGGCAAGTCTACAGAAACAGGAAGTAGATTAGTGGTGCCTACGGCTAGAGGGGATGATGGGTTAGGAGGAAATGGAGAATAATTGTTACTAGGTACAGGGTTTCTTTTGGGAGAGATGAAATGTTCTAAATCAAATAATTGGACTATGAATGTGTAATGACAAAATGAGATAAGTGCTTTGTAATATACTAAAAGCTAATAAATTGCATACTTTAAGTGGGCGAATTGTATGGAATGTAAATAATATCTCAATAAAGCTGTTTTAAAAAAAATGAAAGGAAATATGAGACATAAACTATAAGTCAAGAAGTTCTAATATCCATCAGAGCTTCTAAAACAGAAAAACAAGATAATAGAAGGAAGAATATACTCCAGAAAACAATTGGATAAAAATTTCCAGAGCTACTGGAGAAAGACTGAGTTTTCTAAATTGAAGGGACCCACCAAGTTGCCAAACAGGTTGAATGAAAGATTCACACCTAAATACATGCGAGCAAAATTTCAGAAAGCTGGGATAAAAGAGAAAGTCCTAAATGATTCTAGAGAAAATAAAAAGAAACAATAATCATAATAACATCTGATTTCTCGTGGCAACAGTGAATACAAAAAGCAATAGAGGAAGCTTCTTGGATTTCATATAACTTCAATATAGGAAATAGCAAGGGGAGGAATAAAATAAGGCAACGAAAATTTTTTCATTCAGTTGGAAACAAATGGAGAAATAAGAGAAATCTTCTCATTCATAGAAAAGGGTAGGGAGAGAATAGAGACATTCATAAACTGTAGATGTGAACAGAAAGATATAAATAAATATATGTATTAAAATGTAAGTGTAAAGGCTTTCGAGTAAAAATGACAATGATCCCAGATCACAGAATCTCTTTATAGTAAATGTATTAAAATTAACAATAACAACAAAAACAAATTTTCAATAAAAAATACTTTTGGTTATGATGGAGTAACTAGTCCTCCCAACATAAAAAACTATAAAACCGGACAAAATATCTGAAGCAAGTCTTCTCAGTCATTGGATAGCAGGCAGCACAATACTGTAATTCATCAGAGAAAAGGAAACTTATGCAATGAGCCCCCATGATTGTCCTGGCTCTCTGCCTAGGGAAATTTCCTTACTTCGGTGCCGTGAGCTAGAGTATAAGCAAAGCACAGCAGCCCCAGTGAACTGAGGAGATAGAAATCCCAGTCTGGTACAGCTGAAATAGCTGGTCTCTACAGGGCAGGGTACCAGAGAGAAGGGAGCAGGATGTGGAGGGGGTTGGAAAACAAAAGTTTATATGAGAGTTCCCCTCAAAGTCCTTGGCTGAAGGTGGACTGCACAAGAAGAGACTACATGAGATTTACCACAGAGAGCAGCAACTATGAGGCTGAAAAAGGGACAAAGGTATACTACATTCATCAGCCCAGCCAAAGTGGAGAGGTAACATTAATACCTCATTAACATCTGAGGAACACAGCTGAAATACCAGAAAGGCCAGAAGAAAGGACCATGCCCTTAGGATAAGACCTTCTGTGAATCAGCCTAAAAAAAAGCCTACAATTAAGCACCTATGAGATCTGCAGGGAAGACAAAATTTGGAGATTGAATTTCACCAAGTTGGAAGGGCTTGAAGAACACCTTGAGTTTTCCACAGACCTGCTCTAACAAAGCATAAAATCAAACCTGCACAAGTGTAAGGTGATAAGTCAGTGACTGAACTGCCTCCTAGAATAAAAACAGTCTTACAAAGAAAATAACAGAATCCAGAGCTCTACCATGATCATCAACAGTGGTCAGTACACAAACAAAAATTACTAGACTCGTGAAGAAGCAAGAAAACGTGACCTATAGCCAAGAAAAAAGCAGTCAGTGGAAACTGTCTCTAAGATGGGCCAGATGTCAGAGTTAGCAGATAAAGACTTCAAAGAAGCTATTATAAACATGTTCAAGAACTAAAATATATATTTCAAATAATTAAATAGAATATGGTCTTAATGAGTGGACAGATAAAGCATCTCAGCAGAGAAATAAAAACTATAAAAAAGCCAAATGGAGATTCTAGAACTGAAAAGTACAGCAGATTAGAGACATGAGAAGAAGAGTCATTGAACTTGAAACAAATCAATGTAAAATTTCCAATCTGAAGAAGAGAAAAAGAAGGTTGAAGAAAAACAACCAGAGCCTCAGGAACCTGTAAAAAATATATATAAAATAGTCTAATATATGAGTAATATGAATCTCAAAAGAGAAGACAGAATGGGGCAGAATATTGTTTGAAAGAATAATTGCTGAAATTTCCCTGATTTGATTCTTCTAAAAAAATGATTTACAGATTCAAGAAACTTGGCAAACCTCAAGCAGGAGAAATACAAAGAAAACCATGCCTGTGCGTGTCATAGTAAAACTGCTGCAAACCAAAGATAGAGAAAAGGTTAAAACAACCAGATGTTTAAAATCTATTACATACAGGGGGCACAGCAATAAAAATGGCCACTGACTTTTCAGATATAATAGAAGCCATCTGCAAAGTGCTAAAAAAAAAAAAAAAAAAAAAGGTATCAACCTAGAATTCTTTATTCACTGAAAATATCCTTTAAAACTGAAGGTGAAGTAGACATTTTCAGATACAAATTCATTGCCAGCAGACGCGCATTACTGAGTGCATTTGTATTATTAGATGCTAATAGGTATTTTTCAGTCTGAAGGGAAATGATACCAGATGGACACCTGGGTCTGCTCAAAGGAAAAAAGATCACTTAAAAATGGTAAATAAGTAGGTAAATATTAAAATACATGTTCTTATTCTTATAACTTTCTTTAAAAGACAAATAACAGTTTATAACAAATAACATTGTAAAGTGGATCTTCTTATATATGTAGAAGTAAAAGATAGGACAACAAAAACACAGAAGATAGATGGAGAGGTCAATAAAATTATACATTTATTACATTTGTGAGGTGGGAAGTGTGAGGTAGGAAGCATAAAGGGTCAGTTGTAAAGTGGGAAGTGATCAAATATTGACTCTAAATATTTTGACAAAATTTCATGTTGCTCTACAGCAACCATTTATTTAAAAATATAAATAAAAATATGGCTAAGAAGCAAGAGAGGAAATAAAACATATTAGAAAAGATTAGATGTTGATCCAAGAGAAGGCAGGAAAGTAGCAACGGAGGAATGAAAAAATGAGGCAAATGGAAAAGAAATAGCATGAGGGCAGACTTCAACCCAAACACATAAATAATTATTTTAAATGTAGAGACTAACCACTCCAATGAAAAGACAGAGGGTTCAGAAGCACTCTAAATCTAAAGACAGGAAGAAGTCGAAAGTAAAGAACTATTACACCTAATAATAATAAGATAAACTATCCAAAGTAGTGAGAGGGCAAAAGACTTGAAGAGACTCAGACTCAGCTTCATGGAAGTTGGTATGTGAGTGACCAACAAGCACCTGAGAAGATGTTCAACGTTAATCAAGCATCTGGGAAGAGAACCTAAAGAGGTGAGCAGCTTGTCAATAACAAGTCAGTGGCAGGGATGAGGGGACAACATGCTGCAGTTACAAGTGTGAGCTCTGGAGTCAGTCCAACCTGGGTTCAAATCCTGGTTCTGACACTTCTCTGCATGTGACCTTAGGCAAGGTACTTAATGTTGCTAAGCCTCATTTTCCTCATCTTCAAAAAAAAGAGTGGAGGAATAATAATGTCACTTACAAATTGTGTAAATTAAACAAGGAAGTACTTCTAGTGTCTGGCACACAGTAATCATTCATTAAGTGTTAGCCGATATCATTCCTGTTATCAACTATTCCAGAATAGAAGTGAAACCCACTACAACATGAACCTCTTGAGGCCTTGTTTATTCTCCGGGGTCACTCAGCTGTCCCCACTCAGGACACCTTCACCTGAAGCACCAGACAGTGCTGCTCTGGCCTCTTCCAGAGCGAGCTCAGGCTGTGTGATGGACTCCCACCTGGGAGGCGCCGGAGCAGGACACCCGAAGAGAAAGGCTGGCTGACAAGGGTTCACATCGGCTGGGAGGGCCTCTGTCGGCTTGGTCCCCATACTTCATGTACCCGGGCATTGCTCACTGAGAGGACCCCCGGCTAACGCCTCTACTCTGCCCTGCTTCCTCCCGCTCTCCCTGTGAACTCAGGTGATCTTCCGAAACGAGGTGACCAATGAGTTCCTGTACTACACAGTGAGTTTCAGAGTTATCCCTTCAGGCGTCATCAAAACCATCGAGATGGTGAGCCCCGTCCGGCAGAGTACATCGGCCTCCATCAAAGTGGAGAACCCCCTGCCCTACCCAGTGACCTTTGCCACGGAATGCAGGGTGCCTGACATCAGCCTGCCCTCCCAGTTTGTGGTGCCCGCTAACTCGGAGGTATGATCTTGGCTTCCAGGGGCCCCTGACAGCTGTTATGGAGGCTCTGCCTAAGGGGCCTGTGGATCCACATTCCATACTCCTGAGGTCCAGCCAGCCCTGGTGGGGTCTGTAGTGTGCTTCTCAAGAGAGGCTCTAGTACCTGTTTGTAGATTCAAAGAGATCCCAGATCTGGGAATACCTGGAATAGGGAAAGTTAAAGAGGGTACAGGGGAGGAAAAGTGGGTTGGTTTGGACAGAGGTTCCCCTGGATCAAGATCAGAGTGAGCATCTGCTTGTGAAGTGCCAGTTCTGCCACCAACCTGCTCTGAGGTCACTGGATGGCATGGGATGGGTGGGACTTTCAGTATTACAGGAGCCTCTATCTTCTCTTGCAGGGCACATTCTCATTTGAATTCCAGCCCCTGAGAGCTGGAGAAACCTTTGGGAGACTAGTTCTGCACAACAATGATTTGGGTTACTACCAGTATGAGCTCAATTTGAAGGCCTTGCCAGCACTGCCTGAAAAGCCTGTCCACCTCCAGGCTGTTCTTGGCAGCGGCCAGAGCATCTTTGCCAAGATCATCAATTATACCCGGCAGAAGACAGAATACTTCTGCAGGGTGAGCAGCCCCTGGCCCACCTTCTGCCCTTCCCTTGCCAGGAGTCTGACCTCAGCATAATGAGAGGAGGACACAGGGGGTGCATAAATGTGAAACTCAAAGACTCAGGTGTTTCATCTAGCCTGGGAACTCCCAACTAGAAATAAATAGTACAAGGCCTGGGTTCCTCCTTAAAGACTTTCTCTCTTAACAAGCTGGGTGGCAGTTGGGGGGGAGTTTTGCTTCCCACTGCATGCTCAGTGGTCAATACAGGGAGACAGTAGAGCCTAGTGGTCATGAGTATAGGCTGTGGAAGCCAGCAAACCTGGATCTCAATCCTGGCTTCCCCATTTCACCTTGTACAAATAATTTCCGAAAGCTCTCTAAGCTTATCTATAGATGGCGATAATACTCTGACCTCACAGGATTGCTGTGAGGATTTTAAAATGTACATAAAACTGTTTTCATAGAGCCTGGTCCATAATAAATTTCCCATATATGTTACCCATTATATCAGTTGGAATATAGGTTTAACTACTGAAACAAACCCAAAATGACAACAAAATAGAAGGCTATTCCTCTCTGGAATAACAGCGTGGGCATAAGCAGTTTGGGCTAGAATGGTAGCAACACAACATCAGGCCCCCAGACTCCCCCGTCCTGGTGCTCTTCCCTCGGCGAGTTGCTTTGGGCCATGTAGACCAAGACAGCTCACCGTGACTTCCGCATTCTAGACAGCTACAAGGGAAAAGGGGGCAGAAGGGCAGGTGCATAGATCACTTCCACTACCATCCACTGAACAAACTGCAGAGGACCACATCTAGCAGCAAGGGGAGCGAGGAAGTGTAGTCTTCACACTGGGTGAGCATGCACCAGTTAACATCAGGGCGCCCTTGGCTACAGTCCTGTCAGGAGAAGCGAGGTTATGCTGTAGTAACAAAGAGCCCTGCTATCTTGGTGGCTTAAAACCACAAAGTTAGTCTCTTATTTTTGCTGTTTATCTGGAGAAGGTCATCAGGGACTCTGCTCATCACAGACTTTCAAGGATCCAGGCCGAAGGGCAACCACTACCTCAAATGTTTATGGCCTTTTTACCAGAGCAGTGAAAAGACCCCATAGGGGCTTGCACTGGCAACTGAATGCTCTAGTGTGGAAGTGACACCTTTCACTTCTGCTTGCAACTAATTGTCCAGAACTAGTCTCCCCCACCCATGAGGATCCAGAGTGTTTGGTCTGCCATGTGTATGGAAGCAAAGAAGAGCCAGATATGGGGGAGCTACACCAGTGACTGCCACGCCAACATAACCCAGCCGTGTGTCTTCGCACAAGTTATTTATCGTCTCTTGGCATCAGTTTCTTTGTAGTAAAATAGGGATTATAATTAGTAGTACCCACTCTTCAAGGGAGTTATAAGGGCACGGCTTTTTTATAACCTGCCTGGCCAAGAGCAGAGGGACTGGGATGGACCCAAGCTGCTGGTTTACCCTTCAGGATCCTGTGTCAGCCAAGTGCCTATGTTCCTCTTTCAGACCGACTGTCCAGACTTCCACACGGAAAAGGTCATTGGCGCAGCACCAGGAGCTCAGGGGGGTACCGAAGTCAGCGTGGAAGTCTATTTCGAGCCCAGCCACCTGGGTGAGACCAAGGGCATCCTGACCCTGTCATCACTTACTGGTGGGGAGTATACCATCCCCCTCTTCGGAATGGCCCTACCCCCCAAGCCGCAAGGTCCCTTCCTGATCCGAGCCGGGTACAGCATAGTCATCCCCTTCAAGAATGTTTTCTACCAAACGGTCTCATTCTCCTTCATCGTGGAGAACCCAGCCTTCTCCGTCCGTGCCGTCGAGTCCATGCGGCCCAAGAAGATCAACAACATCACAGTCTCTTTTGATGGAAATCCATCGGGCAGCAAAACTCCCATCACCAGCAAGCTGATTGTGGCGTGCCCGCCCGGCGAAGGCAGAGAAACAGGAATTAAGTGGGTTTATTATCTGAAGGGCATCACCCCGTAGTGGGAGCCAGGGTCAGCTGCATTCAGGAAGAGCCATCTCCTCAGCCTTAATATCTGTGTATTGCTCTAGCCTGGCAAAGAGCAGAGAAAATAATCAGAATTCTTAAGGTACCGTTTTGTCCTCCTCATTCAATTATAAGGGCACTTATTTCCATATTATATGTATTCCAAGTATATGTATGAAATATATATATTCCATAGTAAACATGGTAACTATAAGAAACAGAGCTATACTTTGCAAGGGCAAGTCTCTGAATTTAGTTTTCTTAACATATCCTCAAAGCTCAAGTGCTATGTAATAATCTCCATTTTTAATAAGATGACACAGGTATCACACTCGTGACCTATTGTGTAGCATGCGTGCACACACACATGTGCATGCATGTGCCCATGCATGAGGGTTCCTCTGCCTCCACCTCCTTCCCCCTGCTCATTCCCTACAGCCTCTCTGCAAGAGAGGGAGGAGCCATGAAAGAAGATGGCCTTTTGGGAATGAATGCTCCAAAGAAGTGGTTCTCAGAAATGGCCCCTGGACCAGCAGCATCAGCATCACCTGGGAATTTCTTAAAACTGCAAATTCTCAGGCTACCCCAAACATATCAAGTCAGAAATTCCAGGAGTGTGGCCCAGAAACCCAGGATTTAACAAGAGTTTAAGGATACTCTCATACAGCCCAGTACACTCTACACACAGCTAGAACCAAATGAAGCTTTTTCTAAAGTATTCGCTGACTTAATAGTTCATTTCTGTAACCACTAAAGATGCTGCTAAATGTCATAAAGACAAAGAATTTAGATGAGATTTTCCCCAGTGGTTAAAGGAGCAAAGAAAGCACTAAGCAACAATCTAAGCAGACATGGAGATCAACGAGCTTGTACTGACGCAAATATGCTATCTGAATAAACCAGTGGTTCTCAAATTTAGCATCCATCAGAATCACCGAGGGGGCTTTTAAATCACAGACTGCTGCCCCCACCCTCAGAGGGCCGGATTTAGTAGGTTTGGGTGGGCTTGAGATTTTGCATATCTACCAAGCTCCTGCTGATGCTATTGATGCTGGCCTGAGAATTCCACCGCAGTCAGCACAGCTCTGAAGCCTCAGCCTCCCCACATCGGCACCACCGGGGAACTTGTTAGGAATGCAGGATCTCTCAACCCGCCCCAGACCTACTGAATCAAAATCCGCTGTAGCAGCATCTCCAGGAGACACTGTGCACAAGGCAGTCGTGAGGGCTGCTTTGAAGACCACTAGCAGAACTTGAGCTTTGTTGAATCCACAGCCCTAATGCTCTTCATTAGAGCCCAAGAGAGGAGTCTTGCAACTCCGCTTGTGGCCTAGTTGATACAATTGGCCCTCCCCGAAATGTCCCTCTTCCCACCCACCCACCAGAGGCATATCGCTGGGGGTTGGGAAACCGTTGTCTCCATCACCGCTGTCTTCAACAGTTCTAAATCTAGTCTGATAAATGGTTATTAAGACTGAGGAAAAGACGGAGGAAGCTGTGTGAAAACTGGCTGAAACACCAGCGGTCAGAGCATGAGAAGACTTAGAGATTTCTCTAACTGTAAAGGTCAACACTTTGCTATGTTCCCTTGAAGCTGGAGGGCTCCAGCCACCACCCCAGACACTGGCTGCTATAGAAATTGGCCACTTTCCAGTGTCACCACCGGCAAAATGGTGCCTTCAGGTGGCCCAGGGTAGCTCCCCCTACCTCAGCGCTCTCCAGCTCTGAAACCAAAACCCAGAACCCAAAGCCTTGTAGATATGAAACAAGGAGGCAGTCCCTTCTCCCTGGGACCAAGAGCTCAGCTCAAGCCCTGCCCAAGCATGGACCCCCTGCCAGGATGACTGGAGATAGGTACACATCTTCCCCTGGGGGCATTTCCATGCTTCCTCAAAAAGACAATAACGAAATCATTTCATATTGGCGAATTTGGAACAGCAAGCAGCTCAACTGAGGGTGGGGAGAGGCTTGGTGAAAACTAACATTCTGACAGAAGCAACTGGAAATCACCTTTGAAAGAACACATTCTCAGCAAAGCAGACCAGGAGACATCCCACTGAGGGGCACACAGAAAACATCAGGGCCACCAGGTGCCACAACTCTAGGGAGCATTGTGCACAGAATATGATGTGAATGGGGCCCCTGACATTGTTTGACACAGAAGCCCTGGTGAATGTGGCATCCAAAGTCTAACCACTTCTTTGAGGGAGACACACCTCAGGTCAGAAGCGATGATACTGTGTTGTCATTAGGGCCTGTCAGATCGCAAGAAATCTCAAGTCTAGGATTTCCCAAGCCTCTTATACCTTCGACATGTTACCCTGAAACTCCAGCAAAATTATACTCTTTGGAGAAACCACTTTGCACAGTTCAAGATTTGGGTACCATTTCTTACAGTGTTACTAGCTACAATATCCATAAATTATGTAATAATAACCAGGTATCACACAGATACAGATGAGCTACAACTGGGAAATTATGGCCAGTGTGCGACCAGGCATATCGATTACCCACTAGTCCAGAAGAGTATGAGCATGACAGGCCTGGCCAGAGCTGGCCACCAGGGTCAGAGGAGACGTGAGCACATAGAGAAGAAGGCAAGAGTAGCTTCTGGGCTTTATTTTCAGCACCACTGCCAGTCCAATTATGCATAAATAACCTCAATCAGTTCACATTTTCCAAGATAGAGAAATGAAGCCACTTCTTTCCAGAAACTTCTGAACTAAAGGTAGAACAAAGTATTGGTTTGGGCCCTGAGTAAGATACTGGTTTCTTAGCAACCTAGTCCAGAATGTGATTTCAGGAGAAAAGAATTCCTTCTGGTAAAAAAGAAAAAAAAAAACTTACTGTTTCAATTATTAAAAACTGTATCACATACAACCTTGGGGAATTCAGTTAACCTTTAAGAAAAAGCCAAACCAAACAGCAAAAGAAACAGATGAGATGTTAAATTAGATATGAATCCAGTGGAAATGAATACACACTGGAGAAATAGATCCACATCATTCCCATTGATTTGATTTTTTTGTTTGTTTGTTTTACATCAATCATCATCAAAATCCTAAAGACATAAACCTTGCAAAACATTTGGAAATGTCCTTGTCAGTGCTACTTGGTATCGAGGTAAGAGGTGGAAACCATTAAGAAATATATTTTTCTCTGGAGATGTATCTATATTTGGAGCAGTTTTCAGGTTGTTAGTGAACCCACTTTCATTCATTGAACTGTGTTGGCAAAGGTATTAAAAGCTGTGAAAATCCCACCAGTAAAGGAGTGCACATTTTTCACAGATTTTTCTAGACATAATCCTCCATGAATTATAGAGTTTGGGGTTAGCTTCTGTATGTGTTTTCTATGGCTGCATTACAAATTACCACAAACCTAGCAGCTTAAAACAACACAGATTTCTTATTCCACAGTTTCCATGGGTCAGGAATGGACTGAACTGGGTTCCTGGCTCAGGGTCTCCCAGGTTGAAATCAAGATGCCAGCCAGCTTCATCCTCATCTGGAGCCTCAGCTAGGGAAATGCCCGCTTCCAAGCTTCCTCAAGTGTGTTGACAAAATTCATTTTCTTGCAGCCATATGACTGAAATCTCCATTTTCCTGGCAAATGACAACACGGGACCACTCTAAGGTCCTTATCATGTGGTCCATCACAGTTCACTATTGTTACTGTTTACTCTTCAAGGCCAGCAGAATCTCTCTCCTACTTCAAATCTCTTCTAACTTCTTTTAAGGCCTCATCTGATTAGGTCAGACCCACCCAGGATAATTTCCATTTTAATCAACTCAAAGTCAACTGCTTAGGGATCTTAATTACATCTGAAAAATCTCTCTGCTACATAACACAATAATTGTTGGAGTGACAGCCCATCATATTTACAAGTCTTGGCCACACTCCAGGGGAGAGGATTATACAGGGCATGTATCCAAAGGGGTGAGACCCCTGGGGGCCATCTTAGCATTCTGCCTATGATTACCCCTCCTTTGTGTCCCCATTGATTCTAATCTACGGAGTATAATTAAAGATTATACTCCAGTTTCAAGATTGTTATAAGCTTTACAGGTATACTTTGCATTCATTAGAGAAAAGCATCATCATATGTTACGTTCATATGTAATACCCATTGGGCCCCACTGTGGTCTTGCCCTTAGGACCTTGTCCACTATGGAAGCTCACAATAAGGAACTCTGATGCACCTCCCTCTTACTGAATCTTCAGCCATATTACATCCATAAAGTGTTTTTTAAAAAGTTACCATATGGTTTCAATTTCTATTCTACCATTTAGTGTGACTCAGAGCACCTGGAGGGTCTGCTTTATAGTGGATCCATCTGGAGACCTATACCCAACAGATTTAGGGTTTCTGCTATCTGTAACCTAGCCCTTCCAGGTATCGGAGCATGGTAAATACATCCCAAGTCCCAAATAAGGGACAGTCACTGTCAGCACCTGAGATTTTAGGTAGTAGACAATACTGCTTTTAATTGAGAATTTAATTTTTTTTAAGAAAAATATACAACTATTAAAACGCATGATTTTAGGGCATAAGCAAGAATGAAGTAGGAATTTAAGATTTTGAGTTGATTTGAGACAAATTTTTTTTAATAATAGTACAAGTGTCTAGGAAATGGCAAAAATCATGGCGGTGTCACTACAATTTGAAAAACATTGGTATATGCAAAATTGACTGGTGACTAGTGAATAAACTAGTGGATTCGGTTAGTACTGAATAAATTATGCTAAATAAATCAGGCTCCAAAAGCCCCTTCCTTCTTACGAACGTCTACAAAAACTCACTGTGCCCCAAGCCTACCTCACACAGGAAGCTGAGCTCAAGTGATACACGCCCCCATGGAGCGGGTCTCACACTAGATTCAGGCAACGAGGGAGGAAAGAGAGGAGGAGCCTTGCGGGGGCGGGGCCAAACCACTAGCGGCCTGCGTGGGGCGTGGCTAACGAGGGGCGGATCCTCGAGGCGGAAGACGGAAATTGCTGTGAAGTCATGTGATCCGAGAAATATGGCCGCTACCCTTTGAGCACGGCAGGTGCGGCAGGTGCGGGGCGGGAACTGGTCGCGTGAGCTGTAGGGTGGCTGGGAGCAAGTGTGCGGGGGCGGGGTCCAGGCTCGGTTTCCCAGGGTGGCACGCGGCGGCGGAGCGAGGCAGGCAAGCCCGGGGCGGCGTGGTCCATGAGCCGAAGCCGGAGGCAGCGCGGAGCCGCAAACTCCCCTGGCCCCCGGCGCGACCCGGCGCGACCCGGGCTGAGGAGTCGCGAGGCTCCGGGGAACACCCGGAGCTGCCACCATGAACCCCGAGAAGGACTTCGCGCCGCTCACGCCCAACATCGTGCGCGCCCTAAATGACAAGCTCTACGAAAAGCGGAAGGTAGCAGCGCTGGAGATTGAAAAGTAAGAGCCGCGGGCAAGCAGGGTTGGGCGTGGGAAGCGGAGGCCAGTTATACAGGAGTCCGGCTCCCCGAGGGAACAGCTCACGCCTTTCCAGCCGGTGTTGCTTCTGCAGGTTTAAGAGCAGGAGATTGGGAATCCCAGCTTTGCTTCGACTGGTTGTGTGACTTCGGCCAAGTTAATTAACCTTCTGGTGCCCAAAGGGCTGCCATAAGAATCAAGTGACAGGGTATATATGCTTAGTTCTTAGCACAGTGCCTGAAACATGGTGCATGCTCAGTGTGGTCTCCATCAAAACCAGCAAATCAGAAAGTGGCCTCTGATGGGAGGGAGGTGGGAAGCACTAATTTGCTGAATTGACCTGCTTCATTTCTTACTCAGCTTCTGAGAAGTGAAAGGGACCGTTAGGTGACCAAGTGGAGAAATCAGATTCGAAATCTGAAGGCTCAGAGGGCTGTTTATCTGTCATGTCACCCTTACTTGAAAGTAGAAGTAGGAATAGCTTGACCTTTTTATGCTTCTGCATTCTTATTACATGTGTGTGTAACCATGATCTGACATTGTTTTATTTTCCAATGTATAAAATAAGTTGTTTAACTGGGAACATTTTGTTAAGATTTTTCTGCTATTACTTTACATTTGTATTTTTTTTCCAGTCAGATCTTTGTGATAAAGTCAGGGTTGATTTCAGAAGAGTGGAAAGGAGCAGGTTATAAAACTGGAAGAATTGTCTAAGAGTCAAGAAATGTGGGCCATAGTTCTGCCCTGTCCAGTAGTGTAGCCACTGGCCATGTGTAGCTGTTTACATTGAAATTATTAAAGATAAAATAAAAAATTATAATCCAGTTCCTCAGTCACACTCCTCATATTTCACATGTTCAATAGCCACATGTGGTTATTGGCCACCATAATGGACAGCACAGACTTTGAACCATTTCCATCACTGTAGAATGCTGTTGGACAGCTCTGAACTAGTCCGTGGTGTGACACTCAGTCTTTGACTTTGGGCGAATTCCTTAACTTAGGGTTTCATAATCTCAGCACTACTGACATTTTGGTTGTGGGGGCTGTCCTGTGTGTTGTAAGAATTCTAACAGCATCCCTGTTCTCTAACCACTAGACACATTTGGCATTTTATCAGTTCTAACAACCAAAAATGTCTCCACACATTGCCAGATGTCTCCTGGGGGTACAGAATCGCCTCAGTTGAGAACCAGTTCCTTAACTGCTTTGGGTTTTAGTTTCCTCCTCAACTAAAGGGTTGCACTTTGCTAAGAGGACCCTCCCATTCGGCTCTAAGATTCAGCACGTCCAAAAACACGTACCTTCTTCTCTCATCAAACACCACTTTCTTGACTACTCTCGTTTCGTACTGCTTCTTGTTTATACCCTGGCTCTCACTTACGCTAGCAAGTCTTAATGACGAGTTTCCCTATATTGATAGGAGGCCAGAGCCGATGTATAGATGTGGCTCCCTGTCCGTAGGCTTGGCAGCTGCATTGACACCCAGTTTTGAACATCACCCACTCTGCTTCTCAGGAATGTCTGGTTTTATTGCAGCTTCAATCATCTGTTGAGCCCTTGACTAGAGGTGTTTATCTCAGGATTATTGTTGCCTCTAGCACAACCTGTATAAGTGCTCTCACTCTGCAAGCTCTCCTGTAAGGGTTTTGACTTTAATTGGATTTGATTTGTATTCCACATTGTCCTTGATTCGAGGAATTCAGAGAAACCCCCTTGGGCCTTAACTGGTGTGGGAACTCCTTAAGAGCACAGAACCTGTTGTATTTATGCTCAGCACTTAGCACAGTGTCTGGTGCCATTTGACAGTGTCTAAATGAATGACCACACACATCTTCAGTGAGGAACATTGCAGTCTAAAGACTTTGCTACTCAAAAGTGTAGCCCACAGACCAGCCGCATCAGGCTCACCTAGGAGCTTGTTAGAGATTCTCTAGCCTCACCTCAGATCTGTGAATCAGAATCTGCATTTTCACAAGATCCCTGGGTGATTTGTGTGCATGTTAAAGTTCTAGAAGCACTGGCCTAGAAGATCCTACCATCAGTTTCTAGCCTTCTTCAGCCACATTTGGAATGAGGAGTGTCCTGTTTGATATGTTCCTCAGAGTGCAGTAACCCGCCCCCCCCCCATTATCCGGGGGGATACATTCCAAGTCCCCCAGTGGACACCTGGAACCTCAGATAGTAGCAACCCCTATATATACTATGCTTTTTCCTGTACAAATATATCCACGATAAAGTTTGATTTATAATTCAGGTACAGTAAGAGATTAGCAATAACTAATAAAATAGAACAAATATAATACACTGTATAAAGTTATATGAATGTGGTCTCTCTCAAAATATCTTATTATAAGTATGCACAGCGTGGATATGTTGGACAAAGGGATGATTCACGTCTCGGGCAGGAAAACAGGATTTCATCAGAACGGCATGCAATTTACAAGTTTTAAATTGCTCACTTCTAGAATTTTCCATTTAATATTTTTGGACCACAGTTAACCATGGGTAACTGAAACTGCAGATAAGAAGACTGCTATACAGTCAGTCTCCTTGGGGTTTAGGATTTCAACACATTAATTTGGGTAGAGGGGCGTAATTCAGTCCGTAACAGTGATCATAAAAAAAAAAAAAAAGTAATCATGTGTAAAGCACTGTTTGCTTTGTGGGGAGGAGGCTAGAGAAGCTTTTTTTGTTTGGATGTTGTATGTCCCTCATCTCATTTATTTCGCATGGCTGCCATGTAAGCTGGGTAGTGTTACCCCATTTCACAGATGAGGAAACAGAGGCTTCTCGAGGTTAAGAATCTTCCCAAGGTTTCACAGCTAGAACCTAAATCAGAAACCTAGGTTCTTCTGTCTCAAAAGGCTTCCCCACCAGGATGAGTAGTTTTCCCTACCAAAAGGAAGACATATATTTAATTTAAAAATTTTCACAATTAAACATCTATCTCCATGGTTATTTTAACTGCCACTTTCAGTTTTCCAGGACCCATTCTGCTCAGGTGACAGAGCCAGTGCTGTATATGGTGTTCCAATGAGGGATTAAAATTTTTAATAAGAGGAAGGTGTTTTATCTTGATGGCAGACCTCTCAGACACTAAAAGTGCAGAGAGTTGGATGCTTGGCTCATCTGAAGGGCCCCTAGACTCTAGAATCTCGAGACCAGGCTGTATTCCATGACCAGGATCTGATGGCTAAATGTGTGAGCCTGTTGTGCACAGTCCTTGATGCTTTAAGCCCCACACATGCCCACTCAATTTTCTAAAGGACAAGGCACTTCAGCCAAGATTTTAGAATGGCTGTTTCAGGTTTTGTGAGCTCTCAATTTCAGAGAATATAGTCCAATCAGTTCTGACAAAAAAAGTTGGTAATACCCCAGGCTCTGCTGTCCAGGAGAGTCCAGTGTGGGGGAGAAATGCCAGCCGACACTCAGATAAATGGGTGCCACTTTGCTAGAAGTGCTGTGCTCACAGAGTGGCGGCAGAGCCCCCTGACTTCAGGCTGGGAGAGATGGTGCCCTTCATGGTAACCAGGGATGGGCTTAGTGCCAAGTCTCTAATGTTTCTGAACTTGGAGTTCTAAAAGCCAGCAAATGTAGGTACGTGGGCCATACCCCCTGAGAACACTGAAGCCCAAGAGCAGACTTATGGGAATAGAGCTCCTGAATCATGCGTCCTCGCCTTGCCCGCTGGGGAAGGGACTGGTGGGGAACAGTGATCCCTGGAGCTCTGTGATTAGATAAAGGTTGCACTATTGAGTATGACCTGGCTCTTTTGGAACCTACCACTTTTGGGGGGAGACACTAATTATATCCAAGTGGCTTAAGGCAATTTTTGGAATGTGGGTCCGAATTCCACCCAGCTCAGCTCTTTATTAGCAGCGGGACTCTCAGCAAATTATTTAATCCGGGGGTCACAGACTGGCACCAGGGACTGTGTCCTGCTGTAAGACCCATTTGGTTTGGCCTGGATCACAGGGTATTTAAAATTGAGAAATTCTCCAATTGGGGCTCCGTGGGGCCCACATTCCAACATGACAGATCAGGAGGACATTGGAGCCTCCCACTCCCCTTCCCAGCCAGGACATGGGCTCCCCAGCTGGCTTCCTGCGTGGGAAGTTCACCACAGCCTGTCTTACGTCTCTTGGCCTTCTCACTTGTATCTCTTGCCTGGACCCTGTAGCCCTGTGACCTCTGGTTTCTCCTCCCTATGCCTCAGTTTCCTCCTCTTAAAACAATGCATCTTGAAAACAAGTGAAAGAAGCCAGTCACAAAAGGCCACGTGTTATATGATTTTATTTATATGAAATATCTAGAATAGGCAAATCCATAGAGACAGGCTAAGATGAGTGGTTGCCTAGGGCTTAGGGGAGGGGGTTAGGGGACAATGGGGAGTGGGTGCAGGGTTTCTTTTTAGGATAATAAAAAATATTGTAAAATTGGTTGTGGTGATGTTTGCATAACTTTGTGAATACACTAAAAACCAATGAATCGTACACGTTAAAAGTGAATTTAAGGTATGTCAATTATATCTCGGTTTTCAAAAGTAAGAATGTTTGTAGTGTTTTGTTACAGTGTGAGGGAAGCCCTCATTAAGTGGTCACAATTATTGTCACAATATTGGAGATCCAAATGTGCCTCCTGCTGTCTCTGATTCGTTTCTCCTTTATAGTTTTCCCACAGATTATATCCAGTGGATACTTGGTATGTTTTGTCAGTTAACTCTTAGGACTTTTCAGAAGGTCTTTGGCCCTTGCTCAGAGGCAAATGTTATGCTTTTCCCATTCAGTTATTGGAGACTAGTGAGCAAATGGAAACCAGATTACTTAAATACTCAGCAGATGGAGGAGATGTTTACCTAGATTCTCTTTGGGAAATTGCTGCCCGGATATGCCATCTGAATATAGCACGTGACAGTGGAGAACTGGGATGGATAATTGGACTTGCCAGGGCGGGAACAAAAAAACCAGCAGCCCCAAATCCAAGCTGAAAGTTGTATAACAGGCATAAACACAGCTCTGGATTTATTTTTCTTTTTCTGTCTTTTTTGGAGCCTGGAGCATGGCACATTCTCAGTCAACATTTAGTGAATGAACATGATCATGAGTGTTGTATATAAAATCACAGTTTGTCTCTCTGATTCTGACTTTGTGCTAATACTGTTATATGAGCGTATGCAATAGGGAGCGCATTACATGCGTCATCTCATTCTCTCAAAACATGTAAACTCATTGAAATTATTAGCCCCACCTTATGGCCAGGATGTCTCCTCTGAAGACATAGGAACATGAGTGTAGTAACTAAAACCTCTGCCATCTGCTGCCTGGGACATTTGGATATCACCAAATGAAATGGGATTGAGGTTAAATGAAATAATAAATGTAAAGTGCCTGGCACCCAGTAGGCACCCAATAGGTGGTAGCTCTTTTATTTGAGGAGGGGAATAGTGTAACATAATGGGTAAGATTTTAGACCTTGGAGTCAGAAAAACCTAGTTTTGATTTCATCGTCTACCATCTATAAGTCGTGTGACCTTGTGTGTTTCTGAATGTTATCGAGCCTCAGTCTCCCCATCTGTAAAATGGGCATTGTAGTACCTAACTCAGTGGTTTGTTTGAAGGTTTAAATTAGATAATGCATGTAAAGCATCCAGCACATTACCTGGCATACAGGAAGTGCTCAGCAAATGGTTATCTCTTTTCTGCCTTCATAGTACAAGCCCAGCTCTAGAACTTCATTTCAAAACATCTGAAGTACATACCTCATCTGTACTGCTGTGTGTGGTAGAGGAATGCTTCCAGGATATCTGAATGCTGAACGGTGTGGGGAAATGTACAGAGAAAGCTGCTTGCACTTGGAGCCTCGGTTCTACCCAAGGGAAGTCCCCTCTGTAACCGGGTGTATTCGCTTTGCAGCTTATGTAGCTCAAGAAGATGGGAGAAGGGAACTGGCCCGCAATTGAAAGGGCATGGGCTGTGGGTATGTCAGGGTTCAGATGCTTAGGAAAGGGACTTGGTTTCCCTGAGGCTGTGTTTCAAATCTGGAAGATGAGATAATAATAACTACAGACAGAGGTCGTTCCAAGGAATAACTGAAATATTTAGCATAGTGTGTGCTAAGCAAGTGGTCAACTCACCAGTCCTCGTGCGGTCTGCGATTGTCCCTGTGCTGTGTCACCAGAGGCCAAGAGGTCCAATGAGGAGCTGTGGTTATGTTGCTAGAACAGTGGTCCCAGGTTCTCCTTTGGCTTGATGATTCCAAATGCGTCCTGTCTGTGGCTCCTTCTCCTATCAGGGAGGGAGTAGCCGGTGTGGCACTTCGTGATGTTGGGGTGGTGTCACAAGCTTGCACTTGGCCAGCATTGGGATTTGTGCCTTCTGAGGAATGGGTGTTTCTGCCATCTTGCAACACCTCTGACCAGTTGAGAGTGGAGGCTCTGAGCAACCTCTAGTGCAGCAGTCTCCAGCCTTTTTGACACCAGGGACCGGGGCTCCTATGAGAATCTAATGCCTGATGAGCTGAGGCAGAGCTGAGGTGGTGATGCTAGTGCTGGGGAGCGGCTGCAAATACAGATGAAGTTTCGCTTGCCCACCTGTCATCTTCTGCTGTGCAGCCTGGGGGTTGGGGACCCCTGCTCTAGAGGACACTTTGTACGCCATGGTTTTCAACACTTTTTAGAGGAAGCCAGGCAGAAGCAGATTCTCTCCCCTGGTACATAGAACAGTGATGCCTGTGACCTTTACGTCAGTGGAGGTCCCGGGGATTTGTGAGCGTGAGAGTTTCTGGGCCAGATATTACCTTCAAAACTAGTTCAGCCTCAGACCCCCCACCTGTGGCTTGCAACCTATAGATGAAAGAGGAGACAGTGTGGTCTTTTGAAGAGAGACTAGGCATGACATTGAGGCTCCTGGATTTCACACATCGCTTACTCTGTCTCTTAGTTGTGCTTTTTCCTCTGATGTTCTCTGTGAAGCAGGGAGGCCAAGTGCTCTTGATTTGGGCTGCTTTGGAGCACCTGGAGATGGGGTTAGAGCACCCCTTCACCTCTTGGCAGGTGTCCTTCAGGTCTGGTGACCTGGGCCGTTCTCAGTGTGCATTTTGGAATCCAGGTAATGATAACTTAAATTATAACAGTAGAGTCTTAGGACCATCCAAATACGATACCGATTAACCCAACAGGTTAGATTTAGCTTAGCAGACCCCGCCACCTGTGGCTTGCAACCTATAGATGAAAGAGGAGACAGTGTGGTCTCCAATATATGTCGCCAATATACAGCAGGGGCTTCACCTTTGCCTGTACCATCTTTTGCCTTGCTGGCTGTCACAGATTCATTCCCAGGTGGATGTTTGCTGATTTCTCACTCCCTGTGCAGAGCACTAGACTCAGAGAGAAGGCTGGCACAAGAGATGCAGAAAATCATGGCACCAGTTTGTCCTCAAGGGCTTTATCAAGGAGCTGTGGAGATAGAAGTGTACACATGAGAAGGAATTGGTGACATTTGCCAGTGCCTTGCTGGGTACAGAATGAGGGGTCACTGAATCCTTAGTGTTCAGACGGAGGAGTGATCACTTCTTGGGATGGTCAGGAAAAGCAGGGGGTTGGATTTGAGCTGGATTTTGAAGGCTGAATAGGATGTGGGGCAGACAGGAAGTATATAAGGAGTAGACCAAGCCAGGCCCAGTGAGAAGGTGGGTCTCTTTGGAGTGGAAAGTTATGACGGGCAGCTGAGCAGAGAGACTAGAGAGACCCGAAGGCCCTGCTTTGTTTGCCCTGAGTGCCAGGTAAGGAGCGTGGGCTTGATTCATGGGACAGCTCTTCCTGCTGTGGCCCAGGGGTTGACTGACGGGGCCGGCCAGGGCCAGTGTTATCCGAGCCAATGGTATTGGTGAGAACACGTTCTCATGGTTTCCTCTCCCGAGAGAACCATCGTTTGTCATTGTCTGTCTTGTGTTCCTGGACGTGAAGACTATTCTGCTCCTAATTACAAGGGTGCAGACAGTAGAGACTTGGGGTTCCAAAGCTCAAGACTTGAACGGGCCATCATTTTTGCAGTGGCCTGGGGTTCCCTGAGTTGAGCACTGGTAGGATTCGGGTTTGGGGAGGCCTCCCAGGTGGTGCAGAGTAAATGAGAAAGGTGCCGCTGGGCCTGCGCAGTCGGGGGAGTGCTGAACACAAAGACCTCCCCACCCCCACCCCAGCCCATCTCCTCGCTTCCGGAACCCTTCAGAACCCTCTCAAATGCTTACCCTCATGAAGCCACACCTGATTCCCTCCCCACCAAGGATACTAGTCGTGCTCTTTCCTGCCTGCTCCCTCCTCATTTTTCACTCATCTCACCAGAATTTTTTTCTCTGCTGTGTATGAAAGTCCTTACATACTCTCTTATTTCCTCCCCTTCCCCCGGAGAGAGCCCCTCACAGATGGAGAGTGCATCCCATAGCCTGACTCTAGAACTGGGAAGAATGCCCTTTCCAATTGCTCAGGAACCATTTGTGACCTGGAACAGGAGACAGGCGAGGAGGAGGTGGCTCCAGGATGGCCTGTGCTGCTGGCAGGCTGGATCTTCTTTGGGTACCTTGCTAAGGCTTTGTGAATGTCCTCACTCCCGCTCCTGGTGCTGACACATACCAAGCAGAAACATGGTCTGGCTTCCCCGGGGGTGCTGTTGGCAGCCAGAGTACCCAGGCAGGCTTTCCGGGCAGGAGTGCGAGGCACAACTGCTTTCAGTGATTCCCCCATCCTGGACTCCTCAAGAATAAGGAGACACGGGTTCTAGATCTTTGTGGAATTTAAGAAACTTGAGTAGTTTTCATCAAAGGTATTTTAAGCTCAAGCTAGAAACAAGTCATCCTCAGTTCTCAGACTAGTCACAAATTCTTCAGGCAGTGTGAAATCTCAGATCCAACCTCATAGGATTAAAAATATCTCCAGCAGCTGCATTGGCCGGGAATCGAACCCGGGCCTCCCGCGTGGCAGGCGAGAATTCTACCACTGAACCACCAATGCTCCAGCTGTGTGAGCACCTCCCTTTTATCCCAGTCCTGAGCCTCCTTGTTTATATGCTGACTCAAAAATAAAAGGCCAGACTCTGGTGCTGCCACATCAGCACAGCTGCAAGAACACAAAGCTTGTGTTCCATACCAGGAAGGAGAAAGCAGGAGGCAGAAGAATGTGTAGTTGATTGGCCTTCAGACTTCAGGACAGAAACTACAGCTCAAGTTTTTCCTTCTCAGTAACAAAAAGCACACTGAGAATTTGGGTGACTCTCTCCCTTCTGTCGTGTGGGTCTTCTCATTCCATATTCACATGTGTGCTGAGCTATTTTACAGTTTTCGCCCCAGCTTCTTGCTAGAGACTGGCCAAGGCTGAGGGAACACAGCAAGAGTCCCCCACTGGTGAAGGGCATGAAGACCTTGGTCCCAGCAGCCAGTAGTACCTCTCTGGAGAACCCAGCTGCTATTTGTGAGCTCACCAAGCAAGGAATTGTGGTTAGAGAGTCACAGCACCCTTGGCTGCTGCAATAGCAGGACGGCTCCTCCAGCAGCATCTCTGTGTGAGGAGGACTCCTGCCAGGAAAAAAAAGCAAAGTGGCCAGCACTGCATTGGCCAGGAATCGAACCTGGGCTTCCCACGTGGCGGGCAAGAATTCTACCACTGAACCATCAATGCAACAGTTGTTTTCCTGTTCATCTGCACTGCTTTTCTGAAGGGCATATATCTGTCCATACTCAAAGAGGAGCCCTGGCAGATGACTGGGCCGCTGAGCCTCACCTGGCTGGTTTGTCCAGTTTGGGAAACCAAACAGATTTATATAGAACCATCCTTGCTGGGCCTTATTATGCTACTTTGGAAGTGAGGGCCTTTGGAACTGGCACCGAGGCCCTTGGTTCGTCCACAGCCCTCAGCCCCCTGGGGTGGGCTTGGTGGAATCATCCTGTAAAGTCAAAGGTTAAAGCACATCACAGGCCATTTGTTCAGCTGCTTCCTAAAATGCGTGTCTTAGCTCCCACATCTGCCATCTTAGGAGCCAGGCCTGTTTTGTTCACCTGTTTGCACAGTGCCTGGCACAGAAACCCCATGTAGTTTGCTGTATTAAATATTTATCAAACCCTGTCCAACCCCTCATAGAACAGCCTTTTTGCAGGAGTGCTCACTGCCTCATAGGACAGCACATTTATGTTTGAACAGCTCTAGTATAGCAGGTTCCTGACACTGACCTAGAACCACACAGACTAAATGATTCCTTTTGGACTTGACTGTCCTTAAAATTCTTCAAGTCAACTTGAAACCCCCATTTATGCAACAGGTAAGCAGTGTGCCGGCCATGATAGACACAAAGCAGTTAGACAGGGAGTCTACACACCGCTGCGAAAAGTCCCTAATCCGGAGCCCACTCTCATCACACCTTCATCTGCTGCATTGGTACCGGTCCCTCATGCCCAGATAATGGGATGGTCTCCCCCTCCCCACTCTTTCCGAAGGGCAGAGTGTCTCAGCCTCTCTGTCCACTGGGTTCTGAAAACAGAGACTGGTCCCTGACAGAACCGGGCCGTCCTTTACTCTCCACCACTCCAGGCAGGGCCTGCCCTGGGAGCATCCCGGGGGTGATCCCAGACATGGCCTCCCTCAGATGTCCTTCCCCCGTTAACATCACTCTCCATGTAGACACCTCAGAGGCGTATCTGTGCTTCCTTTCCTCTCCCCTATTACCTGGGCTTCTAAGGTTTTTTTTTGTTCAACAAGCCCTTCCTGCTCTTTCCCATGGCCTCAGCCATACATCAGGCCCTCCTTCCTGCCCCTGATAGCCGTGGTGTTCTCCTGCGGGGCTTTTTCCGTTTCCTTCTGTCCTGCCAGCGCCCCCGACCCAGCCCAGCCTCTCCAGGCCGCCACCAGAAGTACCTGTTACCTCACTGGAAAACTTTCACAGGATTTTTTCCTTTAACTGTCTCTAGTCATTCCTTCTACACACCAGACTCCTCCTCCTCCTCTAAATATGCCATGTCTTCTCAGAGCTCCTTGGCCATGTCTTCTCAGAGCTTCCCTGTGCCTGCGTGCCATGCCCCGCCTTCTTTGTTCTTCACCTGAAAAATGCCTGCTGATCTTTCTAAGATCTGACTCAAACGACACTTCTCAGTCAGCCCGAGGAGATTAGCCTATGGCATTTTTCTTGCTTGTGTCACTTGCGCCTTGTTGCTGCAATTACATACTTGTGTGTGGATCTTGCTCGTTGAACTGGGGCCTGATTCAGCACCATCCCTGGAAATAAGGACACAGACCTAGTGAACCTCTTAGGTGCTCAAATGGAGGGTTGAACGAGTGTTGAATAAAGATGGCTGATCGACTGATGATGCATTGTAGTTTTTGTTCCCCAATAGGTTGTTCTCTTGAATTCTGTCCGTTTCTCGGAATTGAGATAGTTCCATCGTTACTCATTCCATTGTACACAAAGGGAAACTGAGATCCAGAATAGGGAAACAGCTGTGACCCAGCCCAGGCCTCCCCGTCAGCAGCAGAACTGGGAAGCCTACCCTGAGATGCCTGATCCCTACTTCTCTTTCAAACAAGTCATCTTCCTCCCCGCGCCAGGCCCTGGAGCCAGCAGCAGGGGTCCCCTGATTCCACTGGTCCTACAGCCCCGCTCCTTTCTCTCTCCAGGCTGGTTCGGGAGTTCGTGGCCCAGAACAACACAGTGCAAATCAAGCATGTGATCCAGACTCTGTCTCAGGAATTTGCCCTGTCTCAGCACCCCCACAGCCGGAAAGGGGGCCTCATCGGCCTGGCCGCCTGTTCCATCGCACTGGGCAAGGTGGGCCTGGAGGGACAGACACAGCAGCGATGGCCTTGACTCGGATCTGAGACCCAGCAGGATGTTGCATGCCTATATTTTATTGCTGTTGTCGCCACACCTGACGTAGCAAGGTCTTGCAGCCTTGTTCCCCGGCGTGGCCCCTGTCCTAGGAGGCCAGCCTGCAAGGGTCTTTAAACCTAGCCCCACACAGAGGCCTCAGGCCTCCCAAGGGAGCTGGGATGTCAGCTGGCACCGGGAGCTGGGGGCTGGCCTCCTTTGAGCTGTTTTTCCTCCTGCCCCACCACAGGACTCGGGCCTCTACCTGAAGGAGTTGATCGAGCCGGTGCTGGCCTGCTTCAATGACGCGGACAGCAGGCTGCGCTACTACGCCTGTGAGGCCCTCTACAACATCGTCAAGGTGGCCCGGGGCGCCGTGCTCCCCCACTTCAACGTGCTCTTTGACGGGCTGAGTAAGGTGACCACTCCTCACTGTAGCGGGGCTGAGCTCACTCCACCACCTAACTTGACCTTCCAGGACCTCGAGTGCTTGGGTCCCTTTTCCTAGATGCAGACAGGCCGATAAACACACGGCTGCCAGGGGCACCTGTTGTCTGTTCAATCTAATCATTTTTTTTAATGGGCTTATATTTGCATTTTTTTCCATTTCTCTATTAATTTATCCTTATTGCATTTTAGGAAAGTATCAGTCTCCCACAAATTGGAGGGAAAAAACTAACAGTTTGAAACACACTAACCTCCCTTGTAGAAGGTCAAGATAGTAAAGCCATATACAGACCATATTTCCCCTGCGAGGAGAGCATTAGCCCGTAAGATCTGAAAGAAACTCCACTTAGAAAGGCTTTGGAGTCCCTAGCACCTGCCTCGGCTCCTCTCTCAGCTCCTTGGAGCTCCCTGCCCAGGCACCGAGCCTCCTGAAGCTCTATTGCCCTGCTAATTGCCACAGTTGTTTCTAGAGTATCAGCGTCACAGCTGCCTTGGTCCCCTCCTTCAGGAGTGGAGAGGGGACCAGCATTCTAAGATTGGAAACCCCTGAGGAAGGCCAGTGATATGTAACTATCCGACCCGGTGGCAGCAGGTCACAGGGCCCCCAGCGGGTCCCAGAGGTCCCTGATCAGAATAGGGAAGTCTACTACATCTCACTTCTTGGCCAGGTTCCATTTTGCCCACCTCCCCCCACCCCCACTTCCCTACCTTCCTTCGATTTATTTACTGAAAGAAGTGTCCATTCAGTGTTCCAAGCTGCACCAGAGCCTTGGCTGTGGGTTTTCAGTAGATTCCTTGTCTTGAATATTGACTTTGACCATCTCTCTCCCTCTATATGTCTCGTAGTTGGCTGCTGACCCAGACCCCAATGTGAAAAGTGGATCTGAGCTCCTAGACCGCCTTTTAAAGGTATTTGTACTTGGTCCCCACTTTTCTTTTTAGAATCTATTTCTTGCATCTGTACAGTTTATAAATTCTGTCATTGGGGATGCTCTTTGTAATTTGTTTATTTAAAATTTTCCATTTACACACAATAAAATTGACTCTTTGGCGGACAGTTCCGTGATGAGTATATAGTATATAGCAGCAGCACAATCAAAATGCAGGACTGTTCTGTCACCCCTGTACATACCTTGTGCCACCCCCACTCAGGGCAGAGGAGACTGCCTGTGGCCTCCCACGCCACCTTGCCCCCGACAGGAGACTGCTTATGCTGAGCTCACAAGGGTATTCAATCCAGATCGCAGAGACACAAGATTACTCATTTGATTAGTTCTCTTGACTTTGATTCCTGCTTTGAATGGAATCAGTTTTGCTTATCCTCTGGCCTGGGAGACAGTGGATACTCTGAGGACCTCTCCTGCCTGGCTTAGGCTCTGCCATTTTTCTCTGACTGCCTGACTCCCAGAGCCAGCCCTGAACCAGTACTTTAGCCAGGTCAGGCAGCCCCTGGTCACTAGCTGTCACTCAGCAGTTCACGTGCCTTTGATTCGCAGGACATCGTGACGGAGAGCAACAAGTTTGACCTGGTGGGCTTCATTCCCTTGTTGCGGGAGAGGATTTACTCCAACAACCAGTACGCCCGGCAGTTCATCATCTCCTGGGTGAGGACTTGGCCCCACACGTTTCCCAGCCGTGATGAGCCTCTGGTTTAGTGACAGCTGCTCTCTGACACACCCCGGGCAGATCCTGTGGCTGCAGAGAAGCCTCACTGTTAACCCTCTGAAGCCAGTGACTCCAGATAATCTGAAAACACATTTGTTCAGCTCGGCCCCCAGACCCATTATACCTGTGCCTGACGAGGATTCAATTCTTTCTTTTTCCTGGGAAACCCAATTCCCTTTTGAAGCCAATAGTGCTACTTCTGGCAGTCACACCTCTTCTTACCTTGTCTGTCCTTTCCCATGTACTGTCTTTGCCCTAGGGTATCTCAATTTCCTGCAGTTAAATTACTATTCCTCTGCACTAGCAATAGCTGCTAGCACCCCTCTTGCCATGGGACACCCACAGCACCATAAAAGGCTGCCTCAGCAGGTCCCCCTTCCCACTGCCCAGTCCCAAAGGATTGGTGAAGAGACAAAGGTTCTCAGGCTGGTGTAACTTTCTCTCCTGGTTTCTTCCCCTGGGTCAGATCCTGGTTCTGGAGTCTGTGCCAGACATTAACCTGCTGGATTATTTGCCGGAGATCCTGGATGGACTCTTCCAGATCCTGGGTGACAATGGCAAAGAAATTCGGAAAATGTGAGTAGATAGAAGGGGTAGGCAGCTGCCACCGTCCAGGGCCCTGCAGTGCGCACACATGCCCCACACCGACAGACGGGCAGCAGCAGGAGAACGAGAAGTTCCCCCTTTTCTTCCTGGCTCACATGCTTCCGGCTATGAGGAGCTAAGAGCTCATCAACCCCCAGCCTCTGAAACATGTCATCTGACAGTTCAAACTGTGGTCCGCCTTTGGGTGGCTGCCCCAGAGCAGAAATGGGCACTGGTAGAGGCTCCTTCAGCCCTGGCTAACATATGCTATTTGCCTTCTTCTCTCATTGACAGGTGTGAGGTGGTCCTTGGCGAATTCTTGAAAGAAATTAAGAAGAACCCTTCCAGCGTTAAGTTTGCTGAGATGGCCAACATCCTGGTGATCCACTGTCAGACCACGGGTGAGTGTGTAAAGGCTCCATGGCCACTGCCACCTCCTCAGAAGCTCCTTTCTGTCTCTGGAGGAGTCCTAGTAGGAGTGTGAACCAGTGTGACACTGGATCCTGGAGCAATGGAGTGGTGGGTTCTTGTGTGAGAGAGATTCAGAATCTCTTTTATCGTGGAAGCCCTTTTACTTGGTATGACCCTGGAGGGGAGTAAGATCTGGAGACCGTCTTGGTGGCGGCAAGCCCAGTATTTGCACTGTGAATTGAAATGCTTGGAGGTTGAGATTGTGTATCCAT
>NW_011889180.1:456893-459013 GCF_000151845.1 Pteropus vampyrus | reverse complement strand
CAACACAGACATTCTTCACCCACACCTGTGGGCCAGACCTGCGAGGAGGCTGGTCAGCCATGCCCTCTTTGCACGAGCACACGCTCACACACACGAGCGCTTCCCCCTTGACTGTCACACGGGGCTCCAGACAAGGTCGATGCGCATTTGTGCCGTGCTGCTTGCCGCTTGCCGCTGATTCTGACCCTCACTCAGCCCTGCTACTTGTGGGGGTCCACAGCGCAGTGTCCTTTGTCTGACTCTGAGTTCCTGCAGCACTCCATATGTCCTTCCTGTTCCTCTCTGTGACATTCCCTGATTGTCCCAGGTGTCGTGGCCTAGATCCTGGGGTCAGAACCACCTGCCTGTGAGTCCTGGCCCTGCTAACTTCATACCTTTTGCTCTTGGACAAGCCACATGGCCTTTCTAAGCCTGAGGTTCCTTATTTGTTAAATAGGGCAGCAATAATAATACCTAACTCTTAGTGTGGTTGTGAGTTTCAAACAAGATTTGTGATGTAAAGCTCTTATTGCATGGCATAGGCCTGCCTCAATACAGGCGCTCTAGTGTCAAGTTGTTTTAATAGATGTTTATAAGATATTCATCTGTTTAGCAAGATTCTCAGGGGCAGGGCTTTTGCTCCCTTGTTTTTCTCACCAGCACTGTCCAGGAATCAAAGAGGGTCAGGGATGGAAGTTCTTGTGGCAGGTGAGGAGCAGAGCTACAAGTAGGGTCTCCAGTGGAGGGCCGGTGACCTATCAGTGAACACGTAGTAGACTCCATCTATTTGCAAAGCTTCGATGGGACCGGGCATATCAGCAGCTTCTGTGGACACCGCAGGTACAGATGAATCAGACCCAGGACCTGCCTGCGAGCAGCTCAGGCAGGGATATCCGGATGAGTGATCATGTGACACTGGGTGTGGTCACAGAGGCTCAGGCCACCAGGCCAGGCTTCGTGGAGGTTATTTGAACGGGAGCTTTTCTTTCTTTTTAGCTTCCACTCTCCCCTCGCCCCACTCACGTCATTAATTCCGATTATAAAAGGAGTAGAGATTTTGGAAAAAAACAGACGTTCCTACTGGGGGAAGGCAAAGAATAAACAAATTAAATACATTGTCTGGTCAGTATATTTAGCAGCACGTATCAAAAGAATTTTTCCTTAGGAAATAAACGTAGTTGTAGGTAAGGTGCTTTGTTTTAAACACCTAACAAATGGTAGCTCATTTATTGCCATAACAAGCCTGTGGTGGGTGGGTCGGCACTATCGTGACCCCCCCCACCCATAGTGGGGAGGAAATAGAGTTGAAGTCAGGTAACCTGCCCAGGGGTCACACAGCTAGTAAGTAAGGGAGTCAGGGCTCATACCCGGGCCCAGGGGCCCCAGAATCTCTGTTCAGCGCCGTGTAGACCGCGATGCTCTAAAGAGGGAATTCATGCAAAAGAGCAACCAGTGATGCTCAGCTTGACTGGGAATCTGAGAATTGCAAAGGAAAACAATGTATGATTTTTATTCATCAACTTGGCAAACATGTAAAAGATTACTAATATCCCTTTGGAGACTTTAAGGGGATGACTGTGCCTCCGTTCTTCAGTATATATTGGTAGCGCCTCCCTGCAGGGCAACTTGGCATTATCTATTAAAGTATCAGATGCCTGATCCCTCCACTCGGCAGCCCAGTGTACATGGGATCCTGGAGCAGAACAAGGAAGCATGGGGGAGATGTAAGTGAAATTAGGAAACAGTCGAAATTAATTTGAAGCTAATTTTCGACATCGCCTTATTTCATCTATGAATATGTGTGTTTCTGAAAAACTAGAGGGCGGGAGCCCACCGGGGGCATGGACCCCTAGCTGCTGGTCCAGACCGGCCTGCCCAGGCTCCCCCACATGTCTTCCTCCCCTTTCCCCAGGCCTGTTCCAGCGGACATGGGGCTGCTCAGCAGACTCAGCTGGCACCCACAGCTCTTCCTGCCCCCACCAAGCTGTGCCCATTCCCCGAAGGGTCTCTGGGACTCAAGGTGACAGGCGGCAGCTCAACGTGGAAATAAAGGTCCCCTTACTAGCATGTTGGTGGGGAAGCTCCATGCTCCACACTTGGAATAGCACTGCCCTAAGACGTAGTACAAAGGGAAGAAAAGC
>NW_011889180.1:454471-456843 GCF_000151845.1 Pteropus vampyrus | reverse complement strand
AGGAATCGTGGCTGCTCTTACAGTCTGCCACAGACTGTTGTTCTGCTCCAGCCTGACACTGTATGTACCTTTGGGAGACAAATAGCAAGGGCGAGAGAGCATTGATGAGGCGAGAAGCGACGCAAGCCCTCGGGTGCCCCCAGACCCATCCTGAGGGTGGAAACACTGCAGCTGCTCATGCCGACCCTCCTAGAAGCCACCACTTTTCCTTCCAGACGACCTGATCCAACTGACAGCCATGTGCTGGATGCGCGAGTTCATCCAGCTGGCTGGCCGGGTGATGCTGCCCTACTCTTCCGGGATCCTCACCGCCGTCTTGCCCTGTCTGGCCTACGACGACCGCAAGAAAAGTATCCTTCCCTCGGGAGAAAAACAAGAACAGCCTCAAAGGGGCCTGAGAAGTCATGGGCCCCTGGAGTGGGCGATGGGGTGCCTTTAGGATCCATCACACCTCCAGATAGGCCCTGGAGGTGGAGCTGAACACAGACTGTGAGAGCCAGGGTAGTGACAGGGACACAGAGCTAATGCCACTGTCCTCAAACCTTATCTTGTTACTTAAAATTCTGGTGTGGCTCTCCCAGGTCCCACAGTTCCAACCTCCTGAGCTCACACTGCCCCACCTTGGGTGGGGGAAATTCTGTCGGTGGGAGGTCCACCAGGAAGGAGCCCTACAAGAGGGCGCAGGAGCGTCTTGAGGGGACAGCAGTGTGGCAGGCGGACGGGGACTCGGTTCAGACTACCTGTCTGCCCGCTAACGTACTTTTGTGAAGGACTGAGCCCCTGACCAATGCCAGTGGCCTTGGTTTTAGGGAAGACCCGTGGGTGGGACTGCTCCTTACATCAGTGGACTCAGGCATCAAGGAGGTGGCCAACGTGTGCAACCAGAGCCTGATGAAGCTCGTCACCCCCGAGGATGATGAACCTGACGAGCCGAAGCCAGTGGTGCAGAGACATGCGGACCCCAACCCCGATGACTCGCTAGCAAAGCAGGAGGGGACAGGCAGTGGTGAGTAGGCTCTGCCTCCTGTCTTTCATGTCTCGGGGAGGGCGCCAGGGAACCAGAGGTCATAGCTGACTTGGGATCACTAACCAGAAGGACTACTTTCCACAGGTTAACTAATGTAGTTCTGATGACGACCCAGTAAGGGACTGTTATTATCCTATAGAAGAGCACAGGAAATAGGTGGCACACCAGACCAGGATCTGGCAACCACTCAGTGGCGGGGTTGGGATTTGAAGCCTGGCAGTCTGTCTCCAGAACCCATGCTCTTACCGCTTACTGCCTCAGAGACTGCTATTACACCCGCTATTCCTTTTCTTAATCTTTTTCTGACCTAACTTACAAGAAATGGTTGTTTTCAGTATAGGAAGCTTTGGAGCACAGCAAGATTATAGGTTCCAGAATTCACTTGAATCTTGGCCATAGACATCCAGCCACCCAGAAGCTGGCTGGCTTTACTATGCCCAGCCATTCTCAGGAAGGGAGGATTAAGAAAGCTCCAGTGGCAGTTTATTAGTCCTTGGGAATCCTGCTGTCAAAATCAAGTGTCTTTAGATTATGAAATGGCTCTACTCTCCTTTCAGACTCCTTATTGTCTCATTTATCTGTAACGGGAAGAAAACCACTTTTATGCTGATTGGAGTTTGACTCTCTAAATGTTACCTACATCTCTGACTCTTTCTGTTTTTATCTTTTGCATCTCTGTCCTCATTGAGACATCACTGACCAATATTGGGGTGATGTGCTCCTTTGCAGTTAAGTCAGAGAGTGCATTGATACAGAACCTACTCAGATCTTCAAGACTAACAGGCTAAGGTCTGGAACTTTACCCCAGGAGCTGGGAGAATTTCTAAAGCATTTTCTCCCATTGCCGTCTTAGGCTTTTCTTTTGAACATCTGAGCAGAGTGTCAGGCACATATGCCCCACGGGTCTCCTCCCATGGGTTTGGCATGCTGGATTGTTTCGGTGTCTGGTTACGGTTGTGCCATCACCACTGTGAGCCTGAGCAGCAAAACAGCTGGAGGCAGAACAGCACTCAGCTGGAGCATTGGTGGTTCAGTGGTAGAATTCTCGCCTGCCACGCGGGAGGCCCGGGTTCGATTCCCGGCCAATGCAGCAGCTGGAACCTTTTTGGCAACTCCTTGAAAAAAGAAAATTTGGGAAATAAGTTAGTGGGGGCCTCCCAAGGTTGGAGCTTTCTTACTGGGAGATACTAGAAGAATCTTGGACATAGACATATTTTGCTAACTTTCACTGATATATGAGTATTTTATCTTTTTATTTTTCGATTCTCATTTTAGAAAATTTAGAAAGAGAAAAATATATAAAGAACAAGATTATTCCCACAAGAGGCAATCAGTATTATAGTTT
>NW_011889180.1:441875-449226 GCF_000151845.1 Pteropus vampyrus | reverse complement strand
CATAATGATATAAATGAATGGTTGGGTAGATAACTCGATAAATGGTGGGGAAGAGACAGCTCTTCCTTATAGAAGAATCCAGTTAGTAAATGTAAAAGGAAAAAAGAAAATAGAAAATTACCAGTAGGCACACACCACAATAATTAATACTTGTTGTAGGCAGGACCCACTGATGGGTGCTAAAATTAGTGAGGGCATGTTTGAGGAAAAAACTGGATATTTGTCTAATCTCAAGTATCTTCCCCAAGATATTAACTACAAAAAGAAAAAGAGTCGCTTCGTAGGGTAGAAATCCAGCAGACACTACCACAATCAGGTGATGAGGCTGACGTCACCAGTAATGAGACAAAGAGGCATTGAATTCCCCTGATACTGTGCACGGAGAAGGCGCATCACTTCGGTGGTGATGTTCTTCCAAAAATGCATAACCTCAACCTACTCGTGAGAAAACATGAGACAAACCCAAATCGAGACATTCTACACAGCGACTGACCAGGGCTTAAAAAGTATAAAGTTCAGGAAAGATACAGAAGAATCGAGGAACTGTCACAGACAGGACAGCTAGGTGCAATGTGAAGTCCCAGTGTCAATCCTGAAACACAGGACGTGCGGAAAAATGGTCAAATTCAAATTAAGTTTGCGGTTTGGTTAACGGCGTTACACCAGTGCTACTTCCCTGGCTTGAGAATTGAACAGTGGGTCTCTGTAATGTTAACATCAGGGCAGATGAACAAAGGATATACAGAGAAGTCTATTGTTTTTGCAACTTTTCTGTAAATCTAAATTTCCAAAATAAAAAGTTTTGGGTTTTTTTTTTACCTTAAGAAAATAGCCATCTCTTCTAGCCCTCAGCAGCCTCTCACCTTCTTTATATCTCTATAGATCTGCCTATTCTGGACATTTCATATAAATGGAATCCTACAATATGGAATCCTTTGCAACTGGTTTCTTTCCTTTAGCTCGATGATTTCCAGGTTCATCCCTGTTGTAGCATGTATCAGTCCGTCGTTCCTTTTTATGGCCAAATAACAGTGCACCGTATGGCCGTAACATTTGTTTATCCATTCATCGGTTGATAGATTTGGATGTGTACACTTTTTAGTATTGTAAATAATGCCACTGTGAACATGCTGTACAAGTTTTGGTGCAGACATAAGTTTTCCTTTCTCTTGGGTATACGCCTGGAAGTGGAATTGCTGGATCATCTGGTAATTCTATTTAGCCTTTTCGGGAACTGCCAGACTGTTTTCAACAGCAAGTGCACCATTTTACAATCCCACCAGCAATGTCTAAGGCTCCCAGTTTCTCCACATCCTCACCACCTCTTGTTATTATTATGTCTTTTTTATTTCAGCTATCCTAGTGGGTGCGAAATGGTATCTCATTGCAGATTTGATTTCGATTTCCCTGACGGCTAATGATGTTGAATATCCCGGAAGTCATTTTTAACATCCATTGCCCTTGGCTCCACAGTCCCTTCTGAGATTTCCCAGATGTGTTCGGCACCAGTGTCCCTCCTTGTGAGATCACCGTGCCTAAAAACTTACTATCCCAAAAGCTTTGGGGAATGAGTAGGCATCGGGTCCTCAGGGCTCCAAAACCACATTTCTTTTCAAGGACCGGAATCAAGGTGCGGGGGACCAGTTCGTTGTGTTTTTATAACGGGCATCTTGTTCATTCAAAAGACCCCACCAGCCTTTAGCGTGATGCGTTATTCCTCTTACTCTCCCCAGGAGGCCCTGATGGTGCTTGTGACTCCAGCTTCGGCAGTGGCGTTAGTGTCTCCTCTCCAGCCGGGTAAGTGGTTCGGTCTGGCCAGAGGTGTTTGTGGCGAGCCAGCAGCCTAGATCTTTCCAGGGGGTACAGGAAACGGCAGCAAAGACCTGAGGCGAACGCTCCTTGGGGTCACAGGAGATGCCTGATGAGGGGATCTGAGGGACCCTGAGCAAGCCCACCTTGCCTTTGGGGCGTGCGGGATTGGAGGGATCAGAAGCTGCTGGAGGTCAGTAAATACAAATTGTAAAAGTCTAACATGATGGCTACAGTGAGACGTAATTACAGACACCTTTTCCCGGCACCTTTTGCTTGTCCAGGATGACGTGGGCTGACAAGACTCTCAAGGTGAAGGCTGTTCGAGGACAGTCCTGGTTACGGGCAGTAATGAATTGAGCGGAGAGTGCGAGGACTTTGTTTTGGCAGCTGAAACTGTCCTCTCTCTCCCTGGCGCCCAGGTCGGCTGTAATAGCGCAGCCATCCACAGCGGGGCAGTGCAGGCCAAGCATCGAAATAATTCCTTTCCTTGCCAGCCCCCTCCATGCTGTGCAAAGTGATGGCATTTCCCTTGGGAGGGAATCGTCATCATGCTGTCCTTGTCTGGGCCCTGAACTTGGCCCACATTGCTTTTTCTTTGGGCAGAATCGGCACCTGTGGGGCTGCAGTGGATGGCAGCTCTCCAACAAGGAGCTTCTTGTTTTGAACCCCCTGGGGAACCAGTCACTCGTGAAAGGAAAATACACTCAACCCCAAGAGGCTCTCTTCTCCCCAGACCCTTAGGATCTTCCCTCCTTTTATATCATTTTTTAAATTTATTGTTATCTCTAAGCCCTGTACATGTTTTCAAAGTATGCAAGTACTGATTAGAATGGATTACTCCTAGGACCACTCTCAAATTGTTCGAGCAAGCCAGTAAACAGTCACTTAAGCGTTTCCAGTTGTCACACACTCCAGACCACCTGCCCGTGGTCAACCCTACACAAGATAAAGACGTCATCCCTGACCTTGAGGTTCTGTAGCGGAGAGGCAGAGAAGTAACCAGAAAGTTACTGGAAAGGGTAGTGATTGCTGTGATGGGAGACTCAGAAGCGTTGGGACAGGCGATGGTGCCTGAGCCGAGGCTGGAATAGTGGCCGACAGTGATGAATACTCAGCAGGCGGGTGCTTGCTAGGCCCTTGCTGTACCAGGTACTTTGTGTCGCTTCATTAGATCTTGTTAATGTTTAAATCTCACGGGGTCAGTATCTCCATTTTAGAGCTGAGGAGGGACAGGAAATCAGGGGGCCGCTGTGCAGAAAACAGATTTAGGAGAGACTCAGGTGGGTTAAGATCAATAAGAAGGGATGGAGGTTCAGATTGAAGAGGTGGCAAAATAGGGAGGAAGCCGAATAGATTTGAGATCTGTTTTGAAGATATAGTTATGATTTGCCGATGAATAGGATGGAATAAAAGGAGAGAAATGAAGGAAAAAATAATTTCTAGATTTTTGGCTTAAGCCAAGTCAGGATGTCCTGGTATCATTTCCCAGGCTGGGGTGGAAAGAGGGACAGGCGTGTGAGTGGGCCGGTCAGGAGCTCTATTTGAAGTTCCTAAGAGCAGTTAAGGGGGCAGGTTTGAGTAGTGGAATCTGGAACCTGGGGAGAGGTCTGGACGGAGATGCAGGGAGACTGGTATGTCCTTCAGGGATGTGCTTTTGTTCTAAAGGCTGTGAGAGCCGGCGTTACAGGCGGGAGTGACAGAGCAGACCTGTGATTTAGAAGACCCTCTGGCAGCCATGGAGAGGATGGTGAAGGGAGGGGGACAGAATCGGCAGTGGAAAAGCCTGTTGCAGACTCGTCACCATAATCTAGGCTACGGGGGATTGTCCTGCTCCGTGGCAGTGGCAGTGGGAGGTGGGGGAGGTCTAGGAGGAGGCAGAGATCCGGACATAACTGAGTGGGGTCCTCTACCCACTGGAGGTGGCAGCTGAGGACAGTGGGACGGGGCGCCGGCTTCCTCTAGTTGGTGCCGCCAGAAGGGGACTGAGCTTGGGCAGGATGGCATCTTCCAGGGTCACCAAGAAAGAAAGCCCACTCTGTAATTTCCAGGTGTGCTGCTTGCTCAGGGCACTGCCTACAGCTGCCAGTTACACTCAGTTCAGGCCAGTCAAGGGCAACAGCTGGATTGGGGCTCCTCTGATGGCAGAAAAGCGTCCCTGCCTGGCAGAAAAGTACCGGCAATGGTGAGGCTTCTGAGCCTCTTGGTGGTCTCTGACCCTTGGAGAGTCTGATGAGAGCTGTGGACGCTCGTCCTAGAAAAATGCAAATATACAACAAAATTCAGAATATGCTTTCAGGGGTTCAGGGATCTCAGCTAATCCTTGCATCCCAGGTTTTTCTTTCTAATTCTTCACTTGGACCTCAACACAGAGAGAATAACTGACTAAACCCGGGAGCATCAGCTTCTTCTCCCTCTCTCTTCCCTCTTCTTTCCCAGACGTTGAGGGAGCTCCAGGTGGCCCCAGGTTAACAGTAGCCACAGGGGTGACTACTGAATAAGCAGGGGGTGACAAGATCCCTGAAGGCCTGGGGTGACATCCAAGGTGGGGGTTCCAGTTGGAGGAGTCTGGGTTTTTCCACCCTCCGGGGTGTTGAAAGCGAGACTCCCCCCGGAAGTCATTTTTAACATCCATTGCCCTTGGCTCCACAGTCCCTTCTGAGATTTCCCAGATGTGTTCGGCACCAGTGTCCCTCCTTGTGAGATCACCGTGCCTAAAAACTTACTATCCCAAAAGCTTTGGGGAATGAGTAGGCATTGGGTCCTCAGGGCTCCAAAACCACATTTCTTTTCAAGGACCGGAATCAAGGTGCGGGGGACCAGTTCGTTGTGTTTTTATAACGGGCATCTTGTTCATTCAAAAGACCCCACCAGCCTTTAGCGTGATGCATTATTCCTCTTACTCTCCCCAGGAGGCCCTGATGGTGCTTGTGACTCCAGCTTCGGCAGTGGCGTTAGTGTCTCCTCTCCAGCCGGGTAAGTGGTTCGGTCTGGCCAGAGGTGTTTGTGGCGAGCCAGCAGCCTAGATCTTTCCAGGGGGTACAGGAAACGGCAGCAAAGACCTGAGGCGAACGCTCCTTGGGGTCACAGGAGATGCCTGATGAGGGGATCTGAGGGACCCTGAGCAAGCCCACCTTGCCTTTGGGGCGTGCGGGATTGGAGGGATCAGAAGCTGCTGGAGGTCAGTAAATACAAATTGTAAAAGTCTAACATGATGGCTACAGTGAGACGTAATTACAGACACCTTTTCCCGGCACCTTTTGCTTGTCCAGGATGACGTGGGCTGACAAGACTCTCAAGGTGAAGGCTGTTCGAGGACAGTCCTGGTTACGGGCAGTAATGAATTGAGCGGAGAGTGCGAGGACTTTGTTTTGGCAGCTGAAACTGTCCTCTCTCTCCCTGGCGCCCAGGTCGGCTGTAATAGCGCAGCCATCCACAGCGGGGCAGTGCAGGCCAAGCATCGAAATAATTCCTTTCCTTGCCAGCCCCCTCCATGCTGTGCAAAGTGATGGCATTTCCCTTGGGAGGGAATCGTCATCATGCTGTCCTTGTCTGGGCCCTGAACTTGGCCCACATTGCTTTTTCTTTGGGCAGAATCGGCACCTGTGGGGCTGCAGTGGATGGCAGCTCTCCAACAAGGAGCTTCTTGTTTTGAACCCCCTGGGGAACCAGTCACTCGTGAAAGGAAAATACACTCAACCCCAAGAGGCTCTCTTCTCCCCAGACCCTTAGGATCTTCCCTCCTTTTATATCATTTTTTAAATTTATTGTTATCTCTAAGCCCTGTACATGTTTTCAAAGTATGCAAGTACTGATTAGAATGGATTACTCCTAGGACCACTCGCAAATTGTTCGAGCAAGCCAGTAAACAGTCACTTAAGCATTTCCAGTTGTCAGACACTCCAGACCACCTGCCCGTGGTCAACCCTACACAAGATAAAGACGTCATCCCTGACCTTGAGGTTCTGTAGCGGAGAGGCAGAGAAGTAACCAGAAAGTTACTGGAAAGGGTAGTGATTGCTGTGATGGGAGACTCAGAAGCGTTGGGACAGGCGATGGTGCCTGAGCCGAGGCTGGAATAGTGGCCGACAGTGATGAATACTCAGCAGGCGGGTGCTTGCTAGGCCCTTGCTGTACCAGGTACTTTGTGTCGCTTCATTAGATCTTGTTAATGTTTAAATCTCACGGGGTCAGTATCTCCATTTTAGAGCTGAGGAGGGACAGGAAATCAGGGGGCCGCTGTGCAGAAAACAGATTTAGGAGAGACTCAGGTGGGTTAAGATCAATAAGAAGGGATGGAGGTTCAGATTGAAGAGGTGGCAAAATAGGGAGGAAGCCGAATAGATTTGAGATCTGTTTTGAAGATATAGTTATGATTTGCCGATGAATAGGATGGAATAAAAGGAGAGAAATGAAGGAAAAAATAATTTCTAGATTTTTGGCTTAAGCCAAGTCAGGATGTCCTGGTATCATTTCCCAGGCTGGGGTGGAAAGAGGGACAGGCGTGTGAGTGGGCCGGTCAGGAGCTCTATTTGAAGTTCCTAAGAGCAGTTAAGGGGGCAGGTTTGAGTAGTGGAATCTGGAACCTGGGGAGAGGTCTGGACGGAGATGCAGGGAGACTGGTATGTCCTTCAGGGATGTGCTTTTGTTCTAAAGGCTGTGAGAGCCGGCGTTACAGGCGGGAGTGACAGAGCAGACCTGTGATTTAGAAGACCCTCTGGCAGCCCTGGAGAGGATGGTGAAGGGAGGGGGACAGAATCGGCAGTGGAAAAGCCTGTTGCAGACTCGTCCACCATAATCTAGGCTACGGGGGATTGTCCTGCTCTGTGGCAGTGGCAGTGGGAGGTGGGGGAGGTCTAGGAGGAGGCAGAGATCCGGACATAACTGAGTGGGGTCCTCCACCCACTGGAGGTGGCAGCTGAGGACAGTGGGACAGGGCGCCGGCTTCCTCTAGTTGGTGCCGCCAGAAGGGGACTGAGCTTGGGCAGGATGGCATCTTCCAGGGTCACCAAGAAAGAAAGCCCACTCTGTAATTTCCAGGTGTGCTGCTTGCTCAGGGCACTGCCTACAGCTGCCAGTTACACTCAGTTCAGGCCAGTCAAGGGCAACAGCTGGATTGGGGCTCCTCTGATGGCAGAAAAGCGTCCCTGCCTGGCAGAAAAGTACCGGCAATGGTGAGGCTTCTGAGCCTCTTGGTGGTCTCTGACCCTTGGAGAGTCTGATGAGAGCTGTGGACGCTCGTCCTAGAAAAATGCAAATATACAACAAAATTCAGAATATGCTTTCAGGGGTTCAGGGATCTCAGAGCTAATCCTTGCATCCCAGGTTTTTCTTTCTAATTCTTCACTTGGACCTCAACACAGAGAGAATAACTGACTAAACCCGGGAGCATCAGCTTCTTCTCCCTCTCTCTTCCCTCTTCTTTCCCAGACGTTGAGGGAGCTCCAGGTGGCCCCAGGTTAACAGTAGCCACAGGGGTGACTACTGAATAAGCAGGGGGTGACAAGATCCCTGAAGGCCTGGGGTGACATCCAAGGTGGGG
>NW_011889180.1:432206-440455 GCF_000151845.1 Pteropus vampyrus | reverse complement strand
CAGGTTCCCAGAGTCCCAGGTCCCCACTGAGCATGCGCAGCACCCAGCACACAGCAGCTCGCTCCACCCAGGGTAGCAGCCACGAGCTGCCTCCTCAGAGGCAGGTGGGATCATCGGTCCTCCCTTTTTCTGGCACTGAGATCAGTCTCCCTGGTGCCCTGGGCGCATCTGCTTCGCTTGACCTTTACCTCTAGCCAGTCGAAAGACCCAGGGACAGTGTCTCAGCTGAGAAGTGAGTTCTTGATGCATGACCTCACGCCCGTGGCTGGTCCATACTGTCTCTCAGCCTCAGTTTCCTCATCTGCGTGTTGAACAGTCAGGTTACACACACTGTGAAGTCCTTTCAGTGGCGTAATTGTAGCCGGTTGGAGCTAACATCTGCCCCACCAACAGTCTGAAGGTGCCACATGTGTGTGATTTGCTGTGGAGAAGTCGGACACTCTTAGAACACAAAATGCTGCCAGTTCACTCCATGAAATCCTTCCTTCGTTACTTGGCCCTGACACAGTGCCACCTGAAGGAGATGCCACCGTGGGCCGGCCCTTGTTTTCTGCCCTCAGAGACACTGAGCTGGCCAGAAGCATCTCGGAACCACTGTTAATGAAGGATTCCCACTGGCCAAGGGACCATCTAGCCTGTCATCTTCGGGCCTCTAGATTTGGAGTGCCCCACAGAGGTCAGCGCCAGGCTTCCCTGGTGTCCTTTCTCCCTAGTGGAGACAAGTCTGTCCTGACAAGAAAACACATTTGAAGGTGTGTGTGATGGCCCCTTTCTCCACCACACTGGGCTACCAGATCTGACCTGGCCGGAGAGTGGCCGGGCCACACAGGTAAGGCCTTTCTGCCACCCCTCCCAGGGGACCCTTGGAAACGATGCCACCATGGACTCCCCTGATCCTGGCCCTTTAGGAGGCAGTGCCATGTGGTTTCAACTCAGACCATTTAAATTCAAGTTGCTACAGCACTTCCTGGCTGTGTGACCTTGGACAGGTTAACATCTCTGTGCCCGAATTGCCGGTGGGCGTCCGAGTGGGACTGACATTTGCCTCTGAAGGACGATAACGAGGCTCTGTGGTGCAGAGCTCAGCCTGGTGCCTGACACAGAGTAGTTATACAAGAAACGGGAGGGATTGATTTTTAGTACCATCGTAATTGTCATTGTTATCAGAGCCATGTGTTCCCTCTGCCCCCCGCCATTGTCATTGTTATCATGAACCAGTGGGTTCATATATACCACTGGGCCTGAACTGCGTGGGGTAGGGGGTCGCTGGGCTTGACATGCCTTCCTCCCACCAGCAGCTCGGGACAGGCCGCTGCTAGATGGCTGCAGCCCGAGTCTGCTGGAAAGTAAAAACAAGGCCTTCCTCCCAGGGTGGTGGCAGTGACCTCCAGACACAGGGTACTCCTGCGGCAGCTGCGGTGCCCTGCAGCTCCTGCTGGGGAGAGGAGGAGACTCGCTGAGGCCTGACCTCAGGCTCAGGGTGTTAGGGAAGAGCAGGTGGGGTGAGTTCGTTCCCCGTTGCCTCCCGAGCTCCAGCTTTGGTGAAGGCTCAGGCTGTGGATAGCGCCTCGAGCTTCCCCGGCCCCAGGACCCCCAGGCCCAAGAAGAAGAGCTGTGAGGGAGCCGCCGGGAGCCCAGTAGGAGGCCAGCAGGATGGGGGAAAGAGGGACTTGGAGATGAGACAGTAAGTAGATACTGGCAGGGAGAGGGAGTGGCTAGGAAGTCGGCAGAGACAAAAAGATATTCAGGAAGCCCTGGGATGGGCTCCCAGCCCGCGGCCGTGGAGGCGTGGAGGCGTGCCGTCCCTGGCCGCAGCCACTGTCACATGTGGCTGCCGAGTGCGTGCAGGGTGGCCAGTCTGGACGGAGCTGTGCTGTTGGCATGAAACGAACACTGGCACAAAAAATACATAAAGTATCTTATTAGTGATCCTTACACTGATTTATGTTGAAATGATAATATTTGTGGTATACTGGGTTAATTAAAAGATATTAATTATTAAATTGCTAAACTAATTTCTCATTTCTTTCTACTTTTTACTATAAAACCAGAAAACATATAATTTCATATGTGGCTCGCATAGTATTTCTCTTGGACAGTGAAGGCGAGAGAGGCCGAGTGAGGGCGATGGGTGCCCGCGTTTACCACCCTGGGTTTAGTGGCGCGGTCGTCCCCGTCTTTCTGAGGTCCCCAGGAACCCAGACGCGGGATACCCTCAGAAGACCCCAGGAGCTGCCAGCCCCGTGGCGCCCAGGGGAATCTCAGTGGCCGCCCCGTCCAGACGCTCAGGCCCGCTAGGCCGCAGACGGCCCAACACTTTGCCCTTTTGACTGCCAGAGCATAGGAGGGCCCCCTGCCGCCCCCGAGACGGGCACCATGGGGAATCATCAAGCCATATTAAGTAGCAGTTCCCTTTAGCACTTAACAGAGCTCAGAACCGTGCCCTTTAGGAATTCACATCAAATGAGCTTCAGAGAGGCGGCAGGCAAATAGGAAAGCACAGGCATTGAGTTCCTGATGCAAATGAATAATTGAACAGCCTGAAAATACCACGAAAGACTGATTTGTACATGCGGCAACTGAAGTTCCTGGCCTGGTCATCGGGAAATGCAGCCCTGGTCTGCGCCCGTTGCGGCACCCGTGGGCGAACACAGTGTGACATGTCGGTAGGAAGGCAGTCCCTCCATGGCATCCGTAGGTTCTCTGCCCATACTGTCCCCATCCCCCAAAACTCCAGCCTCTGCCTGGGCTCCGTGCTTTGGGCAGAGGACTGATGTCAGTGTCCCAGCAACCCCAGCCTTGGTGCTGTCCAGTGGGATTTCTCCGCCTGGAGACCAGCAGGGTTTCGACCAGGAAAGCCAGGAGCCTGTGCCCCACTGGAGCGAAGCACATTCAGAGAGTTCCATTTCTCAGAGGCAGAGGCTCTTACCCGTCTCTAACGAGAACGTTAAAGCTTCAGAGGCGACTCAAGGCTTCTCAACCAGGCTGAACACTGTACCAAGTGCCCTGGAGTATGACAGATAAAAAGCCACAATCTCTGTCCTCACTTGAGAAATGATCTTCGAGTGCCTGGTGAAGGCCTATTCGGTTTAAGGGCTGTCATCAGGGCCTTCCCCGGAGCTTCCTGGACATGGTGGTTTTGTTACCACAGAGGGTCTGCTGGGGCCCAGCTCGGTGACACCGGAGTGGTTTTCTCCTGTAAAAGCCAGGATAGTGCTGGTAAAAGGAAAGGGGAAGTGGGCGTGAACCCAGCAGCCCGGCCCAACCCCCCCAGTGTGATTGTCGCTGCTCCAACCTTGGAAAGGAGGAGGGATGCAGCGGGAGAGAAGCCCTCTGAGCCCAAGGCCGTGCCATCTGCCTGGCCCTGACCACTCCCGGGAGAGCAGGGCACGATACCCGGGTCTGAGTATGCAGGGCCAGGGGATGCTTGGCCCCGTAGGGAGGGCAGTGGAGGGGTTCATCTCGGTTCCTCCCTGGTCTCACCCACAGCACCGGAAGGGCCCCGGTCACTCTCCACCTTGATGGGATTGTACAGGTCCTGAACTGCCACCTCAGTGACATGACCATCGGAATGATGACGAGGATCGCTGTCCTGAAATGGCTCTACCACCTGTACATCAAAACTCCCCGGAAGGTGAGCCCCCAGGCGTGCTGGCACTAGGTCACTCCAAGCCAGGGGCTTTTCCGGGGTCCCCCTTGGTTTTCGAGGGCCTTCCATGCTTGGTTAGGTTTTGGTCATTGCTGTTCTGGAGAAATCCTGACAAGCAGAGGAGTGACAAGTGCTGGAGGAACCCTTAGCATCTCGGGGGAAGGGAGGTGGTCCATGCGGAGGGCCCTGCCCGAGGGGAGCCCGGGCCTGGAGCTGGGGAGTGTTCACGGGCGCCCTGCCTCTCTGCTCTCCAGATGTTCCGGCACACAGACAGCCTCTTCCCCATCCTCCTGCAGACGTTATCGGATGAATCTGATGAGGTAGGTCCCCAGCACCCACTCCCTGTGCCGTGGCTGCCTGGCCTCCCCTTTTCAATGACAGGTGGGATCTCGTAGCTGAGAGGTGCTTGGTGTTTTGTTATTCTCTTAAATGAACACCCCAAAATTGCCCTATTCCTCATACCTGGTAAGGTGCACCGTCTATAGGAAAAGCTGAGTTTACTGCTCTCGCTTTGGGAATGAGGACTTCTGTCAGCTGTTCCGAAGTGGGCCCTGGGTCAGGGCATCCGCGAGGAAACCCGTCTGTGCGGGGACTCGCTGGTCCCCAGAAGGCAGCGGAGAGCGGCAGTAGGGAACACGGCTGTGGGTCCCGCGCCAAGTGCAGGGTCTGCCCCTGCTTCGTTGCCTGAACTTGACCAAGTTGCCTCATGACTCTGCTTCTCGGTTCCTTTCCATGTTCAGTGGGGGTGGAAACGGCACGTGGGGTCATGAGTGAAATGCTCCACAGAAGATGCTCAGTGCCACACCCGGCACATGCCGAGCACTCACTGCTTGTTGCTTTATTCATTTCAGCTGGACTCCATTTTTTACCTCTAGTTTGAAATTGGACCCTTAAACTTTGCTTTGTTGTCTCACCAAGAGCTGCTGGTGCAAAGGGGAGAGGCTGGCCCAGAAAAGCTGGGCAAGCCGGACTCTCACATCGTCTACCATCTGGGGGCGTGCCTCTAGCCACACACAGTGCCCCATGCCATTCTCAGCAGAGTCCCGTTCTGGGGAGTTCCTTTTTCAGGGGCAGGATTTGTATCCGGGCATTGCCATTCTTTAGGGTGGCATCCCATTCCCCTACCCATGCCAGCTCCAAGCTGCATGTCGCAAGCTGGCTGCCGTGCCTTGACTCACCCTTCTCCTTCCCTCTTCTGGTCTCTGGGCAGCTGTGGGCTCTGGGCAGAGCCGTGTCCTCCATGAGTCAGTGGGTCCATGAATCTTCAGACCTCCCATACTACCCAGTGGGAACGTGGGAGTGGACAAGGGCTGGAGTTTGGGGGGAAAGAGGGACGTGGCCCACAACTTCCTGTGGAGAGTAGCACCTCAGTCCTCCCAGAGCCGGTCCCAGGCTCGTGCGGGGCCCATTGTGGCAGTCCTGCAGCCTGAATCTGAGCTGAAAACGATGTGGGCAGGCGGGTGTCTGCTTCTAGGTTTTCTAAGGTACTCTGCATTTCCGGGAAACTCCACAACAGATGGTTTGGGAATCTGCCCTTGACCCCTCCTGCCTGCCCCACCACACGCGCACATGTGCACACACGCCCTCTCTTTCCCCCACCACCCACTTCCATGCAAGGCCCAGGTGGACTTGGCCCAGTTCTGCCTGAGTTGAGAGTGACTCACTGCACAGTCACAGCCCTCATTTCAATACAAAAAGGAAGAGAAGAACTTTGCTGATTGGTTCTTTCCCCAGGACTTCACTGAAAGCAGCTGAGTTTTCAGTCCTTTAAATTGAGTTGTTTAATCCCATCCAGCTCTCTGCTTGCGATTGGTTTTGTGTGCGTGTGCATTTAAAGGGAGCGGGAGGAGATACAGTCCATTAAATAGCTCTGTTCGGGTCGCGGCTGTGGAAGCTCCATTTGCTGAAGCACCAAATGTTGTCAGGGCTTTGTGGCACATCTTGTGGGTCCCCAGTGGGGAGGGGATTGCAGCTGCTCTAGGGGACAGTTGTGGGGGAAGGAGCTGTTGCCATAACAGGAGCAGAGTCCCTGCTTGCCAGTCTCTCTAGGGGAGGGATTCGGGGACCTCAGTAATCAGTGGTGAGTCCCGATTGTGCCACATCCTGCTTCTTCACCAGAGTCACATTCCTAAGTGTCCCCTGCCCGATCCCTCTGGTGACCTTGAGGGCGTACTGTATACTTGGCGAGGGACATACTGCCGTGAACAAGACAAAGTCCCTCTCTCAGCTGGGTTTTCCCAGTATTTCCAGAGACAGCCCTGATAACAAGTCGGAGCCCTCTTCAGAGTGTTCAAGACCCTGAAGCCCATCTTATCAAATCAGACCACAGCCAGACTTTGGGGATGGAGGGGGAAGACAGGAGTTTCCTTCCTATCGAAGGCTTCATGGAGCCTCCTTCACTAATGGATACGGCAGCCTTGTGAAGGTCCTTACACCCAGCCTGGGGGCCTCACGGCACAGGTTATTCCATGTCCTAGGTGAGTCTTGATATCAGCTTAATTGTATGGAGTCGTTCCTGTGCTAGGAACTGTGCTAGACCCTTCCCTTGTAATATCTAGGGAAGCCTCAGTAATTCTGTAGAGAAGGGTTGTTGCTGTTTTCTAAATGCAGCTCCAAAAACTAAGGCCTACAGCGGTTAAGGAATTTGCACACAGCTAGGAAGCGATGGGGCAAACTCAAAACCAGATCTTTTTGAGTCCAGAGTCCATCCTTTTAATTCCCACATGCTGTGTTCACCACATGCGGCCCTGGCCACCCCCATCAGAAACAGCTGGGGAGGTGGGGGGCTCGCATTTAATTGTGTCATCCCCATCTCTGGCCTTCCTCTCTTGTCCTACAAGTTCTTGAGAAGAGTTCTGTTTGGTGCGGAAAGGGGTGTGTATTCTGGGAAGGGCTCTCCTCCAGCCCCGAGACCGTTTGTCCACTTTTCTTATTGATTTTTAGAAGCACTTTGTATTCTGAGGACATTTGATTTATCCTTTTGTTGCAAATGATTTTCTCTCCCAGAATGATTGTTATAAACCCACATGCTCCTCTCCCCCTCCTTCGGTGACAGCCACTGGCCTCAGAGGACAGAGCTTAAGCAGGTGTTGATGCGAGAGCTAGGCTCAGGGAGGGGTAGGGTTCAGAGACCTAGCTCTGCCCTTCTACCACGTTCTGCAGTCCCGTTGGCATGTGGCCTCCCAGCGAGGTCTGTCTTGTCTGCCATTGTTCGCCAGTTCTACCCTGGATGACGGTTCAGCAGCCTACATACTTTGGGCATCCTCAGTTGTCTCTGCTTTTCTGTTATTCAGGATAAGTGGCTGTTTGCTCAGGACTGCATGTTCCTTACAGACTTTATCTGAAAACCCCTTTTGTCAGAAGGAATTTGCAGGTGTCAAATTGATATTCTTGGCACCAGAGTAGAAAACCTCCCATTAGCTAAAGATCCAGTTATTTGTTTTTAAGTAGAAATGCGCCCTTGATTCCACAGCGTGGAATGCAGGGCGCATGCTCAGAGGTTCCTGCTGGACCCTGGCGGTACGGTGGCGCTGCTTCTTCCCCTGGCGGGAAGATGCCAATTGTTGGCTGCCTCCCCGGCCTGCAGCTGCCTGAGTAAGCTCTGCCCGTGAGCCCCAGAGGACGAGTCCTGTCTATGTCCCGATGGTGTGGCTGGCCCAGGAGGAGCCTCGGGGTCTCCTCACCCCTACCCTACTCCCAAGCACAACTGCCTCCCACCCTACATTTAAAATCCTCAGGGTGTAATGGTGGGTACGTGTCATCATACATTGGTCCAAACTCATAGACCGTACAGCACCAGGAGTGACTCCTGACGTAAACCATGGACCTCGGGTGATAACGATGTGTCAGTGTGATCTCACTGATTGTATCCGATCAGCCGCTCTGGTGGGAGGCGTTGATGATGGAGGGTAAGCGTGCGCAGGGGCAGGGGTACCTGGGAAGTCTCTGCCTCCTGCTGAGTATTGCTGTGCACCTAAAACTGCTCTAAAAAATAAAGACTATTTAAAACAAGTAAAAATTTAAAACTTAAAAAAAAAAACCTCAGTCATTGAAGAGACCTAGAAGGACGTCTGGGTCCCACCTGACTGAATGTAGCGTCCCAGACACTTGGTCTCCAGACCTGAGCTTGGATCCCAGCTCTCACCCTCCTCGCCAGGGACCTTGGGCGAGGAGTCTGACCCCCGTGACCTGTGAAATGGGGCTAACGATGTCTACACTTGCCTCGTAGACCATTGTTTAAAGGGACAGTATGAAGCTCCCACCCAGATCCTGGCCCATGTTGTCACTACTTGTCTGTCTTCCAGGTTCTTTAGGGGGAAATTGGCCTTTTTATTGTGTTAAAGTCCCCTACTCAGGAGCAGGGCTCATCCTATTTACATAAGTCATCTTGTAAACTTAGGCTCTTTTTTTAAAGTCTTATTTACTTATTATGAAGTTTACTTTTGGTGTTTTATATTTTTGTTGCAATTTCGAATGGCATCCCTTTCCAGTAACTTTTCTCCCCAGACAACAGTGCTGCCTGGTGGTGAAGAGCACGGGCTTTGAGGTCAGGCAGGCCCAGAGTCCAGTCCTGGCTCTGCCACTTAATAGTTGGTTGGCA
>NW_011889180.1:428471-431146 GCF_000151845.1 Pteropus vampyrus | reverse complement strand
AAGAAGAATGAGAGCCACCTTTCTAGCAAATGTGGAAGGTAGGATTGTGAGGGCATTGTTCATGGCAGTGCTGGAGTTGCCAGCCCAGGAACTTGTCAACTTCATGGAAAACGTGGCACAGCTGTCACGCCCAGTGTGACATGCAGCCATGACTTGGGAGGCTGGGATAGTGGGTGTAAGTCTACGGAGTGATTTGGTGGCACCTAACAAAAGTACTTAAAGTACGCCACGGGAGGAGTGATGGACCCAGCCCAGGGCAGGGCTGGTGCCTTCCCTGTCTTCAGCCCCATGGTACATCACAGAAGGGCCCAGACCCATGGGGCAGGAGCTCAAGGGCCACTCCAGCCTTTGCTCAGTCCCGAGAGAACAAGGCCCATCAGCTCTCTGGTGCTTGTCCACCTCTGTCTCAGGGCACTGGTTCCCTCACCAGCAGAGGGCTCGTGGGGGAACCGACACGGTCGTATATGAGGGATGGCTGGCTTTGGGGCGGGGCGGTGGCGGCGGGGGGGGGGGATTTCATTTGTTTTCATGGTCCAGGTCCCAGGAGAAATGGAGCTAAAGAACAGAAAAGTTCTCAGACCTCTCAAAGGGGAGCTCACCAGGGCCATGCGGATCGCCCAAAAGAGAAGGAGGTCAAGCCTCGTGTAGGAGACAAGCTGTGCTGTGCCAGCACTGTTAGCGCTGCCGCCGCTGCCCGGCAGCCCAGCCCAGCGCCCCAGAGCAGATCGGGGTGAGGCTGCCTTTGGCTTCCTCTGTCTCGTGGAGCAGCAGCTCTGTTGCCCCTTCATGTCCCTTTCCTTTGTCCCTCATCCCACCCGGTCCACGTACGTGCTCCCTTGACGTTTCCTTTCCCAAGGAAAGAAGCCTTGTCACTCTGGTCTGGTGGGTCCGTCATCTGGGTCCAGAGGCTGGCCTCTCTGCTCTAAGGGAATTTAGTTAGTGACAACAGGGACTTTGGCATGGGGTCCCACCCCGGGGAGGCCCCAAACCTGAGAGTTTGCTGTGAGGAAGGCTCTGAGTCCCCATGGCTTTCTCTTCTGACTCACGTTCCAAGGTGACTGGGGCCACGCTCTACTGTCCTGGAGGGAGAGGAGGGCTTGTTGGAAATGGGCCATCCCTCGGTTTCTGCCCCCAAAATGAGGGCTCCCACTCCATTAGAGGCCACTTCGTCAGAGGGCAGCTTAAGAGTGCCGATGACAGCCAATCTTACGCCCCCCACTGCTGGCTTCCTTCAGACGCCACAGTGGGTGCTGTGTGTCGGGCTCCACGTGTCCATGCGGGGGACTGGGAGGGGAGGGCAAAACCCAAAGTTTATGGGGTAGTTCAGAGCGCATTGCGTCTGTCGTCTCAGGAGTCTGCCAGCAGTCCTGGAGTGCTTTTAATTTTCCCCATTTTGACATAAAAGGAGACTGAGGCGTGAGGAGATACCTCGCCCAGAGTCACCACCAGCAGCCAGAACTGGAAGTCGGCTCTGCCTGACTGCAGAACATCTAAAGCACTAAACAAGGCCTGACCTCACGGCGGAGTGGGGTCCAGCGGGTGGGGGCGCTGCGCCGTGCATGCCAGCTGCTCCCATTGTGCTGGCGTTTCGTCCCTGGCCGAGCTGTGGTTCTGGGTGCACCTTCTCTGAGCGGGTGACTCTGACCTGCTCCGGCAGCTGGCCCAGGACCCCAGCTCTCATCCAGGGCCCCATCCAGAAGGCGTGAGGCCAGCGGTTGGGACATGTGAGAGGCAGCAGTGTGGAAGCAGCCTGGGTGAGGGGCGGGAGGGTGGGCCTCTGGTCCACACTGCCCTGCTCTCCATGGCATCAGCAGTTCCACAGTGTTTTCACCTCGGCGTCTTTACTAAAATTCAATTGGACCGGATTGTTAGTGCCGCCCATCTCCAGCTTTGTGTGGTCCTGAGTCCACTCCCCAGAGTACTGATGCGGCCTGTCCAAAAGGGGACAGTCTTCTGTAATGGAAGAACGGGACTTATTTTTCCTTCTCATACCCTTGCCTTAGTTTGTATTTCACTCCAATTTTCATTCCATCCACTCTCCAAAACAAACCAAAACAACCCCTCAATTCCAAAGATTTCTTTACAGTCAGATGGTGTGATCGGGTCAGACGCCAGCCCAGAGAGCCAAGGGGTAGACGTTGGGCCCAGAGCTCGGTCCCTCTTGCCAAAGGCCCCCCCCCGGGAGGGGAAACGAGCGGGGCCCCAGCAGGGACCTCCTGAAGGAGAGAGGCACGGACACGCTCCTGCTGCAGCCCTCCCGGGGCCTCGCCAAAGCCGTGGGTCACTTGTCCCCTCAGCTCTCCCTGCGGCTGACCCGTAGCAGAGAGGCCGCGTTCTAGCCATAGTCCCCAGGGACAGCCAGCCCCAGGCCCCACGGCTCAGCAGAGGCACTAGCGACCACCACTAGGGGTCCTGGGAGGACTTTGGTCTTCTGAAAAGAGCCCACGGCAGGGAGGAGAGGGGCCTGGCAGGGTAACAGTCCCAGAATCATGCCTGGCGAGAGGGCCTCTCTGCTCCCTGGTCATTCTTCCATATTTCTGCACTTCCTGCTTTCAGTCCCCCACCTCAGCCGGCCTCGGGAAAAGGGGAACCCGCAATAATCGCAGTTGGCCGGGAGGCATTCCATTCTGGGGAAGGCAGGTTTGTGTGCCAGGAGTGTTTTTAGTATTTATCTC
>NW_011889180.1:418659-428266 GCF_000151845.1 Pteropus vampyrus | reverse complement strand
ACTCTGAATCCAGTTTCCTTATCCAAAACTAAGAGTAATAGGAGAACCACTCTCCCAGGTTTGTCATGAGAATCAAATGAGATCATGAATGTGAAATGCTCGGCACAGGACCCAACACGTATAAACAAGTGGTAAACACTGGCTCCTCTGAGGCCGGTAATAATTCTGTGAAAGGGTCCGATGGCAGAAACACACTGAATTCAGGAAGATGGGCTCTGTGTTGCCCCAGATTCTTCCTGCATCAGCTTCAGCAGCAACAGCCAGAACAGAAGCTGGTCTCTGTCCTGTGTCCCTGCCTGTTTTCAGGACTGTGCAGATAGCCAGAGTGGCTCATCGTCCGTCTCCAGGTCTTAGAAAAACCAAGGGGAAGACAGCGGGCCACAGGGCCGGCACCCCTCTCTGGACTCTCCGCTTCCCAGCCTCCTCCTCAAGCACCCCTGAGCTGGAGCTGCTCGGGGAGGGAGCGAGGCCCCGGTGTCGGCGGCTGCGTTCGCAGCATTTCAGGTGGACAGGCTCCAAGCCGGCTGCCGTGGATCCAGGGAAAGGAGGAGAAGTGGCATTATTGGCAGAGGATCTGCTTCAGGGCCTCTCGCTGCCACAGACTGTCGCTCAGGAGCAAAACCTCAGGATTCTGTTGTGATCCTGAAGGGCGCGCCCTGACAGGCTCCAGAAGCAGCCTCCCTAGACCCTGCTCACCATCTGGGAGCTGGGCTGCCCTTACCACGCAGAGCAGAGGCTCTCAACCTGGGAAGAGCCCCCCTTCCTCTCCCCTAGTTTCAGAGGAACCATCAAGAGATATTGCTGATGGGAGTTTATAGCTGATGTGACTAATGTAGAAGCACAGAAGAAGAATGAGAGCCACCTTTCTAGCAAATGTGGAAGGTAGGATTGTGAGGGCATTGTTCATGGCAGTGCTGGAGTTGCCAGCCCAGGAACTTGTCAACTTCATGGAAAACGTGGCACAGCTGTCACGCCCAGTGTGACATGCAGCCATGACTTGAGAGGCTGGGATAGTGGGTGTAAGTCTACGGAGTGATTTGGTGGCACCTAACAAAAGTACTTAAAGTACGCCACAGGAGGAGTGATGGACCCAGCCCAGGGCAGGGCTGGTGCCTTCCCTGTCTTCAGCCCCATGGTACATCACAGAAGGGCCCAGACCCATGGGGCAGGAGCTCAAGGGCCACTCCAGCCTTTGCTCAGTCCCGAGAGAACAAGGACCATCAGCTCTCTGGTGCTCGTCAACCTCTGTCTCAGGGCACTGGTTCCCTCACCAGCAGAGGGCTCGTGGGGGAACCGACACGGTCGTATATGAGGGATGGCTGGCTTTGGGGCGGGGCGGTGGCGGCGGGGGGGGGGGATTTCATTTGTTTTCATGGTCCAGGTCCCAGGAGAAATGGAGCTAAAGAACAGAAAAGTTCTCAGACCTCTCAAAGGGGAGCTCACCAGGGCCATGCGGATCGCCCAAAAGAGAAGGAGGTCAAGCCTCGTGTAGGAGACAAGCTGTGCTGTGCCAGCACTGTTAGCGCTGCCGCCGCTGCCCGGCAGCCCAGCCCAGCGCCCCAGAGCAGATCGGGGTGAGGCTGCCTTTGGCTTCCTCTGTCTCGTGGAGCAGCAGCTCTGTTGCCCCTTCATGTCCCTTTCCTTTGTCCCTCATCCCACCCGGTCCACGTACGTGCTCCCTTGACGTTTCCTTTCCCAAGGAAAGAAGCCTTGTCACTCTGGTCTGGTGGGTCCGTCATCTGGGTCCAGAGGCTGGCCTCTCTGCTCTAAGGGAATTTAGTTAGTGACAACAGGGACTTTGGCATGGGGTCCCACCCCGGGGAGGCCCCAAACCTGAGAGTTTGCTGTGAGGAAGGCTCTGAGTCCCCATGGCTTTCTCTTCTGACTCACGTTCCAAGGTGACTGGGGCCACGCTCTACTGTCCTGGAGGGAGAGGAGGGCTTGTTGGAAATGGGCCATCCCTCGGTTTCTGCCCCCAAAATGAGGGCTCCCACTCCATTAGAGGCCACTTCGTCAGAGGGCAGCTTAAGAGTGCCGATGACAGCCAATCTTACGCCCCCCACTGCTGGCTTCCTTCAGACGCCACAGTGGGTGCTGTGTGTCGGGCTCCACGTGTCCATGCGGGGGACTGGGAGGGGAGGGCAAAACCCAAAGTTTATGGGGTAGTTCAGAGCGCATTGCGTCTGTCGTCTCAGGAGTCTGCCAGCAGTCCTGGAGTGCTTTTAATTTTCCCCATTTTGACATAAAAGGAGACTGAGGCGTGAGGAGATACCTCGCCCAGAGTCACCACCAGCAGCCAGAACTGGAAGTCGGCTCTGCCTGACTGCAGAACATCTAAAGCACTAAACAAGGCCTGACCTCACGGCGGAGTGGGGTCCAGCGGGTGGGGGCGCTGCGCCGTGCATGCCAGCTGCTCCCATTGTGCTGGCGTTTCGTCCCTGGCCGAGCTGTGGTTCTGGGTGCATCTTCTCTGAGCGGGTGACTCTGACCTGCTCCGGCAGCTGGCCCAGGACCCCAGCTCTCATCCAGGGCCCCATCCAGAAGGCGTGAGGCCAGCGGTTGGGACATGTGAGAGGCAGCAGTGTGGAAGCAGCCTGGGTGAGGGGCGGGACGGTGGGCCTCTGGTCCACACTGCCCTGCTCTCCATGGCATCAGCAAGTCCACAGTGTTTTCACCTCGGCGTCTTTACTAAAATTCAATTGGACCGGATTGTTAGTGCCGCCCATCTCCAGCTTTGTGTGGTCCTGAGTCCACTCCCCAGAGTACTGATGCGGCCTGTCCAAAAGGGGACAGTCTTCTGTAATGGAAGAACGGGACTTGTTTTTCCTTCTCATACCCTTGCCTTAGTTTGTATTTCACTCCAATTTTCATTCCATCCACTCTCCAAAACAAACCAAAACAACCCCTCAATTCCAAAGATTTCTTTACAGTCAGATGGTGTGATCGGGTCAGACGCCAGCCCAGAGAGCCAAGGGGTAGACGTTGGGCCCAGAGCTCGGTCCCTCTTGCCAAAGGCCCCCCCCCGGGAGGGGAAACGAGCGGGGCCCCAGCAGGGACCTCCTGAAGGAGAGAGGCACGGACACGCTCCTGCTGCAGCCCTCCCAGGGTCTCGCCAAAGCCGTGGGTCACTTGTCCCCTCAGCTCTCCCTGCGGCTGACCCGTAGCAGAGAGGCCGCGTTCTAGCCATAGTCCCCAGGGACAGCCAGCCCCAGGCCCCACGGCTCAGCAGAGGCACTAGCGACCACCACTAGGGGTCCTGGGAGGACTTTGGTCTTCTGAAAAGAGCCCACGGCAGGGAGGAGAGGGGCTGCCTGGCGAGAGGGCCTCTCTGCTCCCTGGTCATTCTTCCATATTTCTGCACTTCCTGCTTTCAGTCCCCCACCTCAGCCGGCCTCGGGAAAAGGGGAACCCGCAATAATCGCAGTTGGCCGGGAGGCATTCCATTCTGGGGAAGGCAGGTTTGTGTGCCAGGAGTGTTTTTAGTATTTATCTCTGTCTGAATTCCTTCCACTGATGAGCAAGTAAGGACCCAGACCCGGCACAGGAACTGGTCTAAGTGGGCTGAGCTGGGGATGCCTGCTGCCTGGCCCACCCAGGCTCCTGAGGAAGGCGGAAATGGGACTGAGAAGGGGAGGCTGGCTCTCCCCAAGTACGGCCCATCTGCACAAGAAGGAGAGCCCGAAGGGGAGCTAGTGGTGCTTTTGAAAATCCATCTTCTCAGGCCTCGGGCTGGGCCTCCTGAATCGTTCCCTCAGAGGGAGTCTCGATTTCCCAGGTGACTTTCATGCACATCTCTGGCTGAGAACCGTGGATGTGGAGCGGTGTGAGATCCTGCAGGGAGACTCAGGCCCCGCCCCTAGCGCTCAGACCCAATGCCCCCTCTCCATAGGCCTCAGGGTGGTGGCCAGGCCAGGGCCGCCTGTTTTCACCCCAGCCCCTGCTGAGCACTCATGGCATCTTCAGAAGTCAGAATTTCTCTCAAGACGTGTGTCGACGTTTCCTTCTCTAGAGATGGCCACAGCTGAATCAGCTGAATTTTCCTGCCAGTGACCCGTTGGCAGTTCACAAGGCCTGTGGTCATGGCGGGTTCTTTCGGTGGCCGAGATGCTGTGGAACGTCCGTGTCCCCACTGCTGACAGGAAGAGCTGCCACCTAACACTCGCTTGCCCCACGCCAGACCCTGTGCCGGGCACCGTTGACTGTGTGTGATCTTAGATCGTCTGCACCGCACCTCTTCGAGGGTGGGATTTGCTGTGTTCCCTGCTTTACCTAAGGGAACTAAGACTCAGAGAAGTGAAGTAACTTGGTCAAGCACTCAGCTTAGATGCTCCATAAAACCTTGTTTGTCACACACACAGACGAATTCTGCACATCAGGGCTGGCCGGTCCCTGTTTGTCGTTAGTCTCCTGTGGACTCTCATAGCTCTCGTCACATTCTATGGGGGCAGAAGCTGTGCCTAGCACATAGCAGCCTCAGAAACATTTTACGAGAAAATGAACAAATAGGAGGTGAGTGGATAGTGAGCTGATCCTACTTGGGCCTGCCCCACCCTCCTGGGCCCTCCCCTGCTAGGACCTGGGCCTCAGGAAGCTGGGCCTGGAGAAGAGCTGCCTCCTCGGCCCGAGCTCATTGTAGCTCGCAAGCACAGGGGGGTTAAGCAGAGACCTGGAGGCAGCAGGAGACAGGGCGGCGGTGCTGCTCTCCTGGTTGCCATGGACCGGTGCCCTGGAAACAGCTGGCCCCTCGGCTCATCACCTGGTAACTGAGCTATAACGAGTGTGCCCTCTTCCCATGCTGCCCTCGGGGCAGCAGGCCCTTCCCCGTTCCCTCCCTAGCTCATGGGGAGAATTTATAACGCTGTGAGTACACCCTCCTGGTCAGGGGCCTGGCATGATGCAAATGAGTAATGGTTGGCATCAGCAGGAAGGAGACCCTGGGAGAGGGAGGGGAGGGGAGCTGGGGGTTCGGAAACGGTCTCCAAGTTCTCCTGCCCCAGGCTGGCCTTTCTCTTCTCTACCCTCAGAGGGATGGTGGCTGGAATATTTTAAGCTGCAGGAACCTGCACTGTGTGATCACTGTCAGTGGATCCTTAGCAGTAAGCATTAGGTGCGGGCCTTCTGCATATTTTCGCATAGTTGGCTCAGAACTAGACACTTAGGGAAGGATTTCAAAATTTATTGAAAAGAAAGCGATCTTGTTCCCTCAGGGCATGTGTTCAAGTCAGGCAGCACAAACTAAGATAAAATCCCTTTTGTTTTTTAAGTCGCTTTTGCTTTATTAAAATATAAAAGTTTTTTTATCAGGGTGGTTTTCTCAATGAGAAATAAAATAGATCTGAGCCTCAGACATCCTTCTCTCCCACCCCTAAATTTAAGTGGTCTTCCTTTTTGCTGATTGTAGAAGGCAGGGCTGGGGGACTTGCCCTCCAGGAGATACTGGGAATGGTCTGCTCTGACCCTGTTGTAGCCAAAAGCTTTTCTGAGAATGCCAGCCCTTTCCCAAGCTGGGACCCAATGGCTGTCTCCTGCAGCTCACGTTTAGTCTGTGTCCGAGTGTCCGAGTGGGGGCCTTCTAGTCCTGGTGCTTTCTTCCAGCGCTCTGTAGAGTGACTGCCCTGGGGCCTGTGGGAGGCTCAGCTTCGCTGGCTTCCTAGGATCTGTTCTCTGGCCAGTTCCACCAGCCATCAGAGCCATTCTGTATGTGGCTGGAGACTCAAGAGACCTGACTCGCTGGGCTGTAGCCCTTGTGAAGGAAGCAGAAGGCCCCACGGCTTCCGTGGAAGCCCAGCTTCAGTGCCTCTGCCCTTACTCTTAGCTCCACTTCCCAAGAGTGAGGAGCAGCCTGACCTGACCCAGATCTCGGGCACGGCTCCGCGGCCCCACCGCTCTGGGAAGAGGCATCAGATGGCCCTTGGCAGTGGCCCGCACAGGCCAGACCTCAGCCTCCAGGGCTTCAGCCTGAATCCGCCTCTCCTGCCAGCACCTAGTGTGTCCCTTGGAAACACTCTTGCAGCTTCTTCCTGGCCAGGACTGGAGAGGGCCCAGCTTGGGCCTTGCCTTCGCTCAAACAGGGCCAAAAGGCTGACCCAGTGGACATCAGGGGCCTAATCAGCTGACCGGTGGTGTAGCCAAACTTTTGACATGTTTCTTAGAGATGAGTGGGTAGAGTGAAGTAGGCAGTCTCTCCATCCATCCCCTTGGCAGAGCTATTTGAAACTATCCATCTTCCATTTCCTACTTGGCGCTATAGGTCAGCAAGTATTTATCCAACTTCTGCCAATGCCTTGCCTGGGTCTTCATGGTCAGGCGTCCTGGTGGGAGGCGAGGACGGGGACTTGGCCTTGCACAGCTCTAGGTCTCCAGCTGTTCCCAGGTGGTGAAGGAGCGGCCACTAGCACCTCGAGGACAGAGGAAAGAGAGCTCCTGCCATGAGGGATTTTCCAGGGCTGCTCTGTGGACCAGGTGTTGGGACAGGGAGTTCCTGGGTGGACCATTAAAAGAAGACAGGGCAACAGCCGCCATCCCAGAGAGACTGTCCCTGGCTTGCTGAAGTGCAGTGGGTGACGGCCTGCAGTGGCACCTTTGAGATGACCCCCCTTTGACATTGAAGATGCCCTTTGCTGGTGTCAGGTCACTTTCTAGAAGGAAGGGCTTTCTCAGGAATCCCTTGGCTTCCTTATTTTTGCTCCCCAAGCTGTAGAGGTTATGAAGCCCCCTCCCCATCGCCCCTGTGGCCTTCCCCTCAGAGTTACTTTGTAAGATGTTTTCCACACCCAGTTGCCACAGACCCTTTCACTTGAGATGGCCAGCTCACTCCACTCCAGGATGAGGGACCAGCTGATGTGCCTTCCCCACCCCCAGCCTGTTGCCATGGTAACGGCAGGCACTCCTGCTCCTGCAGAATATTGCTTTCTTATAACCTTCCTCCCTCCCTCTTTCCCCCCTTCTTTCTCTCACACAAAAAGAAAGCACAAGTGTTTTATATTCATTTTGCAAAAAGCTGTGTAGTGCATACTAATTGGCGTGGCTTCCTCCTGCTTTGAGCCTTTCCCATTCTCGGAGCCAGGATTACAGGCCAGCCTGCTCGTTGGAAGGAGGACTAGCTCCGTTTCTAGAGGCCCAGCGGCACGTCTGTAGCTCAGAGCCTTTCATCCAGGCCTTGAGCAGGTGCCCCGTAAGCAAGGCTTCTAAGGTTACCGCGTCCTTGTCCCAGAACTTCCTACCCATAAGCCAAGGGTTATGAGTTCTCCAGGGGCTGGAGCACCAAAACCTTGGCCTGGCATAGAGACTCAAAACAGGTGCCAGCCGGAGGGCGACCTCTCTGTCACCCTGTCTCAGGGCCCTGTTGACATGGCCTTCCGGGGCCTTCCCTCCCAAGGGGGCTTCTTGCTCCCCAGGCGGAGGCAGAGTCCTGGCTTAGGCCTTCATCAGGAGTGTTGCTCTGAAGCCTCAAGTTCAGGCCCGGGCTGAATGGGGTTTGCTGGTCAGCTGGGAAAGGGCCACGCGGCCGGACTTGATGGACACAGGAGTCTGGATGTCAGAGAGCCACTTAGGAGCCTTAGAGTGGCATTCCACAAGTTCCCCATTCCCATCTTCAAGCCATTCCTTGCCCTCCATTTTGGCAGCCCCTGGCGATGCTGTTCTCCGACTCTCACTTTAAGTGACCAGAAGGGTGCCGTGTGCGCGCGCTGGTACCTGAGTACGTGTGGCGTTGCCCCAGGCTGGGCTGTTTGTCCGTAGGCTTTTTGCCAGCCCCTGGGGACCAAAGACAAGTCTTTTGATATGTAAGCACGAGAAGAGTGGTTGGGATTACTACAGGAACCGGTAGACAACATTTCCAGCTTTAATTGTGCAAATGAAGTATAATTTGCATTCATTTGCCATTTGATGTTAAACTTCCTAAAATAAGAATTCAGGAGGTAAAGTATGCAGCTTTGCTGGCCGAGCTCTCCAGTGGGGTGGGAGGAGTGGTACAGAGATGCAGGACGCAGGTCCCAAGCCTGCCATGTGTGCACCGCTGTCCCTGCCCAGTCCCTAAGCCGGGGCCACTCACTGACTGCATTCAGCCGTGGTTCCAAAAGTCTTGTAACAGAAGTGGTACATAAAGTGTCAGCTATAACCTTCATGACAACCTGGTGCAAATGAGGAAACTGAGGCTCAGGTACCTCCAAAGCGCGTGGTCCTCCCCCAGCGCCCTCTCCCCTCAGGCCGAGCTGCTGGCTGCCATCGCACATGCACTGTATTGACAGTGTTTAACACCTGTCTTTCCTGCCAGTCTGTCACTTCCTCAGAGTCTTGTCCTGGTCAGCCTGGCATCTCCTCCAATCGGCACAGACCCCTGCCCACAGCCCGTGCTCAGTAGATGCTGGGGGAGGGTGAACGTAACTGGTGCTCCAGTTCGGAGACCGGAGCTGGGTTTGAAGCGGAATCCTGTTACCTTGAGCAGGTGACCGTGTGTAAGGCGAGACTGACAAGGGCATGAATTCTGGCTAGCTGGGAGCAAGGACAGCTTCCTTCTCCGGCCTCCTCCCACTCTTGCAGCCTGGCCCTAGGGTCACTCAGTGGGGACATCTCGCAGAGGCCAGGCCTCTCAGATGCTGCTACTTCTTCCTAAGCATCTTTTCTGACAGGGAGATGAGCACCCACCAGAAATCTGGTGCGGGTCAGTGTGGCCCTCAGCTGGCCCCAGCTCCTGGTACTTTTTTCAGTTGCTTCATTTGGCTGCCAGAGCGCGCTGCCTGGAGGAGTAGCGCCTCTGTCACCTGCACAACCAGGCTGGAGAGGAGGAGCCTGCAGTTCAGAGGGGCGGGCGCATGAGGTACAGCAGGGCCGGCAGGTGCCAGAAGATGTAAAGACACATAGGTTGCCTCCTCAAGCCCTTCAGCTCTCCTGTGAGTCTGAACCAGGTATGAGGTTGTGGAGGGTCAGCGAGGGGCCCCCCTCAGGCCATGAAAGAACAAAAGCAGATTGTTCTACAAGTACCACTGGATTGAGAGTTAGGGTGTCAGTTTGGGGTTTGACTTGACTCATTTTTTTTTAGACACAATTCACATACCATTCACCCTTTTAAAGTACCCAGCTCAGTGGGTTTTAGTATTTTCACGTGGTTGTGCAACCATCACCACTATCTAATTCCAGAACATATTCATCACCCCAAAAAGAAACCCTGTCCCCATTAGCAGTCCTCCCTGCGTCTCCCTCCCCCCAGCCTCTGGTAACAGCTAATCTACTTTCCGTCTCTATGGATTTGCCTATTCTGAATAGTTCACATAAATGGCATGGTCATACAGTATGCGACTTGAGCATCTGGCTTCTCTCACTCAGCAGACGTTTTCCAGGTTCACCCATGTCGTATCACGTATCAGAACTTCATTCCTTAATATCGCCAAAGAACATTCCCTGGCAGGGGTGTGCCGCCTTCTGTTACCCGTTTATCAGTTGGTGGACATTCGGGTGGTTTCCACTTTCTGGCTATGGTGAACAGTGCCGCCGTGAACGTTCCTGTGAAGCGTTTGTGTGAATGTGTTTTCAGCCGTCAGGTAAATACGAGGAGTGGGAGTAAGCCTATGGAATCCCCGTGTTTAACTTTTTGAGGTACAGGAAGTTG
>NW_011889180.1:412784-416929 GCF_000151845.1 Pteropus vampyrus | reverse complement strand
TTGTCCACTCCCTGTCTTTGTTCTCTTCAATCTAGTCCTTTGAAGAATTTTCCGAGCACTGTTATAACCATGCTCTCAGCAGCCCGCCACCCTCTGCAGACCCCTCCCCACTTCCTGGAGACAGCTCTCTGTCTCCATCCACAGCTCTCTCTGGAGATCCTTGTCCATCATCCTCTGCTTTTCTCCCCCAGGTTATCCTGAAGGATCTGGAGGTGTTGGCCGAAATTGCTTCCTCCCCTGCAGGCCAGACGGATGACCTAGGCCCCCTCGATGGCCCTGACCTCCGGGTCAGCCACTCAGAGCTTCAGGTGCCCACCCCTGGCAGAGCCAGCCTGCTGCCCACTCCCAGTAAGTATTCCCCGATGTGTCCAACCTCAGGGACCCTGGGAACATCAGTGCTTGGTCTCATGCTGGACTGGGGCTGTCACCCTTAAGCTCCGGAGTTCTGCACAAGTGTGAGGGATTAGTGATCTGCCACTCTGCAAGAGGCAGGTGGCCGTTGCTGTCCCGCTGGCTCCTGGCTCACCCCGCAGGCCCCTCACCTCTGTGAGAAACCCTCACTTCCCCCTTTCCTCATCTTCCTGCGCTTTTTATTCTTTTGAGCCATTCTTTCCCTGGGGCAGTGTCTCCCCAGCCAAGAAGCAGGGGGCTTTGGAGTCAGATCTCACAGGTGGAAGACTAGGCAGCCATTTCCTTCCTTACCAAGAAGCTAAAAATAGCTCTCAACATGGCAGGCAGCCCAGGCAAGAGACAGCATAATTCAAACAGGATGTTTCTGGGCAGTCCTTGGCCACCAAGGTGGCCGTGGTGTTCCTGGTGGTCACCCTTTGGGCTCCATCTAGACATCAGGCGGCCCTTCTCCCAGGCAAGTACGCTCCCGGCACCTCCCTCCCAGGCAGACGCCAGTTCCCTCCAACAGCAGCATCCTGGAAAATGCCCAGGGAGGCAAGTCAATAGGAGAAACCCCAGCGAATCTTGGGCGTTTGCCTGGGGTGTCTTTTTGCCCCCTGAGCGGCTCTCAACCTCCAGGCACAGGGCCCTACATAGCTCTTCCACTAATGCAGAAGCCAAGCGTCAAATAGATTCGGGGCCCGTCAGCAGCAGCTTCCCCCTGCAGTCGCACCAGACTGGTCCCAGAGAACACCGGGGAGCACTCGCTCAGTGAGCCACCAAAGCCCTGCAGGCCTGGCCGCACCCCAGGCTGCGAGGTCGTCACAGAAGGCCCATGCACTGTGGACGGCTCCCCTGCGATACCTGAGTCAGCTCCATCCCGGCCCTTGCAGCAGGGTGTCATGTAGGACCCCAGGCTTCAGGCCACCACCACTGCGCACACCCTGCCTGCAGCGGATCCTAAGTTTCCAGCCATGTCTGACCGAAGCAAGGAAGGAGTTAGGGGCTGTGGCGGCAGCCCAGCTTCCTTCTCTTGTTTCCCCAGGATGCGGTGGTTTCCTTGCCAGTGAGCCCAGCTTCCTGTGGGTGGTCAGAGGCCATAGTCAGGGAGGCTCCCACATCCTGACCCAAGACCCCTGCTGAGGTTCCCACCCTCTGTCCCATAGCCCAGGGACTCCAGTTTCCATTCTCTGTCCCCAAGTCAGCCTTTGGGGGTCAAGCTGAAGTCTTCAGGCTGGATGACAGGACTGCCATAGGTCGAGTGTGGGGACAGGGCCCTCCATGAGAAGGGTGAGGAATAGAAGGCTCTTCCTTGAGGAAGGGAAGGCCTGAGGGGCAAGGACAGGGTGGCAGTGAGACCTGACTGGAGCAGAGGGCAGCAGCCAAGCCGAGGCCCCTGCAGAGCGCAGGCCAGCCCTCAGATCCCCTTTCGGAGCATCCCTCCTCCGTGGCAGAAGCAGAAAGCTAAGGTGGCTCAGCCCCAGGCAGGGAAAGGACGCCTTGATCTCCCAGGACTCTGTGAGCTGTCCATCTAGAAGGTGGCTTTTCTCTTTCTTCTGGCACAGAGAAGTGAATGACTGAAATGCTTACTTGCTAATGGAAGGATGAGCCAGAAGAAATGGCCTTGGGCAGCCCAGGTGTGCTGGAGAGGGCGGAGTGCACTCTGGGGCCGTAGGGCCTGGCCTTGTAGGAGCAAGCCTTTCAGCTGCTTGGGAACAAGGGCTGGGGGATAGTTGGATGGCAGAGGGCTCTGAACCCCCCAGCTGCCGGCCCCATCAAGGTGGGTGGGCCACTAACGAGCCTGAGGCAGTAAAGACTTGCCCCAGCTCACCAAGGCTGTCAGACTGGCTCATATCAGTCAGGGATTCACCCTGGATTTATAGAAAAACAACGAGTATGCCAGATGGGAAGAAATTCCATTCTGGAAAGAACACCAAGGAAGTGCCTGCAGCCAACAATGCTTTTTGCCTTAAGGATTCACAGCACCAAGGGCCACACACTCTTAGCCTGAGATTCATACGTGCATTTCAAGGAGTGTGGGAATCTTGCATGCATGTGCATCCACAGCTGGTACCAGATTTTTCAAACAGGTCTTTGCTTTTGAAAGGTCGAGGTCAAGCTCATACCAGTAATAGAAGAGCATGGGAAGCCAGAAGTGGGCCCTAGCGGCCTTGGGGAGGGCACACACCGGGCACCAAGGTTGCTGAGGGTAGCTGCTAGGTCAGAAAACATGCAGGAAATATACACTCATTTCTCTGCAGGCTGTTCTTTGTCACATTGCTTCTCAGGCAGGCAGGCAGGCAAGGGGGGGCATTCTGTCTGTCACCATCTGGCTGTACACACGGACGGCAGCCACAGGGCCAGACCCTCTTCCTGTTTGGATTCCGCTTTCCTCTGGCTCTCCAGGGCACAGCTCTGAGAGCTTGTGGACTGTAGCTCTACGACCCTTTAGGGCAGATCTCCCCACCCCACCCCTTTCTGGAAAGCCAAGGAGGCGGGGAGTCTGGCAAAGATGAAATCAGTGGCACTCGTTAGGAACTAAATGGCCCCACCTGCGTTTTGGTCTGTGCACTCTAGTGGTGCAGACCGAGTGCAGCAGTGGGGTAGCTGCTGTGCTGGCCTAAATGCGCCACAGCAGCGGCCCCCGGGGCCCACAAGGCAGAGCTGCTCCCTGGGATTTTCCTCTGCCCTGCCCGAGCAGAAGCGTCCCTCCCTCCAGTGCAGAGCTGTGTGGACAGAGACGAGGGTGTCACTTCTCCCACACCTCCTCCATTCCTGACCTTTGCAGAGCCCCCGGCTAGGAAGAGAGCCACCTCTGGGAGAATCAGGAGGGGAGCCACCCGTGTGGGGTGCCTCTAGGGAAGCCAGCGAAGGGACACCACATTTCCCTGTCTCCCTAGATTGTGATTTGGTAAAATGAAACAGAACAACCATTCGAGTCTCCTGTGACTTGGCAACGTGTGTGCCTTCTCTGCCTGTCTCACTCGGAGGAGTGTCAGCCGAGGCTCTGCCAGGCTCTGCAGAGGGAATGACGATCTCTCCTCCAGCAGACCCAAGGGGCCTGACCCTGAGCCTGGGACCAGTCCCCAGTCAGAGACGTGCCCGGCCCTCCTGGGGCTTGGACATCTCTGCCACAGGAGTGGGGGCAGCCTTGGCCAAGCACAGCAGCATCGTGGCAATCCAGGGCCAAAGGTGTCACCCAGGACTGACATTGGCCCCTAAACCCAGTCTTTCCTGTCCTTCCCTTCTGGCCACAGGGCCCATTCTTAGTGGAATAAAACTGCTTACATCAGGGCTCTCTGGTCCAAGGTGGAGTTTGACCCTAGCTCTAAAAACATGGGCAGAAGGGAAATGTTCTGATTCAGTTTCGTTCCTTATAGCCCAGGCTAGTGTGGCCAAATACAGAAAGAAGTTCCAGAAGAAAGCTAGAAAAGCCATCCCCGTCGAGCTCTTACTAAGACTGTAGCACCTCCCCCACGTCAGCTCGCCGAACCTCACTGTGGATTCGCTTGCGACATCTCTGAGAGGAGAGCAGTCTTGTCATTCCCACCTGGGGTGGCGGATTGCAACAGGCAGTGGCGCTGACCCCGGAGCCGGCCTGAGCCTGCTCTCTCTCTTCATCCCCGCACTCAGAGGAGGGAGCACAGGTGGACCCCAGCCTCATCCAGCACTAGAAGTTTCTACCGCCCGAGCGAGGGAGCAGAGCCGTGGTCGTCAGGCCAGCAGTCTCCTCTGGTGCTGGGTTGGCACCCAGC
>NW_011889180.1:402953-408222 GCF_000151845.1 Pteropus vampyrus | reverse complement strand
TGGGAGCTGCCTAGGAGGTTCTCAGGAGAGAGGACAGCAGTTCGAAGGTGAGATCCCTCATAAAAAATCCTCATAGAGTAATTACAGCTGCCTTTTCCAGTTCCCACCCACGTCCCCATAAGGACCCTGCAAGGACATAAGGGGAGTCTGAGTTCAGCAAAAAGACCGCTCCCAGGAGGAGGCTTTACTGCTGCTTCCTGGACCCTGGCATCTAATGAAGTCGGCCCACGGGGGCTCCTCTGTAGGCTCGCTGGTACTCTGGGTGCTTCCTTTCCACACATTCTTGTTTGGGGCTTTGGGCTTTGGGCTTCGGGAGCTATATTTGATGGTGCTGGGAGCTATGTTCCCTTGCACAACCAAGCTTGACTCCCAGAGACCCCACACCCTGCCTGTTTCACACTGGTGTGTGGCCATCGTCCCCCTGGTCTGAGAAGGAAGTCAACAACTACTACAGGGGTCCTGGGCCAGAGAGGGACCAGCCAGGAAAAATGATGGCCCCAGATGCCCCTGTCAGCCACTCTTCTTCCAGTGTCGTCCCTGAATTGTACACTTCCAGTTAGAAATCCAGTAAGCTCTGGGGATCTAACCGACAACATGGTCACTATAGTTAATAATAGTATATTATGTGCTTGAAAGTTGCTAAGAGTAGATATTAAATGTTCTCACGACAGGAAAGGTAATTATGTGAGATGATGGAAGTATTAGATAATGCTGTGATTGTAATCATTTTGCAGTTTATGAGTATCAAATCAACATATGCTCCTTAAACTTACATAATATTATATGTCAATTACATCTCAATAAAGCTGCAAAAAAATTAAAATATAAAAACATCTACGAGGGTTAAAAAAAACCATCATGTTATACCGAGACAACTGGCTGTCCGTCCACATGCAAGAGAATGAATTTAACTCCTTTCTCACACCACATACAAAAATTTTAATGGATTAGAGACCTAAATGTAAGAGCTTAAAAAAAAAAAAAAATTCTTAGAAGAAAGCATATCAGTAAATCTTTCTGACCTTGTATTTGGTAATAATTTCTTAGATATGACACCAAAAGCACAAAGAACCAAAGAAAAAATAAATTGGACTTAATTAAAATTAAAAATTTTGTGCTTCAAAAGATATCATTAGGAAAGTGAAAAGACAGCCCACAGAATGGGAGAAAATGTTTGCAGATCATATATCTGACAAGAAGCTCATATCCGATTATGTAGAGAACTCTTACAACTCAACAATGAAAAGGCAATAACCCAACTTAAAAATGGGCACAGGATTTGAATAGAGACTTCTCCAAAGAAGATAAATATCCAATAAGCACATGAAAAAGATGTTCAACATCATTAATCATTAGAGAAATGCAAATCAAACCCATGAGATACTACTTCCCATTAACTAGGAGGGCTCTAATCAAAAAGAGCTGAGTAGCAGCAAGGGCGTGGAGAAACTGGAACCCTCGTACATGGCCGGTAGGAATATAAAATGATGCAACCGGTATGGAAAACTGGCAGTTCCTCAAAGGTTTAAACAAATTCTTCTCCTGGTTATATAACCAGGAGAAATGAAAACATGTTCATACAAAACCTTATATATGAATGTTCATAACAGCATTATTCTTAAAAGCCAAAAAGTAGAAACAACCAAATGTCCACCAACTGATAGATAAAAATAATATATCCATACAGTGGAATATTACTCAGCCATAAAAAGAAATACAGGACTGACACATACCACAACATGGATGAACCTTGAAAGTATGCTAAGTTAAAGAAGCTGCATACTATATGATTCCATTTATGTGAAATGTCTAGAGTAAGTAAATCCATAGAGATCATAGGTTTATTTATGGTTGCCAGTGGCTAGTGGATAGGAGGATGGAGAATGACAGCTAATGGGAATGAGGTTTCTTTTTTGAGTGAAGAAAAATGCTCTGGAATTGTGATGGGTGCATAACTTTGTGAATATGCTGAAAAACACTGAGTCATACACTTTAAAAGGTTAAACTCTATGGTATGTGAATTATATCTAAATTAAGCTTTTTTTAATGCCCTATTAATGTTTCGAGCAGGCAGAGTGAGGATTCCTGCTGTCGCTAACACCTTTTTTGCAGCAGTGCTGTCGAGGTCCGCACGTGCTGGAAAGGGGGAGGAAACCCATGGCGTGCGTGAATACCCTGCATCGGGATCATCCGGGCATTCCGTCAGCCCTGTCCTGGTCCCCACCGCACCCCCGTGCTAGATGCCTTGCAGAGGTGGAAGTATGCGGGGGGAGGGGAGCAGGAGCCGCATCTGGGCCTCTGTTTCCAGCTGGGGCACATCAGAGGGAGATCTCCAGTGTGCTTCTGTTTCTAACGCCACCTCAGGGCTTGGAAAGTTTTTAGAGAGACCATAAAAGAGCATCTTTGCCTGAAGATGAGGGAAAATGTCTGATTTCAAAACATTAAGATTGAAACTCTTGGTAATATTCTGTCCGTGTGTGCTGTCTTTAGTGGATACGGGATGATTTACTTAAATTGGGAAAAGAGTGTGGCTTTTGCCTCAAGTTCATTGGTTTTGTTAACCATCGAGATGGTGTGCCTGTCTGACCTCCCCCTTTTTTTTTTTTCTTTGACTTGTCGTTTGTTAAAGTAAAAGCTTGTTTTTTAAAATTTTCATAGCACCAGGCAGGGAATCTTACACTTAGGAGGTGTTCACTCATCGGGGAGCGGCTGGGGGAGGAGGGATGGACAGGTAGATGTGTATGTTTACAATGAGCCAGATTACATTTGCCTGTACGTACTTACATAGTCCTTGCCTTTTTGCTGTCAACCTGTGGCCCTTGATTAAAGATGTGCCCTCATCTTGTTACACACAGACCCCGCCACCACCAGCTTTTTGGCATTCACAGTTGTTTATGCTCTGTGGGGGTCCCAGCACCCTGTGGACACAGACTAAGTCCTGGCTCTTTCCCTTTTTCTACAGGTACCAAAGGCTTAGAATGTTCTCCCTCCACTCCCACCATGAACTCCTACTTTTACAAGTTCATGATCAACCTTCTGAAGAGGTTCAGCAGCGAACGGAGGCTCCTGGAGGTCCGAGGCGCGTTCATCATCAGGTTAGCCGTGGTTTTTCATTTGGACACCACGCGAGGTGTCAGAGCAACCATTTTCTCTCTCACGTCTCTCGCCGCCTTTCTTGACCTTTGTATTCTTAAAAGAAAGAAAGAAAGTTCCCCCTTTTACACCCAGTTGCTGGTGCTACTGACATGAGGCAGGTGAAGTTCACCATGTTTTAAACAAATGAATTAGTTTTTCACTTGTGAGATGTTTTCTTTTGAGGTTGAATAGCTTCTCATTAAATGCCCTGTCGGAGTCTTTGCGAGGAAAGTAGGGGAGCCAGATGGAACGCGTAAGGGGGCCGTGCTCGGCGCCCCACTGCCCGCACAGGGTTGGTGGCAGCAGTGGCTCTGGTGGAGCCAGGTACTTGAGTCGTGTTAGCCTAGCCCTGAACAGTCCCTGGGCTCTGGCCACAGTCACTCAAGGCCTGTAGGACTGTCATCAGCAGTAGCATGGCCAGTAGTCTGGCCCTTTGCCTCCTACTCAGCTCCAAGGAGCAAGGTTATCAGAAAAGTGACCATCAGGCCAACAAAATCTAGATGGGGCACAGATTTTTCCAGGCTCCCCAACAAAGCCAAGCGGAGGAGTTTTCCAGAATAGTCTGGTCCCAGAAACTCTATGGCGGTGGTTATCATCTCTGGCTACGTATTAGGTCACCAGAGAAGCTCAAAAAAAAATAATGGCCGGGCCTCCCCCAGCCAGTGGTTTCAAAACCTTCGGGGTGACGGGGGTTATTAGAGCCACCCAGGGTGCTCAGGGAGCAGACTAGACTAACGTGTCTGGGAGTCAGGGAAGCAGCGGGAGCGGGAGTTGGCGAGCTGGAGGGGGTTCCCAGCGGGGGTCCAGCCTGCACAGAGGCTTCCAGTGGAAGGAGTGGACAGTGGACAGTTCATTTTGCCATAAACCAGAAGGCAAGGGGGAGGGGCTTAGCCTCGGGGGCCATACTAAAGCTTGGGGACCTTACACAGAGGTCACGGGAGGCCACTGCAAGGGCTTGAGCAGGAGAATGGTGTGACCAGATTTCTGTTCTTAAAGGTTACGGTGCTGCTGGAGGGGAACAGAGGGAGGAGGGCAAGATGGACGTGTGGGGGATCAGTTAGGCGACCGTGGTCCAGGTGAGAGATGGCGGCGGCTCACTGGGGAATAGGGAGAAGCAGCGGGACTCAGGAGTAAGTAGGAAGTGCCATCCGTTGGCGATTGAGTGCATGAGGGAGTTGGGCGTGATACCAGGACTCTGGTGTGACAAACGGGTGGATGGTGGTGGCAGTCCCTGGATGGGAGCCCTGGAGGAGGAGCAGGGAGGGAGGAGAGTGTGAATTTAAATTCCTTTGGGGACGTCACAGGAGAGATGTTGAAGAAGCAATTTGCTATACTTGTCTCTCAAAAGAGGGCCCTAGGCCTGAGATACAAATCTGGAAATTGATGGCATAGTCATTCATTTATTCACATATTCATTCATCCAAGAGATTCTGAGTGCTGAGTCTGTGCGGTACCATTCCAGGTGGTGCTCTTGTGGAGTTTCCATCCTTAGGGAGTAAGAACAGTCAGTGGTAAGAGGGCAGAGAGGGAAGGGCCAGAGCTGAGCCCCGGGGAGCTGCAGCGTATAATGGTTGGGGAGGAAGGAGAAGCCAGGAGAGGAAGCTGAGAAGGGCCCGGTGGGAGAGGAGAGGGGAGAGGGGGAGGAAGCAGGCAGTGAGGGGAGATGGGCCCTGAAGAGGGTCTCCTGGGAGGCACGGGAGAGGGAGCCACCAGGCCTTAGCTCAAAGGCTGAGGGCGGAATTGAGGGCTCCTGGGGAACAGTCTCAAAGGACTAAGTCGAAGGAGGAGACAGGCTAGCCTTACCAGAAAGACAAACGCGGGACCATAAAGTCCCTGCTCATTGGGAGGAAGGGGCTTCTGACAGTCTAGACTACCCAGAGGTGTGCTGTGGTGGGAGGTGTCACCACGCCGTTGGCGTTCGGACCCGGATCATTTGTGGCAGGGGCTGCCCCGTGCACCGCAGGGTGATACTTAGCAGCATCCCTGGCCCTTCCCACTAGAGGCCAGTAACATCCCACCCATCCAGTTGGGACAGTCAGAAATGGCTTCAAACTTTCCAGTGTCCCCTGGGAGTAAAATCACCCCCAATTGAGAACCGGTTACAGAGGGACAGAATGGATTCTTATTTTCATTG
>NW_011889180.1:388686-401358 GCF_000151845.1 Pteropus vampyrus | reverse complement strand
GGGGGGTGGGAGTGCTCCCCCCACCCCGAACTCCACCCAGGCCCCTGGGCAGGTCGGACATCTTCTCTGGATCCAGATGGCCTTGTTATCTGGTGGGTATAACAGTGTAGACGCCTGCTGAGTTTGGAGAAGCCGGTGGCTCCAAAACCTCTTCTCGGCCAGACTTGTCGAGGCCTGCTCCCAAGCCCACATGAGGACAGGAGTAAGGGGATGCTGAGAGGGGGCTGCTGCCAGCACCTCCAGCCCTACCGTCCCCACGCCCCCTCCCCAGGGCTCCCCAGGCGCTCAGGGCAGGATTAAGAGAGGAGCTTCTGGAGTCAAACAGACTTGAGTTCGAATCCCAGGTCCTCAGTTTTTAACTGCATGATTGCTTTCCAAGCTCATTTTGCTCTGAGTGTGAAACAAAGATGATAGTGCCAGCCCGCCGTCCGCGGAGAGGGTTACGTAAGCCCGTGCATGTTATAGCTCTCAGCACAGCTTGATAAAGGGGAGCTGTTCCGCCTCGTAATGTGGCCTCGGCCTCCCACGGTGGTCTGCAAGGAGGGGAACTGGACTCGAGAGAGGGTGAAATAATTGAACCTTCTGTGCCAACAGCTGGCTCCGGTGCTCCAGGCCTGCTGCCCCAGCACCCGCAGCACCCACCAGCGGCCCAGCCCAGCCCCATTAAAACAACTCTGCCTGGGGTGGGTGTTCGTGTACATTTTCCTCTTCCAGCCTCTTCCCACCCTCCATGCCAGCGCAGGCAGGACAAGCACAGGCCTTGTTTTCCCATGAACTGTCCACTTCTACTCAGTAGAAAAGGCTGGGAGGGAGAAAACGCAGCCTCTTTGATAAACTGTGATATGAACTGCAGCGTAATCCAACAGCTGGGATCTTTACAAGGCCGGCTTCTGTGCTGGGGAAGGCGCAGGACTGAGGACACCCCACTCTGCCGGCCAAGAAGGCCCTCTGGCCAGCCGTCCTTCGCCTTAATCAGCTGAGCCTCTTCCCCTCCTCTTCCTCCCTGCCGCTTTGCAGAGGACTGGCCAGAGAATGCTTTCTTTTTAACGAGTGACTGTGCTGTGAACTCAAGTGCTCCAGCCCCAACCAGCCCAGTTGATGGTGAATGAGGTCCCAAGCACCCCTAAGGGGAAAGGGGTGCCCCTGAGATAAGGCGGGTGTTGGAAGAGCCTGGGCTGGGAGCCCAGGCGGGAGAGGGGGAAGCAGTCATGAGCTTCGTCCTTGAGACCCAGCGCTCCCCTCCCCGTCTGTGTAAGAGCCCTGTGTTGGGGGCGGGTGGAGTGGGGAACTGATTGGCCGCTGAGGTGGGTGGTAGGGCAGGGCAGCCAAGGCCCAGGAAGCCACTGGAAACCGGACTTGTTTTTAATTGCAGGGGTGGGGGGAGGGCCTCAAGAGAAGAAGCTCTTTCATCCGGTAACTGGGAAATTCCACTTTGCTATCCTCGCGCGTTCTGCCTGTGAGAAAAGCCCTCGGCTGGGGCCAAACGGCCACCGTGGTTGGCGCAGCTCACACCAGCTGATCGCACCCGACCCCAGCTCCCCCGTCACTCTCTGAAGCCTCCTAGCCTCGAGTTCATTGGCATAGGGTATATCCCCTTCACTCTGTCTGTCTATATATGTCACCCCACCTGCCCCGGGGGCATTGGCCAGACCCTCCCCGCCCCCCGCCCCCTAAAGCCCATTGTGCCAATGCTGATAGAAGATGAATCAGTCAAGTGGCAAGACCCAGACCCCTGGTTCAGTGACACTTGAGAAGAGCATGCTCTGCCTCCGGCACGGCCTGCGAGGACTTCTGAGAGGTCCCGCCTGTCCCCTTCCTCCTGCCCCTCTAATGGATTGCGTTCATTTGCTCAGAACAAAAATAAATTGCTGTGACAAACATGCACCAACCTAAGTCTGTCTGCTGGAAGAGGCCCTGATCCACTACCCAGAATGCAGGCAGGTTTTGATCTTTTATTAGTTAGTAGCCGTATTATTGGGTCCCCAGCTGAGGGGACGGAGACAAGATGTTGAACAGGGCTAGAGGAATTCTTTGAAGGAATTTTTTACATTTGTTGTGTGGGTTTGATGTCAGTCTGCTCCTTGTGAGAATCTTCTGGCGCTTTCCACAGCCATTCTCCTCCCTGGCCCTCAGGGCCGGGGCTGGGGTGCTTTGTTGAGATGCAGGACGCTAAAGAGTGTGTGGCAGAAGCTTCTTTGCACAACCCGCTCTTGGCTGATCTCCTAATTGGGGACAGCTCTGAGGGAATGTGAATGGCAGGCACGATCGGACATACCAGAGAGAGTCCTGCCCTAGAAGATAGAAAGATGTCCCCGTGAAGGGCAAAATTCAGAGAGCCCAGCCCATTCTATTTTTATTGTCCCTAATCCCTGGCAAAGTGCCAACATTCCAGCACTTCACAGAACCATCTGTGATCCAAGGGTGGTAGGAAGGGCTGCGGGACCTGTGGGACGGGCCAGCATCTTTGCCTCCTCCAGGCAGTCCCCACATTGTCCATAGAGCCCGCTGTCATGCACACTGGCCCTCCCTGTAGAAGCGATGTGTTTTCTTCTGAAAAATGGAAACACATGTGTTGGCCTTGCTAGGCCAGGCTGGGATTGATTAGGTTTAACCGGGGAGTGTGGGGGAAGGAGAGGAAGTGCCGGCCAGAGGGAGCCCTGCGCAGTGTGCTCTGGAAGTCTGGGGAGCTTTAGAGCGAAGCGTCCCTGTGTTTCAGGGGTCCTCCTGGATCCCTGTTGATGGAGCAGCAAGGAGGCCAAGGCTTGTGGGAGGTTAGAGGTCACAAGTGAACTTGGCACAGGGAGGCCATGGGACCCAAACAGCCCTCTGAGCACAGAGCCAGTCGCTTAGCCCATCATCCTGGAAGCCCCTGTGGTGGGGGTGAGGACTCAGGAACCATTCCGTGCCCACCTCACAGCATGCCTTTTGGACTCCTCATCACTTGGGTGCTGGCTCCTGCTGAGCCCTTGCCAGCCTCTGATTAAAATGTGTGGTCTCCACACCTGAGAAGCATCAACCCCCCCAGCCCGATGGCTCAGGCAGCCAGCAGGGCTGAGGGGATGATTGTCAGGAGCTGTTGCCAGGGGCTGAGAACTTGATAATGAATTTCTTTCTAAAGGTTGAGAGGTTGTTTCGGGTTGGAATATGCAGTTCTCTGGATCTGTTTATATTTTACCTAAGGATGCCAGGAAACTAACAAAGTTTTGACCTTGGTAGCTCAGCTTGGTTAATTAGCAAGTAGCTGATGGGTATCGTAATGTCTCCTCTTAATCAAATAGCAGCAGGTTTGGAATTGGCCCCTAGAAGGCATTTCCATCCTCCCGCCTCCTTGGGGCAGGACTGCATCTGAGCCAAGACAGACAAAGGTGTGTCCTTAATTTTAAAGTGCTTTTAAAATCCTTCTAGAGCAGCAGTTACTGAGTATAGCCTGTTCATTCATTGTAGGATGCGTTTTCTCAGGAAGCTCTTTCTTTCATCCTGTATCAGCTTAGATATCTTTGGGCCGTCCTTGGGGGCCCCCGTGTTCTCTCTCTCCCCACAAGTGGTTTCTTTTAGCCAGTAGCCACAAAGGTGATCACACACACACACACACACACACACACACACACACACACCCTCGCCTTCGGGAAAATACACAGAAGAGTTTCTGTCACATGCTGTCTGTGAAAGGCCATCCAGCCCAGCTGCCCCTTCCACATAGAAGGAGAGGTCCCATCTCTAAGCATGTACCATGGCTGTGCCTTGGAGGACCCTGGCCTGGGACACCCTTGACCTCACCAAAAGTCTCTGGGATCTGAAGTGGATCATGGAACTTTCTTTTAAAGTTTCCACCTTCAGCTCCCAGGAGAGTACCGGCTCTGGGTCTGTTGCTGTCATCGTCTTGCATTTTAATGCCTATGTAGCACCAGAGCATCTCCCTCATCTCCCTCATCGCCCCCAACTCCCTCATCCCAGCCCTTGGGGTGTCATCCGTGGCGTTGGGATTTGCTCCACAGGGAAGCTATGCAGCCTTCCAGAGATGCAGAGCTGAGGTTCCTGGTCGTCTTCCAGACTGGGTGGTAGAGGCCGTTTGGGAAAACTGCCCAGTTTCCAGTACGGACTTTGCTCTTCCACAGCCCTCGTTGGAAAGAAGCCGTGCTCTCTCATGGCGTCTTCCTTTCGCCCAGGGTCGTTCACCCGCTGAAACCCCACCAGGACCCCTGCCGATGTGACCTCTTCCCCTACCAAGGCTGTCTCTCCTCCTGCTGGCCGCCGCCTCTCCGGCGAAGTGAAACACCGATTAAGTGTGCGTGTCCGTCCCTGTCTTCCGTCTAAGCCCCCGGCCCTCCAGGCTGCTGCTCGTCCATTATCCTGGCCTCCTTCCAGTCTATATTTAGATGACATAATCTCATTGGAACTGCCTGGCACTTGGACAGTGAATGTCTTTCTTGGTCTAAATCTCAGTTTCGACTCTTGCTCAAGAGGACGTGTCCCACCCCCTCCTTCCTCCCAGATATTTGTTTTTCCTTCTGGTTTATCACAGTTATTCACATCGTCCATGTTGGCCTCTTCCTCTCTGAAGCCGAGTTGAGATGGATTTCAAGTGCACTCCAGAGTCGTCTCTCATTTTTCTCTAGTCTTCTGTCCGGCGTCCTGTGCCGTCTGTTTTGAGTCTCACCTCTCACTCTTTCCTTCCGGAAGCTGCTTTCCTGAGCACTGAGTTTTACATCTCTTTCTCCATTTCCTCAGAAGGGGTGCCACATGTCCCGCCCACCCCATCCCACCCCACCCCCAGCACACGCCGCAGTCACATGCCCCAGCTCCGGCTCTCACACGCGACCGGTCTCCTGAACGTGGGGCCGTCTGAGCCTCCTTGTTGCTGCCCCAGAGAGCTGCTTTTTTAGCTTGATAACGGCGCTCGTGTCTCCATTCGCCCTTAGACTTGTCATCAGTAAACTCGTGGCCATGGATGGGCCCTTCTGCTCTGTCCCAGGCCTGCTCTCGGCTTATCCAGTCCTTCCCTTAGAAGAAAGACAGTTGTGCAGACTTGAAGACTCTCAGCCCTTGCCAGTGCTTCAGAGGCGAATGAGCCTCAGAAGCTCTGCTGCATCCCCCGAAGTTCTGACTTGTTTTCTGCTCGGTTTTGGCATCTCTTCAGTAGAGCCTTGTCCCTTCCCTAACTACATAACGCTTTTTGCTTCAGTGGCCCAGATCTGTCTTCTTTCCTTTTCCTGATGAGGGCAAGGTGGCAGCCTTACTTCCCCCTGCGCTCCCATGCCTGTGATGCCTTTTTTAATAGAAATTTTTCACTAAAGAACAACATATTACTTAAAGTATACAAATTGTAAGTGTACTACAACTCAGTAGCCATTTAGTGGCTGTTTAGTTTCTCCTGATTGTCTACACCCACGTAACAAGAACTCAGATCAAGAAGTAGAACACCCAGAGGTACCTTTCCTGTCTTCTACCTGTTTCAACGCAGCTTATGTTTGTGAGGTTCATCCATGTTAGATGTAGTTCACATTTCTGTAGAATATTCCACTGTATGAAGATACCACGATTCATTCACCTTTTCCGCCATTGATGGCGTTTGGGTTGTTTTCAGAGTGGCACTGTTATGAACAAGGCCACCGTGACTGTCCTTTCGCGTGTCTTTTGGTGAACATACACATACGTTTCTCTTAGCTACAGGAGTTGCTAGATCAGAGACCATGCATATGTTTAGCTTTAGCAGTTACCATGCAAAACAGTCGTACCACGTTCTGCTCCCATCAGGGTGTGTGAGTCCAGTTACTCACATCCTCACCAGCCCTTGGCCGTGTCCGTCTTTGACTGGAGCCGTTCTGCTAGGTGTGGTATCACCTTGTGGTTTTAACTTGCATTTCCGAGGACTAATGAAGTTGAAGAACCTCACGTCGTTGATTGGCCTTTTGGATATCCTTTTTTGTGATGAGCCTTTTCTAGTCTTTTCCCATATGTTTTCAATGTTTTTCTTATTGATTTGTAGAAGTTCTTTAATTTTGGATTCAAGTCTGGCTCAGATGTATATCTTATAATTATCTCCTATTCTTGATTGCTTCTTTAATGGTGTCTTTTGATGACTACAAGTTCTTTATTTTTAACGTAGCTCAGGTGATCAGTTTTTTTTTTACAGTTAGCATTTTTTATGTTTTGTGGTGCTTTTTCGGGGCATTGGGAGCTCACAAGAACTAACGGTAAAGCTGCCTGATTCTGGTTGGTATTTGTCAAGCATTCCCTGTGAGCTGGTCACTGAGTACAATCCACCTAAAACCCAGAGTCATTGTTTCTTAGCCCTGGACAGGGTCTTGGAGGTCACCTTATCCAGGCTGCTTATGCTTTGTGAAAACAAAGACTCCTAGCCGCCCTCCACCCCAACATGACTGAAACCCAGGAGCACCGGTGCGGCCAAGCCAGCTGCAGTCTGCGGCCTACAGCTGGAAACCTAACTATGTTGTACTCACCTAACTACGTTGGTCAGTACTCTTTGGGTGGCAGGAGGCAAGAACACAAGTCAAAGGCACCAAAATGAGCTAGGGGGCTCTACTGGCCTGTATAGCCAGACCACGGGCAAGGGTGGCAAGAGCCAGGAACTCAGTGTTTCTCTGTGGCGCCGTCTCTCTTCTTGGCCCTTATTTGAGGTCAGCTTTGTTGTTTTGGTTTCTTCAAGTGTCAGAGGCATGGCCACCATGTCACATGGCCATCATATCCCTGAAGTTATGTTCTGGGAGGAAGCTCTGATTGGCTCCCACAGGGCCATGCGCCCACCGTGGCGTGGTGGCAGTGGCAGGGTGCTGCGAGCGGCAGCCCTAAGAGAACCCCACATGGAGTGGAGAGCAGCAGCTCTACCGAGAAAGGAGCTGCTGTCCCACGAGAAAAGCAGCAAGATGCCGAGCAGTACAAACCACAGGGGCCTGCCACGGGGCTGCTTTCCTGAGCAGTTTTCTTACGTGAAAAATGAAAACGCCATCTTCACTATCTCCTGCCAGTCCCCAGGAGAATTAAATGACTCGATAAAAAAGTGCTTAGAAGAATCTGGCACCTGGTAACTGCAATAAGTACCAGTCGTGACTGTGATGGTCAGTGTGAATAGTAACATCCACCCGTCCACCCTCTCTCTGCGAGTGTCAAGAGAAGGGAGACCCAGGAAGTGGGTGAGTCGGTCGTTGCAGAGGTGGGCAGAGTAGCTGGTTGCTGAGGTGGGCGGGTCGCTGGCCCCGAGGTGGGCCTAGTGCCTGTTCTCCCGTTTTCCATGCCCTCATTCCGAGGCCACTGCCTCAGGCCCGGCTCCTGGAAAGCAGATGTTCTGGGATTGATTGTTACTTTCTCCTGTTTTCTAGAGAATGGTAAGAAAGAAAGCCATTGAGCAAACTAGGGCTTGGCCCCAGGTGTCCTTTGTTCTTCTGTGCCCCACCTGGACCCAGCCCGGTTCAGAGCTGCCCAGTCTGGACTCTAGATCGAATGTGACAATACACAGTTCTCACCCTCACGTCGAAGAGTATAAAGGTAGTGTTCAGTCAGGAGCGAGGGTTGGCTCGTTCAAAGCTCAGAGTTCACGGCGAGGGCCCTGCTCGTGTTCTCGGGACGCGGTCTTACCCTCACCTCCACGGCTGGCTCTTCCTCCTCTGTCCGCCCTATCCTGGGCAGACCGTCACCCCGCAGCACGATGGCCACCGGCAGCTCTCACTCACTCCAGTCTCAGTGGTAGTCCCAGGCTGGGGTCTCATCGGACCTGCCACTGTGGCCAGAGAACGCCATGCCCCGATTGTCCAGGATGGGGTCGTGTGCCCACTCTCAGACACGGGAGCAACTGTTCATGGGAAAGCATGGTTCTAGAACCAGAGGCCCGGGCCATGGCCCTCGGGTCAGAAGACCCATCTGGCATTGCTCCGTGGTCTCAGTGCCAATGCTGACTGGATGTGAAGAAGGTCCCCACCGTGGCGGCTGCAGAACGAGTGAGACTGTTCCAGCAGCCAAACCCTCCACCCCCAGCAAGGGGGCGGCAAAGCCGTGTGGGTGCCCTAGACATTCCCAGAGGCCACCGTGGGGACAGGTGGGGAGTAGGGTGGCAGCTGAGGAGTTAGGCCTCTGGTTGGTCCCTTCCCTATGGCTTCCTCTGTTTGCAACATTGCACCTTGCCAGAGACTGGAAGTTGTCACTGTGTCATCTGATAATGATTTGGGGGTTAGACACAGGGCCTCCCTGAGCCCTCTCCCCAGGATGGTAGACCTGGGCCATGAGTGAAGAGGGACCAGGAGAGTCTCAGTCTAGATTTTAGGCTCAGTTCAGAGTGGCCAGAGGGACCTTACGGGTGAGCTGAGTTCTTGCACACGAGGAGGAAGCAGACTGATTTTTCCAGTAAATATTTACCACATGCTGCCTTCACGCAGCAGCCCGGGCTGTGTTGACCCGGACCTACCCGCCACATTCCGCAGATGGGACACCCAGGTGTGGCCGGAGGGAGCGCGGTAGAATAAAGAGTCACTCCCCACGGTGTTCGTTCTGTGTCTCTTCCTGGGGCACCTGTGTCGTGCCAGGACCCACACTAGCCCTGGGCACACAGGACTGAGAGCCGGTTCCTGCCTCCACCAGGGTGGCAGTCTAGTGGCATAGGCAGACAGGTGACAAGTGACTAAGAGACGTGCGTCCCAGTGTTGTGATTTGTTCTCTGGAGGAAATGGGGCAGGAGGAGGGGTCCTCAGGTTCGGGCCTGTGGGAAGAGGGTGGCCACAGCCTCAGCGGAGCCGGAAGGCTGTGACCTGGATCCCGTGTTCTCAGAGCTAGCAGTGCCCTAGTTTTCCCTCTCCTCGGGCTCGGCTGAAGCTACGCCAGGAATTAGCTTTTAAAGGCTGCCTGAAATGTGGTTCGGAGCCAAAAAATCTATAGAGCCAGTGCATTCGTGACCTTGTTGAAAATGCTTACTGAGGAAAATCAAGGGGGTGGGATTTGTTTTTTTCTCTGTAAAAATTTTTTTAATCCATTTGGCCCTCCTGACTCCCATTCCTTTCCCTCTGGGCACATTCCCTCCCAGGCTGCCTGGCCCCGCCCCTGGCCCCGCCCCCAGCCCGCGGTGCCCCCCTCTTCCCCTGCCCACCCCTCCCCCATCACCCCTGCCTCAGGAATGAAAAATACCAGTGGGTAAAACTAAGGAGCCTGGGTAGAGCCCTGGAAATTAGGCCACAGCTGTCAGGCCAGGCAAGAGTCGTCGTCTCTGAGAATGGTACTGCCAGGAGCGAGCGCTCGGCCCCTCCCCCGTGAGGGTAGAACAGAGCCCTTCCCGCCCCCTCAGACCCTCCAGACCCTCCGGGATGGGGCTGCTACCTAAGTAGGGCCAGGCAATGCCTTTGTCATTAAGCAGACCTGTCCCGGAAACCTGTCCCAGTACCCGTCCCAGAGCTAGTCCCTGCCCGCCTGGGGATAATGACAGAGGCAGTGCTGTAGCAGCCTGTGCGGTGATGCTCCAGGGAGCGGAGGGACTGGGGGGAGTGCCCAGCCCCGGTGAAGGGGTCCAGGAAAGTTTCTGGAAAGAGATGCTCTCTAAGCGGAGCCATGAAAGATAAGGAGGAATTGAATGGGGATGGGAGGACAAGGTGTTTCTGATGCAACAGTCTACTCAGAACCCCAGAGCCCAGTGCCCAGCACCCCAGGGAACTGGGAATGTGGCTGCAGCCAAGTCCCTGGCTGCCTCACAAACAGCCCTGGGGAACCCTGTGAGCCACTGACGGGCCCGTGAAGGCTCAAGGTTTTTTCCCACCTTGGGTGGGTGTACAAGTTCCTAGGAGGAGAAACTGCCGACCTGTGGTCCCCTTGGCACCTTCAGGGTCGTGCTGACAAGGGAGGACTGTGAGTCTGCGAGGCAGCGCCTGAGGTGGCGGGGCCCCAGAGCTCAGTGCACTGCTGTCCCCCAGAACCTCCAGTGGACAGAGGGAAGCGGGATCCGGGGCTCACAGGGCGGGGTGTGGGGCTCTCACTTATTGACTGTGACGGCTGTGGTCTTCTCCCCCCACCATTAGCCCCAGGAAACACCAAAGGTTCGTTAAGGAGTGGCTTAGGAAGCTGGCTAGACGAGGGATCTGGCCGCTGCATCATTCTAGGGGGTTTAGTGCTGATGGGACCAGCAGTTTGAGCAGATGATCTGGACTGTTTAAAACCTTCTCAACACGCAGACATCCTTGTCCTGACTTGTTTGGCTTTTCAGGGGATGCTGCTTTCAGCCAGTTCATTCCAGGTGCCTGTAAATTCAGCCTTATCTGTTCATTCCATTTCTCCAGGGAAAACAGCTTTTCCTTCCTCTCATGAGCTGAGCCCCTCCCTTCTGACCAGCCCAAGCCCCTTTCCTGAAGGAGACACCCCTGCGCCCCCACCCCCACCTCTGTCGTAAGCCCCCAGCCCTAACAGTTGGCCAGTCCTGGAGTTACCTCACTTCCTTCCTGCATTTGAAGCCTGAACGGCTGCCCCAGTCCAGTCCCCCTGCGTCCCCCCGCCGCCGCCCAGTAGCATAGTAATTGGTTTCTCAGATCTTCAACTGCGTACCCCATCTGTGAGGATTTCCTGGTCCCCTGACCCTCCTCCATAGGAAGACGCGGGGACCCCAAGGGGAGGGGCCGCGGAGAAGAGGCTGCTGCCTCAGTTCTCCGCCCCCTGCAGCGCGTCTGCTCCCACTGAAGTAGCCACCACAGCACCACGTTCCGCCCCTCGCCCCAGCCCCGCAGCCCGAGGTCACACTCCCCCCAGGATGGGGCTCAGGGCCTGGCGTGACAGAGCAGCTGCCCAGTGAGATCTGTCTCCAGCTCAGCTCCCAAGATGAGTATCTGTAATTATAGCTCTTGGAAGGTCACAGCTTTCATTTCATTTTTGCGGTGTTTGGAAAAAAGTTTCAAGCCTCTCTTAACATGTTCAGTCTTCCCAAGCCAGCTAACGGGTTTCTAGGAGAGAAAAGACAGCCATGAAAGATATGCCCACAGGCCAAGCTCGGTGGCAGGAGGTGGGGGGGCGGCCAGAAAGGAAGGCAGGAAGGATAGATCCGGACAGGCACGAGTGCCTGCGGGGGCGGGGAGGGCAGAGGGTGGCACCGAGCTCCGGCGCCCTTTCACCCACACTCGTGCTGCCTCTCAAGGGCCCAGAGCCCTGACTCAGCCTCCCCAAGGAGGACATCTGCCCGCCCGAGATGTCATCATCTGAGTCATGCTGCGATCGTCCCCACCTGCTGACTCCCGAGTCCATCCGTCTTCCTCAGCCTTGACCTGGCTCTGTCCTTCCCCCCAGGAAAGGGCATCTGGAAAGGCAGCCCCGAGACCCTCTGTACTTAACGTTGTAGAAGGTGGTGGCAGGAGGCAAAGTGATTTAAATAGCCCAGAAGGGTGGCGTGCCGTGCAGAGCCGTGGTTTTCCGTAGATTCTCAGATCTCACCCTGGGTGGCTGCAGCGCACCGGTGACACCCTGGCCGTTGGTGTGAGGCAGCTTTCATGCGTTGGTTAAAGACGGGCTTTCTCTCCATTGATAAGACTTCCCTCTTCTCCTCAATTCTATTTCAGGAGAAAGCGTCCTCCGGAGTAGGCACTCCTGCCTCCGAGTGGAGCCAGGCCTCTCCTCCTGCTCGTACTATGCTAATCACTCCTTGCAAACAGGCAGACTTTGTAGGAGGTTTGCCTGGTTTTAGATGAAACCTACGCCTTTGAAGCAAAGAGCCACAGTAGCTAAAAATAGCATTTCCCGGCTGTTGATCCTCTCATTTGTAAAATGCAAGTTTTCATTGTTAAATCTGCAAATCTGCAGCAGCAGCCGCCACCCGCCACCCGGAGAGGGAAGCTCTGCCATCCCCTAGGGAGGTGCCACCTTCCCTGAGCCCTGCCTCCCGCTCTGCTTCTGAGATCTCCATGAGTCCAGGGTCATCCCAAAATGTAGAGGATTCTAAATATACATATTTTTTTAAAAACCTTTTTTATTGTTTTGGGAAAACAAAGGATGCAGAAGAATATAGCATAAAATGGAAAAGATCCGGAGCCACCACTTCCTCCCCCAGAAGCAGCCTCTGTTGGCAGCGTCATGAACACACTTCCAAAACTTCGTCTTTGCAGTTATAACTGCGCAGCTCCGCTGGGTGCGGGCTGCGCTCGTGGTTTTCCTGCAGAGGATCCTAGACTCAGAATTGTTCTTGCCTTGTTTTCACTCCTTCACCCGTCACTCAACAGAGGGCACCTCCCTCGGGATCTCGAACGTGTGGACACCACAGTCTAAACTCCAGGCCAACACAGAGTGGGTCAGGGTCACTCTCCCTTATCAAGGCCGCCACATCTGTCACCATTTCTCTGTATGGTGGCCTGGTCTCTGCTTGATGCTGGGGGGGAGGGCAGGATGGCTGTCCCCCAGGAGGCCCCTCTCCTGCCACAGCTCTGCTGGGGGGAGGGGGTTCATCTGTAAAGGAGACCTGGGATTCCTCAGATGCCTGCAGAGCACTTTCCCCAGAAGAACTTCCACAGACGCCTCGCTTCTGGGGCCCTTTCTCATTCTCATGCATTTAATGCAGTGAAGATTTTCTGGGCTGGAAAGTGCATTTCGTGCATCTTAAAATTCCCTGAAAATGACTGACCACAAGAGGAATTTTCCCATCTCCTGGCAAGGGGCAGAAGAGGGTACGAATAAGAGAAATTCCCTTCCATTTGGCCGCGAAGGACC
>NW_011889180.1:386403-388636 GCF_000151845.1 Pteropus vampyrus | reverse complement strand
GGGGGGAGGGCAGGATGGCTGTCCCCCAGGAGGCCCCTCTCCTGCCACAGCTCTGCTGGGGGGAGGGGGTTCATCTGTAAAGGAGACCTGGGATTCCTCAGATGCCTGCAGAGCACTTTCCCCAGAAGAACTTCCACAGACGCCTCGCTTCTGGGGCCCTTTCTCATTCTCATGCATTTAATGCAGTGAAGATTTTCTGGGCTGGAAAGTGCATTTCGTGCATCTTAAAATTCCCTGAAAATGACTGACCACAAGAGGAATTTTCCCATCTCCTGGCAAGGGGCAGAAGAGGGTACGAATAAGAGAAATTCCCTTCCATTTGGCCGCGAAGGACCGAAGGGGTCCCCTCCATGCCGGCTTCGCCCCGTCACTCCCATAGCCCCTCCACCCTCCCCCCTCTGACCTCTACCCTCTTCCAGGAGACTCCGCAGTGAGGCTGCTCTGATACTCGCCCTGACCAGAAGTGGGTATTAGTGTTTCAGTTCCCATTCTGTTTTCTGATGTTTATCTCAGTGTCCTTAAGTGGGCACTTATAAAGAGCTACAGAAAACAACGTCAGTTCACAAGATTTCATGAAACCTCCAGACTAAAGATTTGAAGGCCAGAAAAGCACGGACTGGCCCAGCTCCCTAATCAGAGGCAGTTCTCTGCTGTGGAAACCAAAAATGTAGCCAGAACAGCAAGAGTAGCATAAGCCAGAGGCAGTGGCTAGCAAGCTGGGCTTCCTCCCCCAGGGCATCCGAGGCTGGGAAGACAAGCCCAGGCTCGGGGCCTGAGGAGCTACAGTGGTGGTGAGGTGAGGTGGCAGCGAAGGGTCCTCTGTAGGGACAGGTCTGGCCTGAGAATTCATCCCCTTTTCCCTCCACGGAACAGAGCAAGTTGAGGCTGCACACGGTGGGCCTGGCCCCCGTGAGGTGGAGGCCAGCGGGGAAATCGCGGAAAGCCAGGCAGAAACTCTGGGGGAAGCAGGACCTGGGCTCTGGGGAGGCGAATGGATGGTCTGTGGTGGCGAGAGGGAGGCAGCCGGGGCCTTAGCGCCCAGAGCTCCGAGGCTGCGCTAGGCGTTGTAGTTGCGCATCCTTTGCGACGGCTGCTAAAATCGCCCCGTTTCCACGTGGAGAGTGGCCTGGACAGGCTGGTGGCAGTAGCAGTTTGGGGGCAGTGGTTCTCAGTCCTGGCTGTGGGGTCTGTTAAGAGTATAAATCGCCAACTTCCCGCAGAGGTCCTGAGCGGGGTCCTGGTGTCCCCAGCATACAACCAAGTTCAGGAGTCTCTTGGGGAGGGGCTGTTCCTGGCTTGGGGGACCCTCCTGAACCCGGAGGGTAATTGTGTGACCTTTTGGATGGGTGAGGACACTTTTGGGACAAGGGGTGGTGGCTCCTCACTGAGTTGTGGAGCTGAAGTCGTGTTTATGGGACCCAGGGGCAGAGCACTGAGACTGCCACGGGAAGGCAAAGTGGCAGCCCCTGGTTGGAACCCGTCAGGGCACAGTAGCCCCCTTAGGGGAGTGTCCCACAGGAACGTGGGGTGGAAGTGCGATCACCACAACCATGAAGAAAGCCCCTTTGGGTGAGGAGTTCGGAGAGGGAGGCGTGCGGGCCTCAGCGCAGCGACCGCGTGAGCACCGCACTGCGGCGCCCAGGTCGGCGTGTGGCCTTACGGTTAGCAGGGCGGAGGTGGGGACCTGCGAGGCCTCGACAGCTGCGCTCGGTGCTGACTAAGGTGGGAGATGCTCACCGTCTGTGAATGTTTGTGGTCGGACAAGCAGCAGCGAGGAGTGATCCCGTGGCCTGGATCAAAGGCCTCGTTGGGAATAATGGGATGAAGTAACGGGAAACGTGAACAGAGCAGCTTAGTAACAGGAAGGCTGCTGGGGACGGGCCGTCCCCAAGCTGCTCCCGGGTACGAGGCATCAGCCCAGGCCGGGCTCCCTCGGCATCTGGCACTTTTGTCACTTGCCTGCCTTATTTCTCAGCTCACCCCAGTAGTTTCAATGGGGGTGCATTTCCCTTTCCTGTCCCAAGACTCTTGATCTCAAGGGACCCTGCCTGATGTCACATGCCATGGGGTGAAGGAATGTCTCTTCCCTGGACATTTAAGTTGCAGGGAATTGGAGCCCTCAGTTAGGTGGCAAGAGGGGCAAAGCCAGGGAGGAGAGGTCTGTGTACCTGTTGTGTGGCCTTGGACCGGTCCTTGGCTTCAGTTTTTTTCTCTGTCCCATGAGTGCACGGTC
>NW_011889180.1:367463-386353 GCF_000151845.1 Pteropus vampyrus | reverse complement strand
GAGGACACTTTTGGGACAAGGGGTGGTGGCTCCTCACTGAGTTGTGGAGCTGAAGTCGTGTTTATGGGACCCAGGGGCAGAGCACTGAGACTGCCACGGGAAGGCAAAGTGGCAGCCCCTGGTTGGAACCCGTCAGGGCACAGTAGCCCCCTTAGGGGAGTGTCCCACAGGAACGTGGGGTGGAAGTGCGATCACCACAACCATGAAGAAAGCCCCTTTGGGTGAGGAGTTCGGAGAGGGAGGCGTGCGGGCCTCAGCGCAGCGACCGCGTGAGCACCGCACTGCGGCGCCCAGGTCGGCGTGTGGCCTTACGGTTAGCAGGGCGGAGGTGGGGACCTGCGAGGCCTCGACAGCTGCGCTCGGTGCTGACTAAGGTGGGAGATGCTCACCGTCTGTGAATGTTTGTGGTCGGACAAGCAGCAGCGAGGAGTGATCCCGTGGCCTGGATCAAAGGCCTCGTTGGGAATAATGGGATGAAGTAACGGGAAACGTGAACAGAGCAGCTTAGTAACAGGAAGGCTGCTGGGGACGGGCCGTCCCCAAGCTGCTCCCGGGTACGAGGCATCAGCCCAGGCCGGGCTCCCTCGGCATCTGGCACTTTTGTCACTTGCCTGCCTTATTTCTCAGCTCACCCCAGTAGTTTCAATGGGGGTGCATTTCCCTTTCCTGTCCCAAGACTCTTGATCTCAAGGGACCCTGCCTGATGTCACATGCCATGGGGTGAAGGAATGTCTCTTCCCTGGACATTTAAGTTGCAGGGAATTGGAGCCCTCAGTTAGGTGGCAAGAGGGGCAAAGCCAGGGAGGAGAGGTCTGTGTACCTGTTGTGTGGCCTTGGACCGGTCCTTGGCTTCAGTTTTTTTCTCTGTCCCATGAGTGCACGGTCTGTGAGGGCCTCTGTGAGCCTGGCTGACATTGGCAGGAGCGTGGCTGGACGGGCAGGTCTGGGGCCAGCAAACGGTCTGCATGCTGCTGGCATGTGGGCCCCAAGGCAGCGTGTAGCCTCTTCACAGGCAAGACCGCCACATCAGGGAGACTGCGTGCGTCCTCGGGGGGGACCCCACTCGGGAGGGTGGGCGCACAGAGGGCACGGGTGGGAAGAAAGGGTCCATCGTGGTTCTCTCTGTCAACCCGGGAGACTCGGGGTGCAGGGCTCACGGCCTGGATTCAGAGGACCAGCAGTGGAATTAAAACCCTCCCCCCAGCCCTACCTGCCCCAGTACCCGGACTTAAGAGCTGCAGCTCCTCTCAGAGGCTTCTGGGAACCTGCTGTTGGAGTTACCCACGTAGATTCCCCACTCCCTGACCCCCGGGTCTAAATTTGGGGCTTGGCCGCAGAGCCGTGGGCACTGTTCCCAGAGTCTGCCTCCTGCCTGATCCTTGGTGACAAACCATCGCCCCAACAGGGCAGAGCTGAGTGTAGGCACAGACCAGCACTGTCCCGGCCAGGTGTGGTCAGTGCCTCCCAGCCACAGAGGTCGCCCCAGGAAGAGGATGAGGTAGAAGGAGCTGGTTTGCAGATAAGCTACCCCAGAGCCACAGGAAGGTTCTAGAGAAACTTGGGCTCTGGTCCATTAGAAGGTCCAGTGATATGTTGCCAGGGTGCCCCAAATTATCTGCCTCGCAGAAAAAGCAACATCTGAGCCTTCCGCCACCTGGGCCTGGAAGCCTTTGAGCTGGGTACATGGTGAGGCAGCGGCTGCGAGCTTGGGTGCCGGGCCAGGCTGACCAGACGGACCTTGGCAGGGCTCTAATCTGCTTCGCTCTCATTCTCTGTTAAAAGGGGACCTGTTCCATGTTGAAAGGATTTAAGATTCGTGACGCGCTCACAAATGTCTGCTGCGTGTGGCCATTATTGGGAAGGAAATGGTGATCCCTGTGACAGGAGGAGGCGGGGGCCTGAGCCCCTCTCAGGGCCTTGGCACGGCTGTCTGTTTCCTGGAGGTGATTGTCATGAAGAAATAGGATTTCCTTTAGTGACCCATCCCTTTGTCTTCATTAGCGCTGAATATTCAAAAGATGACACACTCAGAAGCCATGGGCTTCTCTACCAGGGGTTCGAGGCTTGGGGAGATGGCCTCCCCTGCCACACTCACACTGCGTCCCCCGCTGTCTTCCCACCCCAGCCCGGTCCTCCCAACACTGCCTTTTCCTCCAGAGCCTAGCACACCACAGCCAAGTGTCCAGGGTCCTCTCTGCTTGTCTCCTGGTGTCCCCATTCCCTCCAGCATGGCGGCCGTGCCTCTGCTATCTGACCTGCATCCATCCATATTCTAGGACATCTCCATGTGGGCCAGAAGGTACAGCCTCTTTCCTGAGACACATACCTCGACCTTGTCTATAAATCAGACACCTGCCGAATCCCCTCAGAGACCCCTCCTTTCACATTCTGCAAGTGCTGCAGCCAGAACCAGACGTCCGCAGAAACCCCATGCATGGTTCACAGCCACCTGGCTCCGTGGGCCGCTGAGCATGCAGTTCCACATGAGAGCTGAATTTCAGCACCCAAGTGGTCTAGGCCACCTTGCCCCTCCTGGCAATTACTTTTCTGTTCCACGAACATTCTTCTCCCTGTTGCCCACAGAGGCCCGACCCTGGGCCAGGCCCGATGAGGTTTCCAGCACATCCTGCCTTGTTTGGGGAGCCCAAGTCGAGAAAGGAGACACACGCACATGAGTGTCAGGAGCTGGAGCTCAGGAGTGGGGAGGGCCGTGCGGAGCTTGGGGATGCAGGTCATGGGGAACTTAGCAGCAGGGGTGAAGGGCCCTCCCAGGGGTCAGGACAGGGACAGCTTGAGCAAAGGCCGGCAGGGGACTAGAAAGGTGCCTTTGAATGGACAATGGGGGATGAGCTTAGCCAGGTTGCTAAGAGCACATGGAATTCGAGGCCAACTAGGTCAGCTGGGCCATGCACAGAAGATGGCTTCTGTCCCGGGGAACAGGCAGAGCCCCTTATGTGGCAGGAAGGGCCACCTGACCACCTGGGCAGTGGAGGAAGTGGGTCACCTCTCATGGCTCTGCCCCACTCTCACTTTGGTCCCCAGAGCAAACCCCGAACCCGGAGAGAGGGCCCGGCTTGGCCCAGGGGACCGCAGCCCCAGCTACCTCCATGAGACCCTTTGGTTTTCTTGGCCACTCCCGCCCAAGTAAGGCCTTCCCTGGAGGTCTCCAGATGAGCCCAGCACAGGTATCTGTGGCTGCCAAAGTCTGGCCATGCCACTCTTGAACAGAGGGACAGAGAGCTACATGGACAAAAGACCCCTTTCTTCTTCTGTCTCATCCCCATTATGCTGTGCCCCTCCCTCCAAGCAAGACCCAGCAGAACAAGTCTTCGTGCCTCGTCCTCCCACCCCCGTACCCCACCCCCAAGAAACTTTTAAGTCTATCAGACACATCAACTGCATTAAACATGATGAATTTTTAAGGCATGAGTTGGCAGGGTTACCATGGCTGCCTCTGCCCTGAGGGGCACACTGCCGAGGATTGATTGAAATAAATAAAACAGATTTACAGTTTTCATACTTGGGAAGCAGAGAGCTGGAAGGGAAGAGGAGCGAGGGGGAGGGTGGGAGGAGGATCCGGTGAAACCCAGAGCTTTCTGAACTTCAGATGGGAGGGCACTCCCTCCTCCCCCACCCTAATGTTACACTGACCCGAAAGCTGCCTTCTCTTTAAATTCCTAAAGGATCCCAGCTGTCAGGCAGGGACAAGGCCAGGAGGGTCCTTTTCCCGTGGGAATGGCTCTGGGCCCTTGTATTTTTTGTACTTGACATCAGGCCGCACTTAGAGCCATGAGCTATGAGACTATATGCATCTCTCAGGGAGGCCTGTGTCCCGTTGGCCACTGAGAGGACCTGGGCATCAGCTAGTAGCCAAAGGAGAGACGAGTGGGGCCTGGCTGTCCATGCATAGTGTCGGCCTGGTCAGGACACAAGCAGCAGGCAGCTGGGGATGGATGGGGAAGGCAGCCAGGCTAGAGGGAGAGGAGGAGGGCTCCGAGCGGGAACAGCTCAGGAGAGGCAGCAGGCGATTCGGCCCTGCCCTCAGGAATGCCTGGACGAGAGGTGCCTGAAGCTCGTCGCCCACCTTCCGGTCAGCCCAGCCCTGAGCCCAGCTTGTAGAGGGTCATGGACCGTGCCTCGCCCTGAGCTCTCACGGACAGCATCCAGGCGCAGCCTCTGAGGAGGAGCTCGAACCAGGACTCCGTGTCCTGTCATCCCTCAGAGCCCCCGCTTAGCAACGTTCTCTGCAGCAGAGCTGGCCGTGGCCAGCTGGAGAGCACAGCAGACCGCCCACCTCATCCTTCACCCCAGTCCACACCACCCACCGAAGAGCTGAGCTCGCAGGCCCCGTGAGGCCGGAGAGCTGGACCTGCCTGGTGGGAGCTGGGAGGTGCCAGGTGTCCTGACTCTGGGGGCGTAGGAGGAAAGGCATGAAGGGCCAGGTGGGGGCGTCTGTAACTGTCTAGGGCAGTTCTAGGAGATGACACAGACCTTCCTGTGTCGGGGAAGCCATTCGTCAGGCCCAGCACAACAGGAGGCGCCATGCGAAATCACCCACATGCCTGCCTCTCAAGCGGTGCTAACGTGGTGCGATTCCCGGGGATCCGGACGGGCCCCTTGATCACACGGGGGGCGGCATTAAATAAAGAGCTGGGTGCACCCGCTCACCCTGGAGTTTGACAGCCGAGACATCCTGAATTCTCTGCTCCTCACAGGACAGTCAGTGCCGAGAGGAGGGTGCGCGTCGAAGCAGGACTGGCCCGCGTCAGTAGCAGCCGGGGAGATTGGGGTGGGAGGTGGGCTCCCCCCGCCTCTACGCTCTTCTCTCAACATTGGCATCTCTTGCCACTCAAGTAGGTTGAGGTCGAGTCTCTCCCCACCAGGCCAGCTGTTTCTGTGCCCCGTGCTGGGGGCTGCCTCTTGGTGTGGTCAGATTAATGCTTGGGACAGTCAGGAAGGGGACAGACCTGGGAGGAAATGATCATGCCAGCCTCCCCTTCCCTTAACTTCTCTGTAGGCACCATGTCCCCTTTCCACGTCCCTGTTCAGTGACTGTGGGCCGACTCGCCAGTGGGGCTCTGAGGGCCAGATGGGTCGCATTCCTGGGCCCTCCGAGCTGAGCAGCTCTCATCTCAGGCATCCCTGTCCTGAGTCAGAGTATCATCTGCTGCTGCCTTTTGTCTCTTAAAAAGGCCAGGCCCAAGGAAGGAGTGGGGAGGAGAGAGGAGGGCAGCAGCTCGCTTCCCCAGCCCACCCTCAGCTCTGGGCTCGGTGTCAGAACAGGCAGGGGTGTCAGCATGCCCTTACTTGGTAATGGAGCCAGAGGAGAGCCCCAGAAGGCCAGCGCAAGCATCTTGCAAGTGGCCCAGGGACCTGGGAAGGGTCGGCTGACAGTGAAGGCAGGGAGGCTGTTTCTGTCCATGGTAACTTTGCTGGTCCTGTTTTGGGAGGGTGCAGGGAAGTGGGGTCCTAGAAAGGAATTTTAGGTCTTCCCCAGAGCCTCGTGGCAAAGTCCGGAATCCCCAGAGCACACACCCAGGGAACCAGAATACTTCTTCCCCAAGAAGGGCACCCACGCTCAGGCTCTGGAGCCTACCCCTCGGTGGGGCCCCTGCTCTTGCAGCTGGGACTGGCTCCTTCTGCTGGGGGCTCCCAGCTCTCCCCCATCCTTTGCCCCCACCTCTGTGCCAGGCCATGCCCTTCCCCCAGGCCCTTGGGTTGTATCGATCCCAAAAGGAACTGCTCACACTCCCTTTTCGCCACCCGCTACCAAGACTGTGTTCTCAATGCTGAGCCCTGGCCTCCCCGCCCTGCCCGGGCCCCCAGGGTGGACTCCTGCAGGAGCAGGGGCTGGCCAGGGAGGGAGAGGCAGCCCCCACCTTATACCATCGGACAGCAGTGTCCAGCAGCACCTCTCCTGTCTGCCCACAGCCTGCATGGGGGCCCAAAGCCACTGGGCACGTGTTGTCCTCCAAGCTTGGCTCTGCCTGAGTTAGTAGCCTGTCCAGGTCCCTGGAAGAGAAGCAGCATGTGGCCCCTCTCCCACACCCAGGACAGGGTGAAAACCTGGCGGAGACCAGCCTCTGCCCAGGCCTTTCTACCAGGAGATGGGCAGCAGCCGTTGCCTCATGGGCAGGCCTTCTCCTGCCCAGTCTGGCCTCAGGGCGTGACTGGCCAGTCTGGAGCCAGTCGACACCTTCTTCCTTCCACCCACTCTGGCCCACATATCACCTAAAGCAGGGGCTGTGGGTGGGGACTCAGGAGAGCACTGTCCACCATGGCGCAGCACTGAGGCTGGTGGCCATTCGAAGCTGGAGTCTGGGGCACAGTGGCTGCTTGGCCAGAGTTATCGTTTGAAGCGGGCAGTGACACGAAGCTCACATCGGCTTGGCAAGTGTGGCATGGCTTCTTCAAGGCAGGCTCTGCTGCAGAGTGCCTTCCCCTGGCCCCGGTGTGGCCTTGGCCTTTCGAGGCCACTCCAAAGAAGGCAGCGTCATCGCAATCCAGTAGGGAAAGTAGCAGTCCTTCTCTTGGGTCCTGGGGGCTTCAGAGCAGGCTGAAGACAGCTTACTCCTCTGAGAGCCTCTTGTGTGTGACAGACCAAAGAGAACGGTCTCCCCTACCCGCTCCTTCCCCACCCCACCCCCTCCCCCGCATGAACCCGGGCCTGTAGTAAGGGAACAGCTGTCCCGGCCAGCAGCAGGAGGCTCGAGAGGAAGGCAGAGCCCCATCCCCGCGGTCTCCGGCCTGAACGTGGAGGGCTCGGGGCACACGCACGGACTCCTGCCCAACTCCTGCCCGAAGGTGGATGTGCCCTGCCAGACGCCATCCAGATTCCCTCCTGCCCCACCTCTCTGCTCTGTCCCTAAGCATCTTCCAAGCCATTGTCTCATGATGAATAGTGCTTTAATATGGGTATTAAAAATACGGACAAATGTTTAATGCTTGCAAGCTGTGTTCCATTGTGGATGCTCTACTTGAGAGCCAGGCAGGCAGCTCAAGCCAGGCTGAGCCTCGACAGAGAAGTGATGACGCAGCAGCCCTGCTTGGCAGCAGCCATCTGCCAGCCCCACCAGGCGGGGACAGCCCCCAGTGCCCGCTTATGGTGGGCACTGAGCAGGCAGAGCAGTGCAGAGGGCTCAGGTTCTGGAAGTCAACTCTTCTGGGTCTGGATCTTCCCTTCCTTGTGCCCTGGTTGGTGGTGTGACTGGTGGCAGAGTCCCCTGCGTGGGGGTAATAGTACCCCCTGACCAGGGTTGTGTGAGGACCTGGCAGAGGGTCTCCCAGGCCTCCCTGGGCAGGGCAGCCAGGCCCTGAGTGATAAGGATGAAGATGAAACCTCACTGCAGCTGTTCTCTGCAGACCGGGGCGTGCGTAGCGTGCAGGGACTCGCCCGGGCTACAGAGGGGTATGCTGGAGCGGGGCCTAAGAATGTCTCCGGGCCTGTCCATGAAACCTTTGATGGACAGGCACATAGCTCTGCCGCTCAGTAACACTCGACAGTAGTTACCGAGCAGCTGCTGCACGCCAAGCCCGCTCCTTGGTATGAGGGACACAAGGGTCACAGACAAGGCCTTGCCCTTTGCAGCTCACGTTCTAGTGGGAGAGACAACCGTGGACCTAGTAAACGATTCCATCAGCCTGATACCTGGGGTAGTGAGGACCGCCCAGAAAGAACCATGACTTTCCTTGGGGAGGAGAGTGTGCATTGGACGGAGGCCTCTCCCAGGACTCGAGGTAGCAGCTGAGACCTCTGTGGCTGGAAGGAGCCCACCACGTGCCAGTCCCTAAGCAGAAAGCAGAGTCAGGAACAAGAAAAGGACAAGAGGCCAGCACATCACGAGTAAACGGGGAGTTGGAAGAGCTGAGGTCGGAGAGGAATTGACCAGAGAGTGTAGGATCCTGGAGCCATGATGAGGAGCTGGGTTTTATTCAGATCCAGTGGAAAGCCACCGGGGAGTGCCACGCTCTGATTAGCACTTGAGGAGTGTCCCAGTTGGTGCGTGGAAGGTGGATTCTGGGGTGAGAGAAGAGGCAGGGAGACTGATGAGAAGCTGACCTGGAGTTGACGAGGCAAGAGATGGCAGAGGGCCCAGGACGGGGGGCCCTGAGACAGGGCCAGGAGGAAGCAGGATGTGCCCGAAGGCAGAGACCCCCCGACTTGCAGTGGACCGGACACAGGGGATCAAGGACGACCCCCTGGTTTAGGCTGGAACAGCCGGGTGGGCAGTGATGCCAGTTCCCGAGACGGAGAAAGCCGGGGGCCCAAGTCTAGGGTGAAAGCAAAGTTGTGAGGTGCGCCCTGCCACGTCTGAAATGCCTGTCAGGCAGCCGTGCAGCTGTCCCATCCAGAGCTCAGTGCGGGCCCCAAAGGCGCACATGGGAGCCACTGATTTACAGACAGTTTTGAAAATACTCGTGGGACCAGATGCGACCACAAAGAGACGCAGACTAGAGAGCGAGCAGGAGCGGCCACAGCACTGGAGCAGGAGCAGTTGGCGAGGAGAGCGTGGTGTCACTAGTGGCAAGAGGAGCATTTGCAGAAAACCGCCGTCCGTGACCACCTGCGACAGTCGGTGCTCCCGGGTTCTTAGGGACTCCCAGAGGCCTTGGAGCCCTCCTCCGCACGGGCCCCCACCTCGCCTGTCCCTCCACACCCTCCCCAGCCTTCCCCACGTGACAGCGCCGCCCCTGCCTCCGCCGCTGCAGGTCCCCACCTGCCTGTGGTCCCTGGAGGTGCTGCCTGGCAGCAGCCTCAGCTGTTAGCCTCTGTCATGGAGACGGCAGCAGCTGCAGGCGACGGGCACTTGTGACCATTTGTTAGCATGCTTTCCTTCCTCCCCAGCCCGCTCTTCTGGAACATTTCTCTCCCACAGCCCTGGAGACGGGGCTCATCTAGGGGCGGGAGGACCGGGAGGGGACAGGAAGTGCTATCTGCTCTCCGCCAAAGGACCAGGCTTCCTCTTGTGAGCTGGCTATCATCCCCACCCGTGGTGTCAACGGGGTGCCCGACCAGGGGTCCCATTTGCCATATACTGTGCACCCCACACAAGTTGTTGCTAGTCTGGGCCGCAGCCCTCTGAGCAGCCCCTGTCATACAGGTAGCGATTGCCCCCATTTGGGAGGTGAAGACATTGTTGCATAGACTTTGGGTCACCAGGCTCTAGAGCCTTTGTCTGCCACCCCCTCCCCGCCACCTACCCAAACCAGGCGATAGCAGAGCCCTGGCGGCCACCTCTCCCCGCACACCTCATCCCTTCAACTGCCTTGTTTCGATTTCTCCAGCCGTCTCTTGCCTGAGTCTGCTGGTTCTGGCTGGGCCTAGGCTGGAGCCAGCCTGCCCTCTGTTTGTGCTTCGTGGTTTGGCCTCCCTGCTACCAGATGCTCTGGGGTTTATCCGGGCCTGGGGTGGTGAAGGATCTTCTCCAGCCTGGCCCCAAGGCACGGTGGATAATCAGAGGGAAGCAGGAAACCAGTCCCTGGTAATGCTGAGTTTACTGAGTTCAGTGACCTGGAATGGACGTGTTTCAGGCATCTTGGCTCCAAATATGGCTCATGTCATTACTCAGCACACAAGACCTTAGACCTCAGACCCTTGTCCCCACCAGCCCCAGGCCAAGTCTGTGGTGCTTCCTCTGAGCAGAGAGTAGGAATTCAGGCAGACGAATGGGAGACGGGGCACTGTGCTGGCACCAGCACCCGCAGTCAGGAGAGCTCTTGGGCCACCCCATCCTCCTCACTAGCCACTTGCCCACTCAAGTGCAGCTCCTCCCTGCATCTTTCTCCGTTGGCAGGAACCTTGGGGAGCCCGGACTCCCAACAGGGGATCCTGCTCATCCCCTCAAGGCCAGGCCTTTGGGGGACCAGAGGCAAACTCAGGTCAATGGGCTTCCTCTAGCCTGTCCTTGAGACCCACCTGTTAACTGTTTACGTCACCTTGCCCCAGAGACCCTGGAAAAACTGTTTTTCTTCATTCCTTGTGTTCCCTGTTTTCATTTTTATAAAATAGGGACTCCTTTCCACCAAGCCCTACTAACCCCCCGCCCCCACCCCCTGCAAGACTCTCAGTAGAGCAGAGACAGTGGAAAGGAGAAGTGGCCCTGACTAATCTGTGGCCTCGGTCAAGTCACTTTGCCTCCCAGCGCCAGCACTTCATCTGAACAGCAAAGCTAAGGCTCAGGGTTATCTGAAGGTTCATTCATCCCACAAATGCCTCCTGAGCCCCCGCTACCTGCCGGCACCACTCCAGACTGGGATGAGGGTGCGGCCATGAACAGCCAAACAAGTTCCTGACTCCAGAGGGCTCTTGTGACCAGCTGTGTAGAATTTGTCAAATGAAGATGAGGTCTCTCCGGAAAAGTAAAGCCAGGGAGGGGGCGAGGAGCGCCATGGCGTATGAGAGATTGGGAAGGTAGCTCAGGGTCTTGTGACCGGTGACTGTCCGCAGCCAGAGGCCCGGCTGCTTCTCTCAGAACTCTGCTTCTTGGCCCGGGGAAGAGTTGGGGGATAAATAAAGTCTACAGGGCTCTGCAGTTGTTGGGCCACAGACAGTTGTTTGGGGAGGCATGAAGCCAGGCCCACCATGGGCAGCACCCCAATGTCCCCTGACAGGCCTCAGAGCTGAGAATCCCACACCAGGCCCAGGAAAAAGCAGGTATGCTCGGGATGCTGAAAGGTCAGGGAGAAGAGTCCTAAGGTGAGGCCCAGAGGCTTCTGTAACTTTTGCTTTGCCTGCTTTCCAGGCAGCTCTGCCTACTGCTGAACGCAGAGAACATCTTTCACTCGATGGCAGACATCCTGCTCCGAGAGGAGGACCTCAAGTTCGCGTCGACCATGGTCCACACCCTCAACACCATCCTGCTCACCTCCACAGAGCTCTTCCAGCTGAGAAACCAGCTCAAGGACCTGAAGACTCTGGTACTAGTGCCCACGGGCTCTGGCCCGGGTTTAGTCCCACAGGCACATGGGCATCCGGCTGTTCACCCTCAGCCCCTGGAGGAGGTGGGATGAAATTGGAGATATCCCCGGTCCGGTGTAAACTACAGATGCCCTGAGGAGCTGCGTGTAAGCGCCAGCCGTGGGAGTGAGTTGCGGCTGGTTTCCTTGGAGCCAGCGTGCAGGGCTCTGCCCACAGAGGCTCTGTGCTCTAGGGTCCCCGCGCCCTCCCCGACCCGTTACAGGCTGTGGCTCCTCCACTCGCCGACCCCTCGCACGCAGAGTGGGTTCAGTGATGGGCCCCAACAGGGTTGTGCCCTCTATGCGATGCCACCCCGTCAGGGTCAGGCCTCCAGGAGGTCAAGGGTCACGGCTCTCCCCGCCCTCTTCCTTGGCCCCTCTCCCACAGCTAGACACATCTGTCTCACGTGCCCTGTTGGAAGGCAGGGTGTCACAGTACTGCGTGGCCCAGGCTTTGGGTGAGGACCGACCAAGGCTGGCCAGAGGACAGGGAGGTGCTTACCATCCTTCCGTCCTGCTCTGAGGGACATGCTTAAAGTCTCACTCAACCTGGGAAAGGGGGCTGAGCTGCGGAGGGCCTCCAAGAGTGGCACCATCCTGGATGTGCCAGCGGATCCAGGGGTTTTGTTCTCCAGCCTGGGCTGTGGCCACCACCCCCACACTCCCCTTCCCGGCTCAGACTCTGCCTCCGCCCCCTTACAGAGAGTCTCAAGGGCATCCAAGCCTGGGCTGAGGGCATCTAGGGCCAAGCATCCCGGAATGATCTAGGCCACACCCCTGCCTCTTTCCTGTGGTTCCTTTCAGACATTCGCAGAGGCCTTAAGAATTTTCCTCAGGGCAGGGGCTCCCCCGAATGTGGGCTCAGCTCCCAGGCTGGTTCCCAAGTGCAAGGTGGGCCACATAGGAGGGCGGGGCGCTGCAGGGAGAGCCTGGGGCCTGAGGAAACACCCTCCCCACCCGTACTGTGCCCTCCCCTCACCCCACTGTCGCACCCCTCCCAACCCCGCAGGGTCTTGCGGGGTACAATTACCGTTATTTGCCGAGGGCAGAAGTGCCAGCACACAGGACAGGCTCGTTCACGACCAGGCCCTGCCGCCACCACCACGTGGCTCTGTGGGACCGGGAGTAATGACAGGGTCTGAGGAGGAGCTGTCAGCGTTTCCTTTGTGACAGCTTGTTCCCAACTGGGCTGCCAAACAGCTCGGGTGCTGAGCTAGCTCCTGGCACTTTGGAAGGGCCCTGGGTCTTGGGATGTGGCCCTTCCCTCTCAGGTCCCCACATGGACCCCTGGCGGGGAAGAGCCGGTAGGGAGGACGGGATGGGTCTGTTAACTGCTCGTACCTCTCTCTCTTAGGAGAGCCAGAACCTGTTCTGCTGCCTGTACCGTTCTTGGTGCCACAACCCAGTCACCACGGTGTCCCTCTGCTTCCTCACCCAGAACTATCGGCACGCCTACGACCTCATCCAGAAGTTGTATCCTTCGCTCTCACTGCTCACTCTCATTCTGGCCTGGCGCTAGGGCCAGACGGGGACCCGGCGCTCCCTTCTCACCCATGTGGTGGGCCGACTCCCACGCTCTTGTCCCATCTCTACACTCTGCCTCCAGGTCTGATGAGACCAGGACCCATATGGGCAGGGGGAGGGGTGGATTTGCTGTCAGGTAGCAGACAGGGTTATCTGGGTCCTCGCTGAGGGAAACCCCTCCTGGAGAAACCTCATGAGTTGGAGAAGGGCTGAGAGGGCCCTCGAGGTGCGGGCACCCAGGGGAGCAGGCAGGGTGCACTCCGCTCACCGCACATTTAGCTGGACCCTGTGCTAGGTGGGCGGGAGAGGTGGTCTAGGAGCAGGGAAGGCCGTTGGACTGTCGCAGGCAGGTTTAAGTGAGGCCTGCGGGCCGGAGCTGAGGGTCGTCGGTATTGCTGGTGAGGGTATCAGAGATCTTCAGGGGCCACGGAGCCAGGGCCCAGCAGGTGCCTCCATGATCAGATTTTGTTTAAAACACTATAAAGCAAACCAGCCTCTTATGTGAATGCCTGGCATGTGGCCCTGGATTGGAGCGCTACTTAGGGTGCAAAACTGACCTCTTTCTCTGATGGGCCAGGAGCTGCAGGGGCCCTGCGGGGTCTCCCCTACGAGTCAGCCGTGGCCTCGCTTGGCTCCTTCACGCTGCCTGCTCTCCTTCCACAACCTAGATTTGCTCCTCTCGGCCACTAGTGTGACCCAGGGTCCACAGGCCACATACTGGCCACAGCTCGGACCGTGGCCCTGCTGACGGCTGTCCACTCAGGCAGGAGCAGGGACCTTTCCTGCCCAGCCCTCCCCCGCAGGCTGCAGGGCTGCGACGAGAGCCTTTCAGAGCCCAAAAGACAGAGGACAGAGCTCCCAGAGCAGAACAGGAGTGGGGACAGCTGTGCCGCTTTTCATTTAGAGGGACACAAAGGCACAGAGCAGAATAGACTAATGTCCTTCATAGGACGAATCCTGCTCAGCCAGAAGCAGGCTCTGTGCCCCGGAAGCCGGGCCCAGTGGGAGGAGGGTTCTGAGCCGCCGGGTCAGTGCCCTGGTCCCAGCTCTCCAGGTGCCCCCACCTCCAGCTGAGGAGCCTCACAAAGACAGGCTGTCATGGCCCAGTGGGCAGACTTTCCTTGACTGCCCACCCAGCGGGGACCTGGAGGTCACTGTGGATTTCCTTACAGAAGTGGACAAGCTGGTACAGCTGATCGAGTGCCCCATCTTCACATGTAAGGGCCCTGCCTCTGGCCTTCGGCCAGCCTGGAGTGAGGCAGAAGTGAAGCCACACTCAGAGGAGGGAGGGAGGGACGGAGGGAGAAATCAGTCACCCCAGGGATGCGCCAGAATGTCAAGAATGTAGGAGCAGGGACGACAGGGCCGAGGAGACCAGCCGAAGCAAGGCTGGGACATACGGATTCAGAACGCGGCTCCTGTCTGTGTTCCTCAAGGTGGGTCTCAGACACACCAGCAGTGACAGCAAAACCCACCTGAAGGTTAAAGCCATCCCTCCCCGGGGAGAACGGGAACAGTGCTGTCAGGGGACCCGGGGGGCAGCTATCTCAGAGCTGTCCCAGCTTCTCCAAGCTTGCCACCCTCCGCCCTGGCTCTCGGAAGCTGCTGGGACCCTTTGCCCCCCCCCCTCCCCCATAGGTGCTCCTGTGTGCCCAGGAGCCACACACTCATCTCTCTGCAAAACAGAGTTGGCGTTTTCTGGGAGCTGGTGGGTGAGAGCTGCCTGATTGTAACACCCAGGCTAAATGTGCAAAAGTGACAGCTGGCTGGGGCGGGCACGGCTCTTGGCGCCTCAACATACAACGCCTTCGCCCGGAGCAGGCAACTGAATGAAACTTGTGTGCTTACGGTGCGGTGGGGAGGCCAGGAGGCAGCTCTTCCTGGTGGTCCCCTTCCTGCCAGGCGAGCTGCCCAGCGCTCCCACTCTGCCAGCACCTCTGACCTGTCCAGGCTGAGCCCGTTGGTTTTCACCCCGAAGCCAAAAAGCAGATGCAGGGGCCGAGGACCCTTCCCTTGTGCCCATCCAAACAGCCAGGCACCACTCCGATAGATGCCCAGGAGACACAAGGGTGGAGGGAGCCCCTTTTCCCAGCAAAGTGCCCCAAACTAGTCCCCTGACTTGACATCTCCCTTCCCCAAGGTCCTCCCAGAGCATCCAGGCACAAGCTCCCCTGAGATCAGGTCCGTCCTGACCCGACAAAAGCCATGAGCATCTTCTCTCCAGGCCCAGGGCTTTGTTGGGGTGACAACGGCAGCACCCTGGTCCTGTCCAGTACCCATCCAAACCTGGTTTACCTCTAGACGCCACTGATGGCTGGCGTGGCCCCAGAGGCCCAGTTTCCTCAGAACCCAGAGGGGGAACTGGACTTGAAATAGGCCCACGCTTCTGCTGGAGTTGCTAGGCCTAGGGTCGACTGCTCAGGTTTCCACTGGTGGCTTCCACTACCTAGGGCAAGCAGAGGGCCTGCGGGAGACCCCCTGCTTCCTGGCTTACCCTGGCCGCGAGGCCTAGCTGCTCCATCCCCCAGCATCAGCACAGACCCTGCGCAGCTACTGCCGCTGGCTGGCATGGCCTCTCCAGAAGTGCATGTCACAAAGGGTACCCGGGACTGGGCGAGAGACACGTGAAAGTAGAAGCCAGTGACTCTCCTGGAGGGCTCAGGAGAGAAGCGTGGGACTGTTTTGTTGGGACGTGTGCTGGGCAGGACCACGGGATGCATCTCCTCCAGTCTGGCGGGGTGGCGGCAGGCCTGGCATCTGAGGTGGACTTCCCAGAGCCCCTATCAGACACTCCCGGGCTTGGTTTGTGTTTAAGCCACACACGAAAGCATTTTTCCATCCCGCCCTCCCTCAGCTCTGTCCTACTCCAGTCTTTCTTTCCAGCTCACCCTATTTATAACTCTCTTGTGCTGGCACGTGTGGAACAGACTGGGGAATCTGGTACAGTACAGGCTCCAAGCCTCCTCGTTACCGGGGAGGCTGTGAAAGTGGGGGCAGGGCACCGGGCACAGCAGCAGGTTGGGAGTCACCAGGCTGAGGAGACTGTTAGGTGGGCGGGTGGGCAGGTAGGAAGGAAGAACGATGTGATCACGGGGACAGCTAAGCCCTGCTGGAGGAGGGCCAGGCGTCTGACTGTCAAGGAGTCCCCGCCTTATTCTAAGCCACAGCCACCTGGCTGGCCCTCTCCTGGCCAGGCTAAGGTAGAGTATAGGGCAGTACCAGGCCCCTGATCCCTGACCCCTGCCCTCTGCCCTCCTGCAGATCTGCGCCTACAGCTGCTGGACGTGAAGAACAACCCGTACCTGATCAAGGCCCTCTATGGCCTGCTCATGCTGCTACCCCAGAGCAGCGCCTTCCAGCTGCTCTCGCACCGGCTGCAGTGCGTGCCCAACCCTGAGCTGCTGCAGACCGAGTGAGTGCTGGGCTGCGGACTGCTGCCTTCTGCCTTCTGCCTCCTTGGGGCATAGGCTCTGCCACCAGGCGAGGTTAAAGCCACAAGGGTCTGGCGAGGAAGGGGTGCCCAAGGGTAGCAAGGGGGCTACCAAGGGTCTCCCTGGTCTCGGCATCACACTCTCTGTCACTGTGGACCCTGTCTACCCCACGGCCATTTGCCCTTGGGCCTCATTTCCACAGCAGAACACCAGGCTGGGAGATTCTGGGAGAAGCTGGTAGGTGGGAGTGATACCTCTCCAAGCAACCAGGGTCGAGTTAATATAAAAGATCAGAGGGCATGCCAGTCACTCAGAGGCCCCCGAGAGAAACTCCAGGAGGGGGAGGCGTTCATGCCACAACTCAAAGACTGTGCCCCCAGAAAGCTGGATAGGGCCTAGTCCTCGGCCTCAGACAGCCCTCCCCTCCGTACGTGGCAGAGGCTCAGATCTGGGCCGCTGTAGACTCTGGCATTGCTAGGACCTTCCCACCCCTCCTGCATTGATGGGAGGTAGGGGCACCCCTGGCTGCACTGCTCGGGTTCTGCCCACGGGAAGAACAGGCCCTAGACACCTCCACCGAGAGGCCCAACATGGCAGCTCTGGCAGGAGGGCTGCAGGCCCTGGAGGGGTCCAGGCTCCCACCCAAACCCAATGCTGGCCCAGCCCCCAGAGCCTGTTGGGCCGTGTCTATATTTGGTAACCCTTGGAGGCTTTGCCTCATCCGCAGGCATTTGGCATCCGAGATGGAAAATTTCACTTGTCAGGTCGCCATGGAAACAAGCAGAGCCCCTGAGAAGATTTACGCTGAATGGAGCGCACCCAGCTTGCATCAGATGCCCTGTGTGTCCAAAATTCCCTCCTAGGCTGTTCAGGCCACTCGGTGGGCCTGGCGCCTCACTCCCTCGAAGGGCCTTGGGCCTTTGCCCTTGGAATGGACACAGGCAGCCTTGAGAGGGGCTTACCCAGCCCTCAGGGCCCCTGATCCGAGCCCCTGTGCCCTCCAGACCACTGGACTCAGGCTCCCACCACTCCTCCCACCCAGCCTGCTGTCTCCAGAGGCTGGGTGTGGGCACCTCACTGGCTGGCTGCCCCAGGCCGGCTGGAGAGGCTTGAGCCCACAGCAGGCGCGGTCCCCGGGCCAAGGCCCAGCTCCTGCCCACCTTGACCCTCTCTCTAAACCACAGGTCTTCAGGGCGGCAGTGTGAGGCACTGGCCCAGGTGCTCATGGTGCCACCTGGGTAATCCCCAGGGGAGCGGGGAGCAGCCATGGAGTTAGATTTGCATTTGAAGCCACACCATGCTTCAGTGGTCTCGCCTCTGCACTGACCTTTCCAACACGCAGTGGGTGTGAAGATCGCCCTGGCTGGCACTTAGGGAGGAAGGTGTGCTAGGAGGAGAGGAGGAGAGGAGGCAGGAAAGGCCGCTTCCCTGTGACCTCTGGTTCCCCCGCAAGAACTAGCCTGCCTCCCTGGGGGAGGCCTCTGGGCCAAGCCAGGGACCTTATACTGATAGGGGCAAGTCCCCTCTCCAGGCTTTGCCCACTACATCTCCTTATCTCAGAGTAGTTGGACGCTCCCTGTACGCCCCAATCAGGAAAGAGCAAGTTTGCGGAGGGAAGCTAAGAAAATGAGAACTCCCTCAGAATCTCCCGTTGTCAGTCAGGGAAGTCTCGGGACAAGGGGTTGATGCCACTGGATAGAGGAGCCTGTAGGTCAGTGGACAGTTCATAGGCCTGGGTTAAGATCTGGTCTGAGCTCTCCTGAGATTTGCTATGTGGCATCAAGCAAGCCCCACACTCTCTCTGGGCTCTTGGTGGTTCTTTTGATTTTTTTTTTAATCAGTAAATGAGCAATTAGACTAAATGGGTGCTCAAGGCTCTGCCCAGTCTTCAGGGCCCCGGATTCCCAGCCTTTCTTAGCAAGGACCTAGGCAGAGCTGTCATAGATACAGGCAGGGAGCAGTGGGTGAGGAAGGGGCCTCAAGAACAGCTGGGGGAGGGGTCAGATTGCAGGGTTGGGCACAGAGGGACAGCTCACACCCTGGAGAGGAGCTAAGGACAGTCCCAGCCTTGGGCAGGGCAGGCAGCTGGAAGACAGCATCAAGTTGCCTGACAGGCCTACAAGCAGGGAACAGCTGAGGGAGGTTCTGCGGTCCTTGCCCCTCCCTCCCTCTGTATACTCAAGGCGCCGACAGGACTAGGGGACCGTGGCCCCCCTCAGGCTCCCAGGCCACTCCCCAAAGACCATTTCTTTAATGAAGCTGGAGGGACCCACCAAAGGAAAAGCTGGTGACTCATCAGCATTATCCTAGTGACAGGTGTGTGGGTGGGTGGCAGGAGAGAGGGCCAGCTTTGGGTTCTGAAATCCCAGCTCTGCGCTGCCGGCTGGTTGTGTCCCAGTCACTCACTGCCTGAGGAGGATTGTAAACATGGAGAGAACGCGAAAGGCCTGAGCAGCAGCCATGCCCACTATAACAGGCAGGGAGAGGAGCCCGGGCCTCCACACTCAGAGGAGACCACCCCCCCTACTCCTGTGGGACCCACCCTGCTCCCAAGACCTCAGGCCAGGAAAGCTCTGCCTGAAAGGAGAGTCAGTCACTGGAGACAGGACTTTCCATGACAAGGACCCAGAGAGCAAGGTTCAGCTCATTCCTCCCCTCCCCCACCCTTACACTGGCCACATCTGTGCACATCACCTTCGGTTTGCCATCTGTTGGCATCTCCATGGAAACCGCTCATCCCAGTCCCTCCTCTGGACCTATTGCCTTGGCTTGCCAGGAATGTTGAGGGAGCAGTATACAGACCCATGGATGCCCAGCGTCAGGTGACATAGTTCAGTATTATCTCTATGGTCTTCTGTTTCCAGGCCTGGGTTAGGGTAGCATCTGGCCGTACTCTGGAGTTAGAGCTCCAAGCTCCAGGGTGTCCCTCAGCCTCCTCAGAAGCCCAGGTTGCTCCCTTGGGGCAGTGGCACCTGGGCC